>NW_026020254.1:600000-953489 GCF_900185275.1 Solanum verrucosum
CTTGTACTATATATTTATTATTTGAGTTGTATCATGTATGTACATATTATTTGGTTATCTTGGAGTTAGGTCCCTCCATTGAGCCAAGTGAAATCAATTCAAAGAAGCAAAAAAAACGGAAACACTAGAAATCGACAACATATTGTTCGATATACATTTATTTAACATTAGCAAACACATTTTTATATTTGGCCTAAACTATTTGTACTACCTTCATTTTTTCTTTGTAACTTCTCAAAAACCAACATTTTTTTCTAGCTTCTTGTACATGGAGTTATGCTAAAACCCCATTGAGAAACACAGTCAATGAACATCAACTCCAATACCTTTTTAGACATATCTTAGTCATCTCTAGTATTGGCTGCGGCACATTTATCAGAGAAGTTGAAATGAATCCCCTTCGTTAAATACTAAATTATGTATAAAGATGGATTAAGAATATGAATTTATGATTTTCAGAATGATTAGCAGGTAAATTAATAATTCATATTAAGTGAATTTCTTAACGTAACACAAGTTTTTTTTTGTCAAAACAACTGGATTTTGCCAGAATATGAATTCAAATGAACCAAGTTGTTTTTGCTCAAACGTACATATATTAATTAAGTATTCATTCTAAAATTTAGAAATTATAAGAGTTGAAGTCTTGACTTCGCCTATGATTATAACAAACTTGTAACTAGAACTTTAGCTCCATTCCTAACCATGTAAACAAGGGATCTTATCATGTGTGTATTTGTATAAATTTTTGAATCCACTAATTAAACCCAAGATTTATTAGATTAATTTTATTTGGGATCACTTTGATAAAATTCCTACTTCTAATATCAATTAATCATATCTTAATCACAACTCTTTCACTAAAAAATCAAAATAAAGAGTAACTTAATAGTGTCATCAAACACTAGATGGCCTTGATTCAAGTGTTTACCAGCATATTCCATTGCTTGTTCTCTGGGTCAGTTTTAATCAACATACTTTGTTTGTAACAAGTCCTAGTAGATCTTTTCCTTTAATATTTTTTAATGCTTCTTGGGAAAGTAAAACTAGTATATACCAATACCTTGAGAAAGAAGAGTTCAATATATAATTTTTTGCTTAGATATTTAGGTAGATGCTAATATTTGTTCTATTAGCTGGCTTTTGTTTGAACTTTTGGTGTTTTTGCTCAAAAAGTTTTTTTTTTTTCAGCAAAGGTTACATTTCTTAAGATCTTCTAACTCAGTTCTTCAAATTTAATTTTATTTTAAATAAAAACCTAAAATGTCCAACCACTTGCACCAAAGAAGTAGTATCTCATCAATAATAACTTATACCGTGTAATTGTGCAAGTGAGATTAGGAAAGGATATTGTGTACGTAGCCTTATAACTTCTACCTTGTGAAGCCTTAGGAAGACTATATTAAATAAATCATCGACTCAAGTAAGTATGATAAAATCATGTGTAACAAGATTAATACAATGATACATGAGAGTTTAACAACAACAATTCATAATACTATCACCAAAGTAAAGAAAATAACATGTACTATAGAATCAAAGAACAAGATAGTACTCCCTTCATTTCAAAATAAGCGGTACTTAATACCTTTTCATTTTGTTTTAAAATAAGTGTTATTTTACATGATTAAGAAGAATTAATTTTTTCTTTCTAAAATTATTCTTATTTTAATAAATGGAGGTTTACACATCTATTTTCAATGTATTTGATTAAGGATGATATAGTAAAATACTTTTTATTTTCTAGACCTAAGTAGGTTTTTTAAGAGGAGTGTCCACGCTAAAAATACCATATATTTTGAAAAGGAGGGAGTATTTGAGTAATAATAATAATCCTTATAGTGGGGACTAGACATCACTCGACTACCTACTAATCTTCTATACCTTAATTCTCGACCTACATATCTTTCTATCAAAGGGTTGTATCCTCGATAAGTTGCAAGTGTGTCATGTCCTCTCTAATCACATCTCCACAATACTTCTTTGTCATATTTATCCCTCACCTTATCCCATGATCTCCAACCTCTCGCATCTCTTCACAGGGTGTTTGCGCATCTTTTCTTCGTATTTATGAATTATATCGGTCTTGTCTCCCCCATCTTGTCCACTACGAGAACCACTTTCACCATGTCACGGGTATTTCATTCCTAAATATATCTATCTCTCCTTGTACATGCACACATCCATCTCAAAATTCTCATTTTTGCTCATTAAATTTTCTGGACGGGTGAGTTCTTAAGTGACCAACATTCTGTCCCATACAAGCTCATTTGAAAACCATTTTATAAGTCTTTCCTCCTTAATGTATATCCTTTATCGTCTTGATGTAAGCTGCAATTGTAGGGGTGCCAATGGTACGGTTCGGTCGGTTATAATTTTAAAAATTATACCATTTCAATTTTTTGGGTATTTTATACTCTAATATATAACCAAAATTAGATTTTTTAAAACCATTCCAATCATATCGGTTTCTCTTTGGTATCGGTACGGTTCAGTTAATTTTTAGTTATTTTTACTTTTAAAATATCACCTCAAAATATACTATTGTTAATATATTTCTTTCACAAATTAAATATGTTCTTGAAGAAGCACTTTCATTCTTCACCAAAAAGACAAGAATGTAAAACTTTGTTGTCGTATTGTTTGATCTTAAATAGTTAATAGGAGTGTTTGGATAGGTTTTGTTGTATTGTTTGGTAGGGTATCTATTACATTATCTTTTAATTTTAAATTTAATTAAGTAAAGGCTAACTAAAGAGCAAAAATCAAAAGTCGTCTAGTCACCAGAGGCCTAGGACCTAAGTTATATTTATATTTGAAAAATGTTATAAAATATATTTATATATTAAATATAACATAGTGTTAATAGATAAAATATATTTACATACAATATGTAAGGTTATTCGGTTATGTTTGGGAATTTTTCATAAATTAAAAAGATCATCCGAATTGTTCGGGACAGTTATACACTTAAATAAAAGTCCACGATTTTATTGAAAAAATAGCATCACTTGGTTTGATTCGGCTAGGTTCGATCGATTCAGTTGGTTTTTCATATTCTTTTGACACCCGTTGATGCAAGTATACGTTAAGCCTCAAAACATCACCATAGAACCTATCTAGGAACCTTGTCATATGTTATTTCTAGGTCAATGAACATCATATGCAAAACCATCTTTCGTATATTGTTTCCATCAATCTCATTACTGCATGAATGACTTGTGTAGTTGAACCCCCTGACATGAATTTAAATTGACTTATGTAGTTGAACGTCTCCACCACCATCTCCTAACCTTGTTATGGAATCGAAGAAACTAGAAAGAAAAATTAAAGAGAGAGCGAATGATAACTCTTTGTATTGATTCAAATAGAAGAGTACATCACTATTTATAAATAATTAAAGCGAATAAAATATATTATTTTCCTTCTAGATACTAAACTAAAAGGAAACTAATATTTTGCAATTAATGTAAACCCTAGACTTGAAAGGAAATAAAATACTATAGAATATTTCTAGACTAAAAAAGAAAAAATTAAAAAGATTCTACCAAATCTCAACAAACCTTTTATAATGTAGCATATAACTTGATTTTATTTATTTGTAAAACATGCTCTAGATAGAGATGCTATAGGAACTACATCCTTTAGATTAGTTCCTCTTTTGTATGAATATACCCTATTACTAAATAAATAAAATCCTTCTGATTCTTAAGAAAAAAAAAACTTGATATCCCTATAGTTTTTACAATTTTAAATATCACCAGAAGATAATTATTGCACTTCACATAACCAAAATTAATCACTCCATACTTGTAAATTACTTATCCTCTCTGGTTGCGCTCCCTTTTCTTATCTTACAAATAACCTTCTTAACCTCTTCAAACTTATATCGCTACAATAGTCAAAAACACGATTTCGACTTGTGTTACACCTTAAGACACCCAACACCTCTCAACCTACTTCCCTACCCATACTGTTAGCATCCCCACTACTCCTCCATGTTGGGTTCGAAAATAATTAGGGCTTCATGTGAAAGGTTATAATTTGCAAATCATAATATCGATAAATCAAATGACAAAAACTTATTCTAAAAATCAAAATATTATTATATGAAATTTGGCCAATTGGCAAACATATTTAAAACTAATAAAAACATTAAAAATGTTGAGAGAAAATCTCTCCATAAACTAAACTCTCTAAATGACTACATTGCGGATGCTATAATTGTGTTATGTTATGAGAGTAAAAAATCTTCAATTTATAGATATCCAAAATTTTCCTCTAAGGAAAGAAAAAACTAAATATGAAAGAGAATTATATTTTTTCTTTTAGAAAAAGTAAAAATATTTATGCTTATGTTTTGACTTTCCTTAAAGGAAAAAATAAAACTCAAATATGGTAAAAAAATCAGGGCAAAACCCTAACAGATCCCCCATTTTGACTGAATTTTCTTGACAAAACTTGATCTACCTTCTTCACATGCATGATAATCTCCAATCTTCACATGTAGCTGAACAAAAATCTTCTTTATTAGCAAATTGGTTGCAAATTGATTTGAAACCACATTGAATTTGTCTTCAACCTCGTTGAACCTGGGTCATTGAACCATTAGCTCTGATACCACTTGTTGGGTTCAAAAGTGATTAGCGAATCATGCCGAAGCTTATAATTTGTAAATAATGATATCGATAAATTAGATGACAAAAACTTATACTAAAAATCAAAATATTATTAGATAGAATTTGGCCAATTGGCCTACATATTAAAAACTAATAAAAAACAGTAAACTTTTTGAGAGAAAATCTTCCCACAAACTAAACTCTCTAAACGACTACATTGTGGATGATATCGTGTTATGTTATGAGAGTAGGGATCTTCAATTTATAGTTCTCAATTTTTTTCCTCTAAGGCTAGAATAAACCAAATATAGAAGAGAATTATATTTTTCTTCCAGGAAAAGTAAAACCATTTATGCTAATGTTTTGACTTTGCTTTAAAGAAAAAGTAAAACTCAAATATGGTAAGAAAATCATAGCAAAATTCTAACACTACAACTTCTCCATCATTTCCTTATAGGGGGTAGGGAAGGGGATCACAATGTAGGGAATCAAACCCTTACTAACAAGGTGAAATTCAAGTAGCCAACCAACTAAAATACTAAGATTCTCTATCCACATTTTACACTCTTCAAATAACTTTTTTTCAGTGCGAGTTTCAATTGATTCGACTTCAAACTAGATATAACACTTGATGAAAAAAAAAAAATATATATCCAACCTAATATACATATGAGGAAGTACTAAATGGCTAGAAAATTAAAAATTATTTTAAAATAAATTGATCTTTTTTCCATTTTTTAGTTAAAATGTATTTAAATTAAAAGGATAAAAATATTTGAAAAAGTAAAATAACATAGATAAATATCATTCTGACCAAAAAGATTTTTCCAATACATATGTGTGTAATGATAAATTTACAATTAATTATATCATATCAAACCAAAATAAAAGGAAGAGAAACAAAGGTTAAATCCCTATGTTTCTCAAATTAATCCCAAAGGAATCATGAAGTAAGCCAACATGATCTATTCTTAAAAGCAGGGCCATCATAAATTTACAAGATTCGAATTTTTCATTATTAATGACCTACTTTGATACTAGTGATCGAGGAGGAAGCCAACAAAACACATACTCCCCCTTAATTAGCTCGGATTTTTATGTCATTCAAATTAAAACAGCTACTTATGACTTAATACTAGCAAGTACACTCTATTAACTTCATTTAATTAATATCTCGAAACCTTTTCACACAAGCAAGAGATGTTGGTCTTTAGGGGTGGCAAAAATGGATAGGTAGGATCAAATACGAACGGATTAAAATGAGTTACGTTAATTATTAAGATAAGATCTAATCCATTCAAAGTGAACTTGGATAAAAAAATGAATTAAATCACGAATCATAACTCAATACGGCTGTAAGCAAGAGACAGACCTGACCTATGTCAGCACCAACTACTACGTACAATGTGTAGCAACCCCAAAACCAAACACCCATCACATATAAACATGTACTATCTCTTTGCTTATGTCTAATACTAATTCGGCTAAATGTTTAGATATTTAGGGATTGCTAGGTTATAGGTCGGAGAAGAGTTATTCATGTATATAATTAATCTGAATAGTTTAAAAAAGCTCATCCAAATCAAATCTACACATTAACAAAATGGAAAAGGGCATGGTATAGCTCTCAACTTTGTCATTTAGAGATTATATATCACTCGTTATAAAAGTTGTCTATATATATCCTACCGTTATACAAATGACTCACATATATACCCTTACCGTTATAAAAGAAGCTCACATAAACCCTCATCTAACGGAAGTTAAAAAAATAGTTTTAAATTTTAAAAAAAATCATGTAGGGGTATATATATGATCCATCTAACAAAGTTCAAGGTATATTTTAATCTTTTTCATACAAAAATTATTTTTTAACTTCTTTGATTATCATTATTCGAGCTTCTTATTCTTTTTTATTTCATTCTTTAGTGTAAAGAAAAAATTAAAAACTATTTCTTTTGCGGCTATATTAAAATTTAGTTTTTGTGTTTGTAAAAATAAAATAAAAAATAGAGCATCTACATAAATTTTACAAGAAAATTAGTGAAACACAAATAAATTTAAATTAGTAGTTGAAACAAAAAAAGTAAAAAAAAAATAGTGTGGAGAGGATCAAATATACCCCATATGGATTATATTTTTTCAAAAAATTAATTAAAAGATTAAATTTAAAATAATTTTTCACTTCCATTAGAGGAAAAGAATATATGCAACTATTTATATAGCGAGTCATTTTCATAACGAGTGATATATCAGCTCCCATAAAATGGGAAAAGGAGTGTGTATATATATAGTAAAATAAGGCGGGAAGTGAAAGCCAGGGAATTCTAAAGTCGTACGAGTGAGACAGAGCTACCGGTGGCAACGTCTTGGGAAGTTAACGATAGTGGGACCCACCCACTTTACTGTGGGCCCCATTTCAGAACCGGCTACCGAGCGTTTTTCACGCCGGCCGGCATACTACTTCACGGCACGTGGAGATTGCGGCTCGACATATTCAAATGGAAGACTTTGAACAAAGAGAGATTTTTAGTATTCAAAGTTTTATCTACTTTATTATTTTAATTTATTTGTTTTACTTTAACTAAATATAAAATATAAGAAAATTAATCATTTTGTATCAAAATAATATGTTCCTTTTTAGGGTAAACAACATAAATTTCATTAATTTAGAGCCTAATTACATGTCTATCAGTGAGCTTTTGAATTTATTATTTGTGCTAGATTTTGATCTCTAGATGCATGTATATATGTATCTTGAAAATTATGTGTAATTTGTCCAGATATGTGAATTCTCATTTATTTGGGATATACTAAGTGTTTCACTCACCTCTCTTCTACCTCGCTCACTTCTCTCCCGATATATTTGTATTTCATAATGTATTTGAGATGTATCTGTTATTCTAGATGTATGTCTCTGGAGTACACTGGCTTTCTTCCTTGTCTCTCTCGTTTCTCGCTTGCCTTTCTCTCTAATTATTTGTATTTTAGAATATATATATATATATATATATATATAGGTGTTCTGACTTGTAATCTATTATGAAACTAGTATTACTTGGTGAGGCATTATGTAATTATTTCAAACTGTAGGAAAAATTCGTAAACATGCTAGAAATATTTTGTAATTAGATTTCTATTTTGAGGTCATTTCTATTTTTGGGTTTGTTTTTTGTTTTTCACACTACATGACTCATTCGAGGGTGGTCTTCCCAGAAAGATTTTCTTTATATCTAGGGCTAGGGCTTAAACTCGAGATCTTTGATTAAACGTGAAATAGTTTTATTACTGCATCATAACCCATGTTGTTAGTACATTTCAATATTATATATATTTTTATTCAGAGTTATCATCTGATATTCTTTGAGTGGATAGTTATATGGTGTAAGTGAGTAGATTAAGTTAATAAATTAAATAAAAGAAAGAAACGAGGTACTTAATTAAGAGACTTGAGCAAGTTGGCAATAAGTTAAAAAGATATGTTATGGGACACTAATCATTTATTCTTCTTCTTCTTTCATCTTTTTAAGAATTAGTGGGTCGAAGGTTCACAAATTGATCATATTATATCTTTAAAACGTCTCAAAAAGGCTAAGATCGGAGAATATATCTGTGGATGAAATACAAAAGAAAAGGTTAATGATTAAGGATAATCATATAAGCTCAAAAGCATCCAATTAATTTATATATCTGACCTGGATTTTGTTGAGTGTTTTTATATTTGATTCCCTTTTTTTATTTGTATTTTCATTCCGGATAAATAAAAATCATTTTCAGTGTTGTCAATACGAAAAAAAGCTATATTTATCGTACAATAATCAGACATTTACGTACGATCAGTGGCAATATAAATTTTTTTATGAAAAATCATCAAAATGTTTTTTATACCTTATAAGAAATTTCAACACACACATATATATATACTAGGTAATGTTGTCCGTGCTATGCACGGGCACGGGCCCAATAATATAAATGGTATGTTTTGGGGCTAATAACGGAGATTTTGAAGCAATTGTTTGCGTGGATAAAGGAATAAGTTTTTTTATCACAAACTTGTACTTTATTTGACGCTATTCAAGGCACAATAAGACTATCCACATACAACATTTGTGAAATATTTTATGTTGTCAATTATCATGATTTATAGTATTTTTACGATAGATTCACTTAAAGAATGAGTGGAATTTTTTCTATTTTTTTTCAAAACATATTTTATGTTGTCAATTATCATGATTTATAATATTTTTACGCATTTTTTAAATATAAAAAACCCAAAAAAAAAATAAGACAAATAAATTAAAATGGGCGCAATATATGTTATTTTTGTTGTCTCAATTTATGTCACACAAATAAAATTTGGAGAGTCATCCAAATTTTAATTTTTTAAAAAAAAATGTTTTAAGTTATTAATTATTGTGATTTATAATATTTTGATGTAACTTTCAAATAACCAACATTACTGGTCACTTTGTCCTAATTTATGTGATATGGATAAAAATACAAAATTAACCCTTTTAAAATGTCTTTCAGATATTTTAAGTTGTTAATTATTATTATTTATAATACTTTTTTGGTAATTTTAAAATGATATGTGTTATTTTTTCTGTCCTAATATATGTGAGCCTGAAAGAATTATGAGAGTGAACCTATTTTATTATATAGCTTTTAAATATTTTAAATTGGTAATTATTCTAATTTTTAATGCTTTTTAAGTCATTTGTAAATGATATGTGTTGCTTCCTTTGTCCCATTTTATATAGTATAAATAAAATTCTCGAAACCAACTAAATTTTTAATATATTTTTTAAAATATTTTAAATTATTAATTATTTACAAAACTTGTATCAGCCTAAAAAATGACCACGATAATTCGAAGCCTACAGAAAGCAATATGGTTGTACGTAATTTTTAAATACTTAATATATATTACTCCACTTGTCTCAATGTATGTAGCATTGATAAAATTTCAAGATTCAATCAAATGTTGTTAATTGTTAACATTTATAATACATTTTACGTAGTTTTCAATAATTTCACATTAAACAATACATATTACTATTTTTGTCTCATTTTATGTGACATTGATAGATTAATTTTAAGAATCAGTCAATTTATTTTTTTTGTTTTTTTAATAAATATTTTAAGTGGTCAAAATCACGATTTATTGTATTTTATACATAATTTTTAACGATAGATTATATTCAAGAATTAATCGAATTTTTTATATGTATTTATTTTTGAAATATTTTATGTCGTCAATTATCATGATTTATAGTATTTTTACGCAATTTTTAAATATAAAAAAAAATTAAGACAAATAAATTAAAATGGGCGCAATATATGTTATTTTTGTTGTCTCAATTTATGTGACACAAATGAAATTTGAAGAGTCATCCAAATTTGCATTTTAAAAAAAAATGTTCTAAGATATTAATTATTGTGATTTATAATATTTTTATGTAACTTTCAAATAACTTACATTGCTGGTCACTTTGTCCTAATTTATGTGATATGGATAAACTTACAAAATTAACCCTTTTAAAATGTCTTTCAGATATTTTAAGTTGTTAATTATTATTATTTATAATACTTTTTTGGTAATTTTGAAATGATATATGTTATTTTTTCTGTCCCAATATATGTGACCCGGATAGAATTTTGAGAGTCAACCTATTTTATTATATATCTTTTAAATATTAAATATTTTAAGTCATTTGTAAATAATTTATTATATTATATTATTATATATTAGATTATATTATATTATATTATATATATATATATATAATATTTATTTCTACTATATAATAAAAGGGGTTTTATTATGATATTATATAATAGTAGAATATATATTATATAAACTCCCTTTTATTATATAGTAGAAATTACAATTACAAAATTAACCCTTTTAAAATGTCTTTAAGATATTTTAAGTTGTTAATTATTATTATTTATAATACTTTTTTGGTAATTTTAAAATGATATATGTTATTTTTTCTGTCCCAATATATGTGATCCGGATAGAATTTTGAGAGTGAACCTATTTTATTATATATCCTTTAAATATGAAATATTTTAAGTCATTTGTCAATGATTTATTATATTATATTATTATATATTATATAAACTCCCTTATAGTAGAAAAATAAATATATATTATATAGTAGAAAAAATGATTTATTATATTATATATTATATATTATATAGGGAGTTTATGATTGGACATCACAATGTCCCATCATAAACTCCCTCTTATATAATAAGAGAATATATATATATATATATATATATATATATATATTAACCTTTCTAAATAATGTAATTCTCCTATGGCGATGTATCAATAATTGACCCAAGGATAGCTCCATGCATCCCTATTAACGGTATGTTTGGTACGAAAGAAAATGTTCTTCAAAAAAAAAAAATCTGAAATATATCTATCTGATTATTCAATTCTCTCTAAAATTAAAAACATATTTCCAACAATCTATTTGAGAAAAGTAATAACTAATAAGCAAAGAAAGTTGATCAATTCTTTGAAAAGTTATAATTTTTGAACAGAGGGTATCAAATATAGTCATTTTACCTCATAAAGATAGGTTGAAGAGAAATAATTTACGGATATTTTATCATATCGAGACGCCACTTATGAAATTACATCGAAAATCACATTACGATAAGTATCTAGTTGTTATTATTGTTATAATAAGTAATGACGAAAGAAGTTGTTTTCCCTTTTTTGGACTTTGGTTACTAGAAAATGACTTCTTCTTTTCTTTTCTTTTCTTTTTTTGAAAATTAGTTTTTGGAAAAAAATTCTTTGATACAACGAAAGTATGATTAGGTGATTAATAGGAAAGAATTACGGAAAACATGTACCTGATTCATTATGTACTTTTTTGCTAATAAGGTTGAAACAACCACAAGATATCCACCAAACAAATTAAATTGAACGACTACAAAAATTAATCAAAGTGGGATTCAACTTGTCCCTCTCAATCTTGTCTTGAAAATTGACAAAACCTTATGTTTAATTTTTGTTTTCTCTGAAAAAATAATTGTCTTGACAATTTATATATGTCCAAGTACAAAAATTATTGTAAGGGATTAGGTTTAAAATTCATGAACCAGATTTTCAGTGACCATGCTTGATTGCCTTATATTAATTAATTATTAATTTATTTTCTCTCAGTCGTGTGCACGATCTTTTTTGCTTAATTATATTAATTTTAGCTTCTTAACAGATTCTTCTGCATATCTCCACTTGACACGTGGAACTAATGATAATATTTAAATTAAAATGAAATATTAATTTCCATGTGAAATAAAAAAGAATATTGTAGTAGCAGGAGACAGCGCACACAACATGGGTCACTGTGTCCTTTTTTTTGTTATTTAAAAATCATAAGCTAAACTGGGCAAGTGTATTATTTAAATCAGAACTGAATATTTTGTGGGAGACAACAAATCATATAATAATAAGATTAATTTGCAGAAATAGTGATTTGAATTTATTGTTATTGTTGGATTCCTAGGAGTGTACGTACTTTACTTGGCTCTTCACATCTTACTTTCTCAAATATTTTTGTGTCCTTTTTAAAAAAAAATATTAAAGTAATAATGATGAATTTTTTCCACGACATATTTATAACATTTCTCTATCAGTTCTTGCTTCACTTACAAGAAATATTGGGTATATTTGTGTATCAACAGCTACACGATCCTTGCACATTCTCTTTGATTATTTTGTTCAATAAATAATAATACTTCCTTCGTCTCAGTTTGTTAATGTCGCTTGATTAGACATCGAGTTTAAAAAATATAAAAAGATTTTTGCAATTTTCAAAATAGAGTACACTTTTATAGGTTTTTTGTCAAATAAGTAGGACCTAACATGAATAAATTATTAATAATATTATTACAAATAATGATCAAATAAAAAAATGAGTCATTTTTTTACTAACTACAAAAAATGAGTTACTTAAATTAGGACAGAGGAATAGTTTATCAAGGAGTAACTTCACAAATCACAATATATATTACACAGAGTAGTACTTATTCGAGTAGTAATTTTCTTATTCAATCTTATATATGATCAAGAAATAAACTATATATATATATTCACGCATGTGTTCCTTAGATCCTGTTATTATTGTATATTGTAAAAAATCATTAAACTTGAAAGTGTGAATTCGGTTCTTGCTTACTTCATTAGTATTATTTGTTCTTTTTTTGATTGAATAAGGTATAAATATAAAATAAATCATCTTAGAGTGCTTTTAGACATATATTTTATTATATTTAAATATAAGCAAATAATCTTAGAGTCCTTTTATAAATTATAATTAATAATAATAATATCGTTTTTATCTTTACTCAATGATTTAATCATAATTTTTGTGCAAAATCTTAAATTTAACTTTACACTGCTTGCTGAGCTCTTGGATGACGCAGTAGTGGAATAGGAAAGTACAATAAGTAATACTATGTGCAATTAATCAGTGAGAAAATCAAAACGAAAGCACATGAAGGGGTTCATTTGTTATGGAGACTAATTCTTAGAATTAACACTTTAATTGAAGGATGATTAAGAGTTAATACTTCTTTCGATTCAATATACTTATCGTGGAGTCATAATTTTCATTAAGGAGTTTCAATAATTAAGGTATTTGTAATGATTAATGTTATTTTTCAAGATTTTCTTTCATTAAAGAATTTGTAGTGATTTTGATTTACCACTAATTGTGAACAAAAAAAGAAAAAAATTTAATATATATATATTTTTTTATAAGGACGATAATTATTTGTTACTCGGTGACAGTTGAGTTTTGACTTTAGCAGTGACCCTTGAAGTGTTGAATGGTTAGCATTTAGTGGATTTGTGTAATTAATGTTACTGATTCTATTGATTCTGACATCTACAAATCTATTTGTATTTGTATCTCTCTTTCTTGTAGTATCATTCTTGTCTCATTCTTATATTTTTTTAAAAAAAATAACTTCATTCATTCCAAAAACCAAAAAAACACTGTTTCCATATTATTCTATTCTGAAAAGTTGTCACCTTTTTAAAATATGTAAACAGGTTAAATTCAATTTCTCATTTTATTTATAAAATATACTAATTTATTATAAACACATAAATATCATAACATATAAGGGTAGTCATGATATTTATGTCATGACAACTTAGCAGATTCAGAGGAAGAAACTGATTTAGTAAAATTGTTTAGTTTTCTAAGATTGTAGTCTTGAAAGGATAGCTATAATTGGATTAACTGTTGCGGTTAAGGTATCAGAGTTTATAATTCCTTTGGTTATTGAGTTTAACTACGAGTAAGTCGGATTTTTAATTCTTTGAACAATGAGGATAAAACCACTTATGTATTTTAAGGCCTAAGCCCGCATAATAAGACATTTGCTGGACCAGACGAAGCCCATACCCTGAATGATTCTCTTGGATAAGAATAGGAAAAAGTAGGCCCAACGTAGGAAAATACGTTCTTCACGTGTATATTAATCATAACCAATTATAAGCATGAATGCTGTGTGTTGTTTGGGGGGGGGGGGGGGGGGTAAGAAGAAGAATGTTTATTAACCCCACCGTTTGTGTGACTATAGATTATTTTATTAAGGGTAAAAAGGTAATTTTAAGAGTTAAATTATCTTCAGTTATAGAAATATGACATTATTTTTATTAGACTGACTAGAAAGAAAAGTGTGTCACATCAATTGAGATAAGTATTTACTAACCCTCCACCACATTAAAAAAGACTGTGTTAACATTAAGGGTGTGTTTGGTATGAGAGAAAATGTTAAAATATTTTCCTAGAAAACAAATAGATTTTTGACTTATTTTCTCATGTTTGGTTGGTGACTAGAAAATATTTTTCGGAAAAGATTTTTTAGTGTTTGATTTATGAATGAAAATTATTTTTGAGAAAATATCTTTTATTTTTACTAGAGAGTAGAAAATAATTAATATTTCTTAAAAATAAAACTTAAATTTTTTTTTTAGGTTGGGTGGGTGGTGGGGTGGTGGGGCTGGCGCGGCAGAGGGGTAGGGTGAGATAGGGTAAAAAAAATAAAAAATTGAAATTCAAAATATATTTTTTTTGAGGGGGGTAGGGGAGAGATGAGGTAAAAAAATAAAATTTTGAAATTAAAAATATTTTTTAAAAATAAACTTTTTTTTTTGGGGGGGGGGGGGGGGGGGGGTCAGCGTATGGGTGGGGTGGAGGGTGAAAAACAAAAAATTGAAATTGAAAGTATTTTTCAAAAACAAGCTTTAAACTTATTATTTTTTCGGGCGGGGGGGGGGGGGGGGGGTTGGTAGGGGGCTGGCGGGAGGGGGAGTCGGGGTAAGGGGGGGTAAAAAAAATAAAAAATTGAAGTTGAAAAATATGTTTTAAAAAAAACTTTAAATTTATTTTTCAACAAAAAAATTGTATTGAAATTGGAGGAAAGTTTTGAAAAATGTTTTCCTTACTTTTTGAAGGGAAGTCATTTTCCTTGAATTTGAGGAAAATTAGTTGATTTGGAAAACATTTTACCCAATCAAACATGAGAAAATTAGAAAACATTTTTCGAAAAATATTTTCCTTCATACCAAACACACCCTAAAACTTTGCGGAACGTCGACAAACACTAGTAATACCTAGTGTTTTATTAATTGAGTACGTAGTAGATATACAATATTTTTTAAAACCAAAAGGAGATAACTTCTTTTGAATTGAGAAAATATTATGTTTTTCAGAGCTAAATTGATTCACTTTAAAGATATTTGATTCATGTACAGATTATCATGCTATTGAACTTTACTATAATTACAATAAGAAATAAGATACGTATTCGGTATTACACTACTTATATTATTAATAATTTAGACCATAAAAAGGGATGGTGATTTCCAATATTTCATATCTCAAGTTGGTGTGTCATTTAATATTCTACCTGAAAAGGTACTACATGAAATCTCTAAAAAGATGTAATGAGGAAGTGAACATGTGTAGAACTTGTCAGTTTATTTTATAAAAAATAATGGTGCTTATTAACATGCAAAATATCTTAATAAGTTATTAGAGTGGTTTATTTCATTTTTGTGAAAAGATTAGGAGCAACACTTCACATGTCTTCAGTAGTGCTGATTTATGATTTTGTAATTTGTACTAAGCTTAATTATTACGGTAGTAATTTTGATAAATAAGTTGTCCTAATTCATGAAACTATCGATGATCTATCGTGGTGTTGAACGAGCGTAGAGATATCAAATAGACATATATATTTTACACAAATCTCAGAAATGTTAAAAACTAATTATATCTCATCCCTTCTCTTTTTTAAATTACAAAAATTCCTTAAAATTTAAGGATTTTGGATACATCATTCAACGTCCAATACATCGCGTTCGGATTTCGGATACATCACTCAACGTTCCAATGCATTGCGTCCCAGTTTCAAATACATCACTCAACATTTGATACATCACGTCCCTAATACAATACTACTTTTTTTGATACAAGACACACTTGTCCCGATACATCAATCAATTTCCGATACATTACCTTTGTTGATACCAACAAAAAATAAAAAATATAAAAAAAATAAATATATATATATATATATCGTGTTCCGATACATCACGTAAGAATGATGTATCCGAGAATAGGAGAGAGTAAATTTTTTGTAATTTATTCAAATAGTAGGAAATTTTAGAGAATATAATAAAATAAGTTCTATAGTTAGATAATTTTCCATAAATGTATGTAAACAAAATGAATGAAAGTTAATAAACAAATATGTCATTAATCCACTCAAAGTTCATTTAATTTGGGCTGAAATGTGTAGGTCAAAATGGCTGAAAATGGGTCATAACCCAACCCCCACACAAATGATATCAAATCGTAATTTATTTATTTATTTATTTTTTACCGTGGTTTCCGGGCGTCGCTTTGCGAACCCGACTAGCTGTACCCACCGGGTCCCGCTGTTTCAAGGCGGGTCCACCACGGTTAGTTCCACGGGGCCCTGGAGACGCGGCCGGTTTGTAATGCCTCCAGTGGCCCTGCTGGGGCTCGAACCGGCGACCTGAAGGACTTTGTCCCAGGCCTTTACCAGCTGAGCTACCCCTCAGGGTTTATCAAATCGTAATTGAAACACTTTATTTAGAGTTAAGATGTTGAATTGAAATAATATTTAGTTTAAGTGTTCAAATGAAATATTCTGACAAATTTAAGAGATTAACAAATTAACTTTGTAGTAAGTTATTTAAATCAAAATTGATTGATTAACTTTGTATTAAGTTGTTAAAACCTTTATTTTAAAATGAAAATATTTTTCTCTATTATAATAATGTATAACATATTAAACCAAAAAATATTTTAACAATTAGACAAATATTATTGAACAATTATTTTTAATATAGTGAACAATTATTATTAGATGGAGAGAGCAATCAATAAGATAACTTAAATCTAATCATAAAATAAGGGAGGAAAAAATAATTTGCAAATCCTATATAAAAACTTTTTATGTTGGAGTTTGGACCCTTATTGAGCCAAGTGAAATCAAATCAAAGAAGCAAATGAAACGGAAACTCACCCAATTTCAACAACACCACACCTCGATTCTACGTTCGAGATTATAACACATATTTGTACAAAATTAAATTAATCCTTCCATCTAAAATTATCTATCATATCATTCTTAAAAATAATTATCTCAAAGTATTTATTATTTTTAAATAAAAATAATCTTCTCATTATATAAATAAAATGATGTCACATAAATAAAGTAAATATTCAATGAATAGATCTTATATCTTAAGACATAAATAAGAGTAAGACTGTAAAATTCTTTGTGATTAATATTTTTTAAGCTATGTATAAAAGAAAAACATGAACAGATAATTTGAGAAAACGATAGTAAAATGTAAAGCGTTGATTTTTTCCTCTCAAAGAAATAAACATCACTCGAGGATTTTTCGTAGATTGTTAATAATCAATCATTGAGTCATATACATAATTATGTAAATTAATGGTGTCATCAAACACTAGATGCCCTTGATTCCAGTGTTTACCAGCTAATCCAACTCCTTATTGTCTGGGTTTTTTGTTAATCAGATACTCAGCAAATCTTCATATTTGCTGTATAATATTGGTTCGTTAGTGATTAAGAGGCTATAATTTCAAACAAAAATTATAAAGACGAAAATATGAATGAATCAAACTTTAAACAGAGTATAAAAAATTATATCTTTTTCACAACGTATAATGATATATCTAAACTGTTTCTCATTGTAATATAATCCAAATGTCCAATTACAATTTTTTAAATTTTAACAAATAAGAACTCATAAAGGTATCTAGAATATGTAAATTTGCGGAAATATAAAACATAAAAATGGCATATTCATATGAATAAACATTAATAGACTTTAGCCAAAAATATCTTATTTAATCTGGGTAGTAGAAAATATGAAGGAAGATTAAGTTAACAACTTTATAATGATATCCCATTGAGAAATAAAGAGATATGGAAGTATGATAATAATGCATATATTATACAGTATTCTTAGGAGATTAATAGGAAATAATTAAGGGGGAACACGCACTAAGAAATAATTGCAATATGGAAGTGGGAGTCATCTTATCCATCTCAGCCTCGTCTTGAAAATAGAACAATATAATTAGTCCGAGTCAAAATTTTCATTTAAAATATAAAAAATTAATACATGAAGAATTTAGTGAGAATATACATTAAAAATTTATATTATACATACAATGATACAATATAATATAGATTTTTTTGTCTTTTTTCTTTTTCTAGACATCAGTGCGTTATGTGGCAAAGCTAGCTAGCTATTTATACGAGGGATTAAAAGAATATTAGAACATTATACTAAGATTTTAACTTGTGACCATAAGCAATTTCTAAACCCCATAACTTGTGACACTATACTAGGAGGATTTAATAATTTATATATCATAAAAAGTTTTATTTTATTACATTAAAGTAGGATAATTTTTTTAATTCAATTGAACTGATTGGGGAAAGGATCAATATTTTCTAACTATTTTTAAAAGAAATTATTGTGGGAGTTAGGTTTCTAATGAAACTGATTTTCAGAGACCATGACTTATTGTTTTTCTTCCCCCCATTAGTGTGCACGACCCTTGATAGAATTATGTTATTCAACTAAATATAGTTACAAGGTTTTATGTGCTTTCTATCAGATATTTTTGTATATCTCCTTGAATATTTAATAGTAATTGAATTTTATTTTTTGACTAGTAGTATAACATAGATATTTGACAGTAGCATATATTAACCGAGTATAGTGGCGTAGTCACATTAAGTGAATGGTGATCAGTTGAACATCCTTTGTGAAAAGTTATACTGATATTTGTTGCTTTTGAAAGTTTTCCTATATAAAACATTTTAAACGGAATTACAAATTTTATCACTGTGTATGAACACGACATGTCACATGAGTCACCGTGCCCTTTTGCCGTTTCTGATTCCAAAGCTAAAATGGACCACCTTTCTTATTTAGATCAGGCTATCAGAACTGATATATATAGAGTACTATTTTGGGATTACATATTAACATTATTAGCTAGTCATAAGATTGGACGGTTTTCTAGTCATAATTTTTACCTTTTAGCAATCGATTCATGAGACATACCTTTATTTAGAATTTAAAGTCATATCAGGATAAAACTTATAAAATATTATGATACTAAAATATAAATTTATATCTCGTAAAATAAATTATTTATTACGAAAGACAAAATTTAAAAAATCTACCACGAAATAGAGGGCAAAAGTGCAATTGACCCTTTTCTAGGTTCATCGGGTGTAGTTTCTGATTCTGTTATTGGGCTGATATCTGGACAATCTACAATACACGGTTTATTAGTACAGTTAACTCTAAGCTTTACGCCAAGTGTTTAACAATGATTTTAGAGGTTCAAATATACTTCCATTCACCTGTGTAATTACCTCATATTTATGCTAGTGAAAAGAATAAATACCTAAAATAATTAAATTATGTACAAATTAATCCGAACACCATTATTCTACCTCGTCCAAGCATGAAGGTCGAGTCGCCTGCCCAGAAATGTACACCATCTATGTCGGCCTTCAAGATGACGTTGAATGCTTATGCCTTATGGTTAGCATTCTTGGGCTTGTTGTGCCAAGTATAAAGTTAATATGAAGTTGAGAAATGGAAATATGGCCAAACTTATAGCTTGATTGGACCCTTCAATACCCAACAATCAACACGGGATGTTGGGAATTGAAGGGCTCCAATGCTTATCCCGCATTTCATCTAATTCAGCTACAGCATAGCTAAAGCATGCAAGGAGAAGTAAATATTCATGTCTATATTAGCTTTGTCGAAACAAATGGTCTGCAAATATAAGAAAAGGTTAATTCATTGGTTTCTTTCAAAGATCAAATTGTTCATACAACTATTAAAGAGCAGCATCCATCATTTTCCTCCCCCTCAAAGAACATATGAACTCATTAATATATTCAATGTAAATAACAAAGTGTCTGAAAGTACAATGTCCTGATCCCACAAATACCAATGTGCATTTAGCCCATGGCATACTTCTGGGTCCAGCTCCTTGCAGTACTCTCGTACTTGTTCCGGTCTGTCTTGTACATGTGTGCAATCTCCGGGACCAAAGGATCATCAGGATTAGGGTCCGTCAGAAGTGAACATATCGAAAGCAACACCTGAGTATTGAAACAAAAAGTTATCAACAAATAAGTGGAGAGACAGAGCAGAAGTAATCCATGGTCACACACTGCTTTTTTTATTGCTCCGCAGAAATTTAAAGCTTCAATAATGCAACACATCCTCGAGAAGCAAATTTAGTGGCCGATCATCCTAAGAGAGCTTTTGAGTTGTCTGACTTTCAAAGGTCCCCCCTCCTTTTAACATGCACCAGTAGTGAAAAAGTTAAACTGGCTGGAGGATTCCCATTAGTTGAAAAAACTCCGTTATGTGGAGTCAATGATAGCATTTTTATCTTAAGATAGATGGTCAGAGGCATACATTGAGTGGATGAGAAAGATATTAGGATAGGTACTCTAATGGCATAACTTAAAGAGGAAATCCAGACCCAAGATGCCAAGAATCCAAGTACTTGTAGTCTATTATACGTCTTTAACTCTAATCTATGATCATGACAAACTGGAAATTTAAAATAAACGACATAGATTAATACTGGGAATATTCCTATAAACTAGTTTGCAGACATTGTGATTTGCCCATGGTATTATATGGAAATGCAAAATAAGTTCTGATTACTTTAATGTAGAAATTTTAAAAATATAGTAAATCGTATGGTTCTGACTAGTAAACAATAAGCCTTTCTAGTGGCATTACACAAGGCTCTGTTTCTTATAACAAAGATCTAACTAACTCAATCTTTATATTAGTTCCCAAATAAAAGGAAAATAAAGAAGCAAGATTGCCCCATATAAGTTTAGAACAATTTATTGAAGTACAAGGGTATTATGTACACTTGAAGAAATATCACTAAAACAATAATATTAGTACTTTAAATATAAACAGCTTAAATGTAATAAGAAATGAACCTTGGAAATTGTTAGGGCAGGGCTCCACTGCTCCTTTAAAATGTCAAGGCATATGCTTCCGTTGCTGTTTATGTTTGGGTGGAAAACTTTTGTCCTGAAAGCCACCTGTCAGATTTACACCAATAGTGAGTGTCTTTCATCCAAGTTCATTATCAATGACAAAAGTATTAGAAAGAAATGAATACATAATGTCACCAAATCAAGCACAACAGCAAAGGAGAAAATGATACTTGTGACTACTCATGGAGAGTCCTCGATCTTTCGACTTAGTTATTCTATTTGACATTTTTATATAATCTGGAGAGATATTTTGACTTGTTACTCATGGAGAGTCCTCGATCTTTTGCCTTAGTTATTCTATTTGACATCTATTTATGATCTGGAGAGATATTTTGACCTGTTTTGTCAGATTTATTGATGCTATCACAACTTAGAGAAACTTTTTAAAATTATACTGATGTTTGGTTAACTCAAAGATTTAAACGATTATCACAAATCAGTATTTTTACATGCTGGCCATTATTTACTTATTTGTTTATTGTAAACTGCAGAAGACAGCTAAAATTGGCTTTTGTCACTTGTCACACTTAAAGTATTTTGTGCTGTAAAATTCTCTCACTTGCCAAACAATCCTTAATTATACAGTCCTTTCTGCAATATTACATTTAACATCATATACTTTTATCTCATTTGAGGCTGCTAAGATTACTCTCAAGTATCTGAGTAAACCAAAAAAGAAAGTAACAAATGCTCAAAATGCACAAGGAAGAAGACTTCTATATGATATATCGAACCAAACACGATTCAACAGAGATCACGGTATAAAGAACACAAAAGATACAAATAAAAAGTTCTTTCATGTGAATATCAACCCATCAAGCAAGAACTATTGGGATCTTCAAAAGACAATATACTGCAGCTAAAAACAACATAAGCATGGTAGTCCACAAAAAATGTGAGCTTGAGCCTAGTCCTTCTTCAGCTAGCTTTCGAATTTAAGATTAAGGAACCGTGCCTGTCATCCCCCCAATTTGACATAAAGGAGCTTAATCAGTCGTGTTAAAGTTAAGGATTCACTAAAAAAAAAATGTCTTAGCATCGATAATAATTGAAAATCAGGTTCACTTATTCGATATACGGGATCTCTTATTCGATATACGGGATCTCTTAGAACCAGCAAATTCTAGGATATCAAGGGCCCATAACTAATCTATGATGTCATGTGTATCAACAGCTATTATCAATGCGATATTTAAGGAACGACAAGAGCTCACAATGCACCTTAGGTGGCTTGAATGGATAATCTGGAGGAAAATGGATTGTCACCAGGAAAACTCCACCAGAATAAGGACTGTCTGGAGGACCCATGATCGTTGCTTGCCAATGAAACATGTCCTCAGCAACAGGTCCTGAGAAATCCAGTTTTAGGCAGGTAAGTAAAACAAAATACAAATGACAAGCCCAACAAAACTATCCTTTAGAGAGGTTTTAAGATAAGTGGCTAATAGGGTTTGGTCTGGATGCTTCATATAAATCCAAACACTGATAAACAAAGGAAAGAACCTGCTTGACTGAATTACTAGTTTTTTCTTATCAGGAAGTACAAGACATAAGCATATTTTGATACAGAGAACAGAAAAAATTATCACAACGTCTTTATTATTAAAAGAAAAATCTGATTTTAAGCCACAACCATTTATATCAAAAAGCAAAAGTTCTTAGTTCTAACCAAATCGGCTTTGACTACTTGTTTCATCGGAAGTATTCAAGAGAAGAAGAAACCACTAAATTAACTGGCAGGGGAAGGAGGAGGATGGCTCGTTTATAGGCTAGCACATACAAAGGAATACACAAGAATGCATCTGTATAACATTATTGCAGTTTCACATATAAAGGTCCCGGTACGAACAATGCCAAACAGAGAGTTGTGCATTCTAGCACCACATCTCGCGTAAACTTTCCTGTCCCCTTGACATCCAATTCAATTATGTCACTGCCAAGCCTACTAAGCAATCGCAGTCGTACAAATGACACACGAAAACCAGAACGTATATCATAACTTCCATTTAAGTGACAAAATACTCGGCCATTGACATGTTTAGAGTTAATGAATCAAACTAACAAACCGGAATAACGCCAAAAACAAAACATTGATGCAAAAAAATATAAGAATTTGTGGCAGCCAGATCAGCGGTAACAAAATGAACTACGTTTTCAGACCACGAGATTAAAAAATGGTCTACAGCCAAATCTCAATAATGATCTCCTCAACGATCAGATCATACATCCAACAATTCAAATAACAGATTTGACGATCAGATCATACATCCAACAATTCAAATACTGTAACAGATTTGTTTGGCAAACAAAATTTCAAACAAAAGCAAGTGGAAAACAAATTAAATTGCGTGGATGTATAAATGCACAAAAAAAAAATGTAGCAAGAGAATTGAGTTTTTTACCAGCACTACAAGAAGTAGGAGGATCCTTTTGAAGATCTTTGAGCTCCTTCAAGATCCGCTTGGAAGCCATAGCGACTCCTGTAATTCAAAATTTCTGAGATCCATAACACATACAACAGAAAATTTTTTTGATCTAATTATGCTTAACAAAAAACATTGATGAAATTGATGAACGAGACCTGACAGAGAGATCGGATCCTCCTTTGGATGAACAGCACAAAACACGGAAGAAGAAGAAGAAAAGAGAAAAATGATGAATCCTTCAGGGAAAAATGACCATTTTTATAGTGGCCTCGCCCCGCACAGTAGGAGTAGTATTTATTTTAGTGATTAAATTTTAAAGAGTTCCATTTTTCGCCGACCCGCCGTTTCTTAACTAAATTCTACAATAATCATTCCCAATCGAATCATTGATTCGAAATCGAACCATTTAATTTAACTTCAACTGATGGTTTTTTAATTTTCGATGTGCATAATTTTAAACATGCATTTCATATGATCATTCGCATGAGATATACTAGTATTTATTTGTATTATGTCATGTAGGACATGTATGTTTATTTATGCATATAAAAATTAAAAGTCAATTAAGATCAAGTTAAAAAAATAAGTCGATGTATAAGACATATATTTGCTAGTTGCTATAATATGAAGGTTGAAATATATCTACAATTGCTTCCCTGTGTATTAATGACTTTGTAACACAATGTAGAGTTAAAAAAATGTATAGTTGGAATTACACTTGGATCTTCATATATATGTTTTTTTTCTTTTATTCTCTGTCTGACATTGACTCCTCTTATTGCAAAGGTGAGAAGTATCAAATAGTTTATGTTTAATTGTTATTCATATTAATATATTTTATGAACATAGATGAATTTCTCAATTCAAACAATTCTTTGTATGATAACGTAGAGATGAATTTCTTACCAAAAGTATATTATAATAATAATTGCAGTGATTTTGTACTTCCCGATAAAGGTTAAATCAAATGAAATATCCTATCATTGACCAAAAAGAAAAGAAGCATGAAGTAGTAAAGAAACTCTTATAACCAATCGGAAAATGTCTTTACCGAAAAGAAAGATAAAAGAAATGATATATTTTATGTGATTAATTTAACTATTTAATACGTGAACGAAAACACACAATAAATAATTAATCAAAAATATGTAATTAAAATATTTGTTTGAAATTAAGATAGTCAATTAAAACATGATCTAATTCAAATATCTAAATAAAATATTCTAATTTACGATTAAATATTAAGCATAAAGAAAATGGTACTCAATAGGAAATGATTAAATAAACATTCAAGAATCTTTAGATAAGATTCTTTAAAAGAGAGGAAATATGAGCTGGATACATTGGAATATTTTATATATATATGAGTTGGAGACAGTGGATAGGCAACTGGCCAACTGGGCTCATGGCTTTTAACTATAGTATACTCGAATAGTTCTCAATATAGAAAAATTAACGATGAATAAAATTATATAAATAACAAAAATTTTATGTTAATTCCATTTAACTGTAAATAGCAATGAATTATATATAAAAAAAATTGATTAACTTAAAACTATTTAGCAATGAATTATATTTATCATGCATTGCTTCGAAAAAAAAAATAAAAAAAAAATTAAGAATACTAGTAAATTCAGTAAATAATTTTATGTCTTACACTAGTGTTTGCTTCACAATTGGGGTTTAATGTCTACGTCCCATATCTCTGACCACTTACACATATTATATTCTTTTCAAAGAAAACGATATTCCTATATTGGAATCGTTTGGTGGAAGGTACATAAACAATTGATATCAATTATCATCATAAAATATAGTATAGAATATATTGTATTCAAATAATCGATGCACAATCCATGTCGCTTTGATTTACGGTATTAATAATACACATATTGAAAGTTAAGAAAATTAAGTTCAATTTGTATAGTATTTTGATATGATTACCAGGCGGTATATTGGAAATAATTTATCTATATTTTCATAAGATAAGAAGAACGTTGTGTATACACCACATTCTTCAAATTTCACCTGGAAAATGAGGCTAAATATGTTGTTATTGAAAGAGATAAAGTGTGGAGAAAAGAAAAATTAACTACACATAGACTAAATTACTTGAAGCCAAAAATACCTAATTTGTTGAGGATATAATTAAATAATAAAAAGTGTATTTTCCCTAACCACTTAAACTTCTAAATGAGATGATCACACACTTTAACATAATTAAAATATATTATTCAAATTAATAATAATCTATTCATTATTAATCGGCGCATAAATCACTCATGCATAAAAATTCCTAAATAACTATATATTTCATTCGTTTCAATTTTTTTCCTTAAATATTTTGAATTACTAACTATTGTAACTTGTACTAATACTTTTTATACCATTTTTAAATATCTAAAATTTATTTTTAAAAAGTAAATATTTTACAAAAATAATCAAATTGACTCTCATCCTCCGAATCAAGTCGTGTAAATTGAAACAGATCAATGGAGTAATATTTGACCACATAAGGTATAGATTGGAGGCTTAAAGCTGCATCCATTGAATAAGTCTTCCTTGCAATTTGCACAGACAATAGGAAGTCCAATAAAACATTTGCTTTGCTTTACAAAAAGTAGTTACTATTAAAATAAGTAATATATTTTTTTTTTAAATGTTGAATTTTCATTCTCCTTTAGAATCGATGTTCCATTATTTGATCACAAAGATGGAAGCGTCTCTATTTGACAGTCCTTTATAATTTATTTTAATTGTATGTTCAATGTCCTTATTATGAGAAATCCTTATCTATATTGTAATTAGGATAGGTAAAAAATCTCAATTCCTCTTTATTAAAAAGGATCTACAACGGAAGCAATTAGAATAATCTTACATCTAATATTAGATAATCTAGTATTAACATATTTTAATGGAACATAAAATGAGTACATACCTCCTTGGGCATGAATGCACCCACATACCTCCTTTTATATAGGTTTAGAAATCTTTTGTCCACCGCCCTCATCATAAATTTTGTATAAATTAAATTATGCCTTCTAATTTATGAATTCTGAAATTGAGTTATTTCCCCTCACTCAATATAAATTTTATAAAAATTAAGTTATGTCTTTTATA
This sequence comes from Solanum verrucosum, assembly GCF_900185275.1. NCBI lineage: Eukaryota > Viridiplantae > Streptophyta > Magnoliopsida > Solanales > Solanaceae > Solanum > Solanum verrucosum. Next base: position 626,840 of record NW_026020254.1, read on the forward strand.
ACATAATAACTTGGTATGTCTCTTAAAATATACTTGTGATATATTATGATGTAAACATATAAATTTATACCAAATGAAAAAGTTATTTAATTTGTTATTTCAATATTAAACGTATTGTCAATTAATTGTTTTTTACTTAAAGTGTTGAATTGTATAAAATTTAAGACCGTTAAATTTTAGAGTAAAAAATACAAAAACACCTGACAATAGAAATATTCGCATGAATGATCCAAAATACAAAGCTCAATTAAGAACTTTACCTATATTCTTCGTGTCATTCTAAAAGTGTCTCAATTTGATTGACGACGAAATTTAGAGATATTTGAATTTTTTAATTTTAAATTAAAAATATATATAGTCTTTTAAATCTTATAATCTTAAAGTTATTATCTATAATATTGAAATTGAAAAACTTACCCTAGTTATCTCAATTTATGTGATACTACTTTTCAACTTGTCATAAAAATTTAAAAATATATAGATTTTTGATAGGATAAAAAAAGAAAAGAAAAATAAGACCACTGGATAAATTATTAGGGGAAAAGAAAAGGTGGCCGGTGGGGCCCATCTGGGAAGCCAGGTGATGTAACAATGGACGCCAGCTGTGCACGCTCTCTCTTGTTACCGGCAAATCAACAAAATCAACAAACTTTCAGACCTCGCCACTTCCGCCATCCATTTCTTCGCCGGCACTTCCCCCCTCAACATCTCCGGCGATGTCACGTTATCTATCAAATAGGGGAGGAACTCAAGCACAAAAGGTTCGTTTCGATGAAGAAGCGATTCCCGACGAGGACGAAGTAGGTGGGACTTTGAAATTGAGGCCCTCCGATAGCAACATCACGGAAGATCAAGAGCCTTTTATGGGAGTTAAAGTCCGTAGAAAAGCTTCTATTCATAGAGATTATATCGGTGACTATGTTGATGTGCCTTCTCGACCTTATCTCATGAGGATTCTCGAAAAGCAAGGTATTCTGAGCTTTCCTTTCTTTTTAAATTTTTAGGGTTTCTACTCTCAATGTGTTAAATTTGTGCTTTTTTATCTTTAATTTGATGTGACCTCTTCTTAGGTACTGCATATAGAGACATATTCTCTGTTAACAATTTGTATTTCGGAAAGCAAACTCAGATACTTCATTATTTTTTTTGGTTGCTGAACAGCTCTTATTGAATCTCTTTAACATCTATTGTTGTGTTGAATGTGTATCTGGAGTTGTTACTCTTTTTAATGGACAAGCAAATAGGGGAACTTGAGTTTGAACGAATATAAAGCACAAATTTTCTTGTACAGATACACTTGAACAAATATAAAGCACAAACTTTCTTGTACAGGTGAGAACAGCCCTTATCTCTAGAAATTCTAATCTATGTTGATGTGTCTATCTTTTGCAGGTGACAAAAAGGTTCTGTTTGCTGACACAGTTCTGAAGTTTACAAGCACAGGGAAGATGAAGCGGCGCATTCTCCTTGTAACTGATTTCGCCATTTACATTGTAGACCCAGAAAGTGGTGCACTTAAACGGCGGATTGCCCTGGCAGCTGTTGAGAAGCTCTGTCTGAGTGAATTAAGTGATAATTTCCTTGCAATTATCATTCCGACTGAGTACGATCTGCTCATGGCCAGTACTCGGAAGACAGAAATAGTAACAATCTTAGTAGATGCTACCAAGAGTCAATCTGACTATGAACTTGATGTTCTCTTTTCTAATAGGTAATTTGATTAGTTCATTGTCATTTTCTTATTCATCGTTTTTAAGTCCAAATTGTTTGTTAAGTTGTACGTCTGAACTTGATAAATTTTGAGCTGCACTAAACACACATCTCCAGTTATTGTCATAGATGCTTAGGGCACTGTTGTTAAAGACACGTGTTTGATGCAGTTAAAGTTTCTACATTAGAGAAAGATAAAGACTTGGAGCATTTTCTGTCTCAACCTTAGGACAGACCTGTTCATATCCTAGCAATACTGTGGCTTGAGAATGATTCACTATAATTGCTTACCGTCATATGAATACTCTCAATTCTGATTGGTATATCACTTGTAAACTGCTGAAATGTGGCAAACATGATGATTCTAGATGTCAAACCTTCCATTTTGTCCTAATGTTTGTAAAACTTTTTTTGTGGCCTCTGAGAAAAACTGTGGGGTGGAGACCCTTTTTTATTTTTTTAATAACATGTTGGATAGAATATTGAGTTATTGATGCCGAAGCTGATTCAGGCGAAGAATTTTAAATCTGAGAAGCAAGTGATGCTTTTCTTTTATCGTCACAGGTGATGTGAAGGTTGAAATTACTTGTTTTTTTTAGTAATGAAGTAAGCATTATCATTAATGGCATCAAGAAGATGCAAATAATTCAGATATTGCAAAAGATAGCAAGTACAAAAGAGATTTTGTTGCTCCATACAATGAGGCTTAAGTTGAGGATATGGAGTTAACAAAATCCAAAAAGGTGTAAGGAGAGTTTACAGGAGCTAAGTTGCTCCAAATACATAAACCTAAGAGTCATTAGCTTTCAGGGAGTGTTTTGGAGAATTGGAGTTGGTATTCCATCGAAACATCTTCTGCTCCTTCCATTCCAAACATTGAAATTGCTAGTTATAGAAACAGCAAAAAGAAAAAGGGCATGGGGTAGCTAGGGCAGGGTTGGAGCTATGTTGTCACACATGATTAGAGGTTGACTAACATGCTATTTTCTCATGGCATCACCTCTAGGAACTTGTATAACCTTTTGTCACTGATACCTTTTCAATCTGAAAAGATGCTAAATATTATGATGTACACTTAATTCACTAACGCATATTTCATTTGACTATCAGTGTAGCATTTAGGACTAATGTAATGCTTGCTGCTCGTGATTATCTATTGTCTTTATACACATGCTGCTTCTTTTCCTCTTCCTCTACCTTGGATATATTTTTGTCATTTTCATTTCCTTTTAAATACTTAATACTATTGTTTATATTGTTTCCTTATCTTAATCGTGCAGGTTTGAGTACAATGCAACTTCTGAGCTTGTTAAAGAAGTTCAATTTGAGCAAGTTGAAGGTTGGTAGTGGTTTTTTCTCACGACTTTTTCTATTTACACTCTTTCTCTGCAGATAGTGGTTGGATTTGACAATTTTCTAAATTCTCTTACCCTGAGCTGGTTTATTTTCTTCTCCTTCAATTTCAGCTGGTGTCAAAACAAGAATCTCACGCAAATGAACTACCCTTAGCGTGTAATGGTCTAAGAATGCAAACTGCTCACTACCATGCCTGCAAACATGTCTTGCTATTTGAAAGGGGGAGCCGGTATTGCACTTCATCAAAACAAATAACGGGGTGGGGAGCCAGGTGTATCATTCCATGTAGAAATGTGATCAATATTTACTTATCAAAGAACAAAAAAGGAAAAAGCGACAGAATGTATTATGATTCTCCTCATATGAGCTTGTTTCGTCATTTTAGCTATCCCTGTCTATGTTTATATAGCTTGTTGCTCTCCTCTTCCTTATCTGGCTGTGTTGTGTAATATTGTACATTCCAATTTATAAAATTGAGATTGTGTCTGATAGTTGGAACGCAAAAGTTATACATCAAGTTTCTACACCTAAGGGTAGATTGACTTTAACCATTGTGGATTTTATATACTATTATTTACAGTGATAAGACAGCTCATTTGTTATAGTAGTAAATAATGCAGGCAAGTTGATATTTTAAAAGAGAAAAGCAGGTAGAGTGCTGTGGACATAGAAGCCTTCTTTACGGCACATCAATGACTAATATGCAAATGTTGTAATGCATTATACATTTGAAGTCTGCTCCTACCATGTGCAAATTGATACCGCCTGTTTGGCTTCTATTCTCAAAATTATTTTCTGATTATATAAAAATATGTGATTAGTATTTGACTTTTGATTAAAATAATCAATTTGTTAATTGTACTAAAATTAGTTTCTTTGTATAAGTCCAGATTCTGATAATGAATTGACATTTAGCTCAGGTAATCCAAACCAAATACACATTTTAGCATCTCTATTCAATGTGGTAGGTGAACAAATATTTGGCAGAAGCTCGAGAAAGAAATGCCATCTTTATTACTGCTACCTATGCGTCCATTAGATTAAAGACGAGGTTAATGATGTTGAAATTGTAATGTAGGAATTACTATAATGTATAATTTAAAAAAATATTTATTTTTTAAGGAAAATAAAAGCGTGTTACTATTATGAAGGTTATCTTTATGATTTTAGTGTTTCTTAATATCTGCATTATTGTTTCACAATCTTTTCCGCATAATTCAATACATAACAGCTAGGTACTCCCTATATGTCTTCATTTTTAGCCCAATAAAGCTAACATTTATCAATAAAAATATGAATTTTTTTCAGAAATAACTATAGTTTGTCTAATTACAATTCATAGCAACAATTTAAGAGAGGATAAAGGGGAGCAAGATTTTGGACAGGAGAGATGTAGAATATTCATGCTGATACATACATGTTATAGTAATACATAGTGATACATGTTGTATCATATGTATTCATTCGTAATATATAAATACAAAGTTCAATACATATAGGTTAATACAGTTATATCGATTATATTCATTTGTGATATAAAAATACAGAAATGCAAGTTGTATTCCATACAACCAAACTGATATATAAATTGATGTACAAAGCTGATACAATATTGTTTGTTGATACAATCCTTAGATAAATACTGTTGATATAATTGATACATACAAGTATCTTTTCTTTCTTTTTTCTTTCTATATATCCATATTCGATATTTGATGTAATATAATTAATACAACTAAATGAATTATATGTCTTTGTTATGGAGTCCCACAGTTGGATGCAATCTTGAATCATTGTTTGATCATAAAATTTCAAATTTGAAAAATAGCTTATAACATGTTTTATAATCCATTTTTCACTTTTGAAGTTGTACTTAAGTACATTCATGCATTAATATTGTTCCAAATATTTTTTAAAAATATAACCAAACACAACTGTACCTTCAACTTCAACCCTATAAATTCCCAAAAAACGAATTATATTTAGAATCTATGGCCAAACACCAAAATCTTGAATAATAGTAATACATGGTCGCTTAATTTGGAAGGCACCAAGCTATTCGAAGCTTTTGCACCTTTCAATTTAAGGTCTGACCTACCATGTGCAAATTCATTCTGCTACAATTCGAATGTACTTGCTACTTTTTACCTGTTTGGTTAGAATTATCAAAACTATTACCCAATGTTTATATAAGTCATTATCTGATAAAATGGTGAAAATAATCAATGCCTTTGAAGCACAAACACTTCGATATTAGCATAAAATTACTCTTATAGTAGCTAGAGTTAATGAAATGGTTGAACTACTTATCTGATATAATCTTAAATATAAGATCAAGTAATATTTCTATTCAATTTTGTAGCTGAAATAATGTTTGATAGAAGTCTGAGGAAAAAACTTATAACAATGAAACAATTGAGCATATATAGAACAGTAACTAATCACTAAATAACAAAGAAATATCAGTGTGTAATGGAAGACGACCCTATTTCAGTCATCGGTGGTGTCAGGTTTGGTGTAGAAGCTTCAGTGGATGTTCGAGTCCCCGTATTCACTCTCCTAACACCCTCTACCATCTTTACTACTTCTGTCATTTTTGGTCTCTGCTCTGGCATTCTGGATACACAAGTCAAACCTATTTGTAACATCTCTACCATTTCTTCTTCTATATTTGGATACCTCAAAAGCTCCACGTCGAATACTTCAGCAGTCCACTCCTCACGAACGACAGAATGTACCCACCTGACTAAGTGGACAATGTCGCTTGTACCTGTGGCATGTGTAGGTGACTTTCCAGTGAGAAGTTCAAGTATTAGGACACCAAAGCTGTAGACATCAGTGGCTTGAGATACTTTTCTTGAATCTGTAACTTCTGGAGGTTGATAACCAGCAGCTCGCACGATTGGTGTAGCAATTGGACCCATTATAGTTGCCAAGCCAAGATCAGAAATACAACCGAAACCTTGGGAGTTGAGGAATACGTTTGAGGATTTTATGTTCCCGTGGACAAGCCTCCCCCCAGACTGTCCATGTATTTGAGCAATGCCTCTAGCTGCACCAATGGCAATGCGTAGTCGGGTTTCCCAGTCCAGAGGAATTCGATCACCAGACCTCTTTGCTGCAATTACAGAGTGCATCAGATATAATGATAGGAATACTTGAAGGTGCAGTTAAGAGACTATCCACCTAACAATGATGAAAGTTGACTATAAAACCAAAGCAAAGTTCGCGAGCAACATGATGTTCTTGAATTTTGACAAATTAAAATAAAAGTTGCACTTAGACATTGGCCTAAAGCGGCATGTAGTTATGGCTTCGAGACACTTATGCTGTCCTATAAACTATTGATGATTAAAAAAACTATCAAGAGGACAACAACAGCAGATACTCTACTAATTCAAAGGTAATTGGTTATGTTGGAATTAGCCTACAAGCAATTTCAAATACTACTGCACAAGACACATCATAGCTAAAAATGATCTGCATTATCTTTTTGGTCCTGATAACCAGTTCTCTATGGATCGGTCAAGAATAAAACAGCAAGATTAGTAGAAATTGGGTGCTTAACATACCATGCAGCATCAAAGATGCACTCCCTTGGCTGTAGAAATCATATACCATGAGCTTCTCATCCTTGGAATAGTAGTATGCCCTCAGTGGAGCCACATTCTCATGCCTGATATTGCCAACAACCTCCATCTGTTGCTCAAAATCTTTTCTTCCCACACTCTCCTTCAATCTCTTCACCACAACTGTGGTAGAATCCTCCAAAGCTGCCTTATATGCAGTGCCAAATGTTCCCTTCCCAAGCACTTCCGCTGAAGCTCTCAACAGATCTTCAAGGTCAAATGCAAGATTACAACCCTCAAAGAATGCGAGATTCCCTACTCCATGCTGACTGCTGGAAACTCCCTTCCTGACTACATCTTCTTTCTTGATTGATTTCTCTGTGGCCCCACTTTTACCCTCTTTCTTCGAAAAGCACATAATCAGCACTGCAGCTACTACCAAGAAACCTAAAACACATCCTCCAATTACAATCCCAAGTATTGCAGGTTCACGGAGTTTAAACGATTTCTTTTTCGGTAGGACACTTGGAGGAGGAACTGGAGGAAATGAAGGTGAAAAATTTGCAGGAGAAAGCCGGTTACCAGCAAAAGCTGAACCAGGAAATCTTTGAAGAGAATTGGGGATACTTCCAGTGAAGTTATTGTTTGATAGATCTAATATTTGCAAACTAGGGAGATTGAGATCAGGAATATTGCCAGAAAGCGAGTTATTAGCAAGAACCAGAGCAGTCAAATGAGTCAAGTTCGATATTGAAGAAGGTATACTCCCACTAAAATCATTATTTGACAAATTCAAAACCGAAAGGCTTTTCCAAGCAGAAAAATCAGCAGGCAATGGACCTTGAAAGTTATTGGATTGAAGATAAATAGAAGTAAGATTTCCAAGGTTTGCAAAATCAGAAGGTAAACTGCCACTAAAACTATTAGACCTTAAACTCAAGATCTGAAGATCAGACAAGCGGCTAAGAGTGTTTCCAGGAATCAAACCACGGAATCCAACTCCAGGCAACCTAATTGCTATAATTCTTGATTTGTCATGATTACAAGTGACTCCAGTCCAAGAACTGCAAGCAGAAGTTCTCTCATCCCAATTCAGTTGTCGGGTATGATTAACATTATTAAGGAAATCAAGAAGCGCTTCTTTGTCCTCATATGGTTCACTACTTGCTAGCAAGAACAGAGCTGTGCAGAATAAAACTGAAAAAAACAGGAACTTTGTAGCCATCCTTCTCCTCCTCTGAGCTAAACTACAAAGGCATCAACTTCTAGTAACAGCACCCTTCATCTCTACAAGAATTTCAAAAATAAAATAAAATGGAATCAGACATTGAAACGGCATGATGTTCATTATTCACTATAAATAATTACCATTTAAACAAGAGAACCGTTTCTTAACCATAAATATACAATTTATAGGGCAACTAAAGTTACGTAGACACTCGGAACACATTTTGTTTTTGGGTCAACCACGCAAGTTAAGTAAAAGTTAGGTTTCAATGAACAGAACAGCTAAAGTAAAAACAAGAACCAGCTACAAATTTCTTCCGTCAACTTTTAGGGCTGCCAAAAAATGAAAAAAAAAAAAAGAAAAAGAAAAAGGAACAAACAGGCATTTCACGTTCTTCACCTATTTCCAAGCACACACACATACAAAGATTGAATTTTTAACACTTTTCTTGACCTTAAAGCAAAGTATGCATAATTTGAAAACTGTCGGCAATAACAAAAAGAACATTGAAATGAACCTGAATAGCTATACCCAGATAGCCAAATCACATCAAAATGGAGAAAACGAAAAACCCCACAAAATTCAGAAACTGTATAGTATACAAGCAAGTACCAGTGAGGCAAAAAATCAAACACTTGGTAGAGTAAACTGAAAAGGAGTAGATGAAGAGGAAAATGATGGGAAGTAAATGCAGAATTAAGTAAGTAGCTAGAGAGAGACAATGATTAAATGAGAAGAAGGGGGGAGTGGGTGAGAGACAATAAATGATTGAAAGGCAGTTAATTTGAAGAAGAAGAAAGCAAATAAAGAAATGGGGTATATGTATGTATTTGGTTAACAAAGAAGCGAAAAGAGTGGGAAAAGCACGTGGAGACAAAAGTGGAATTACTACTACTATGATATGAAGAAGCTAAGTTAACAGTAATACACAAAATCAATTCTTTAACAATTTGCTTGGATTTAGAAGAAGAGGAGAAGTTGGTGCACGTGGTGCCAGTAAGGCAGGGAGCACCAGAAGAGCATTATCCACCATTTCCGCCATTTTTTGGAGCTCTTCACTAAAGGAAGACACAGATTGCAATTACGAAAAAGGGAAAGGAAATTAACCACTCTTAATCACGTCCCCCATGTTAGTAAAATCTAATTGGGGTGCGGCTTTATTAGGTGAAATTAGTAGTGGAGTGCACCCTGTAACACGCCAAATAAAGTACAGAAGATATTGCTGGTGCGAAATGGAACAATCACCAGACTAATCGACGGAGCTATTAAGATTTTTAGACGCCTCAAGTATGTGAATCATTACTATGAAAATAGGTCAAAATTGAGGGACAAGGTCAACTTTCTTACACAAAATTGATACTCTTTTAGTTCTTTTTTAATTGTAATATTGCACTTTTCGAAAATTGGATTGACTAGTAGTGAAGTGTATCATGTAACACACCAAATAAAGGACACAAGGAGATTACCCATGAGAAATCGAACTCTCGCTAATGAAAGTTAAAGAGATAATTAATTAATTGACCTAGTAAAATTTTTAGACGTTTTAAGTCAAATGATGTGAATCATTACTATGAGATAGGTCAAAATTGAGGGATAAGGTCAACTTTCTTTCACAAAATCGATACTCTTTTCGTTCAGTTTTAGTTGTAATGTTGCACTTTTCGAAAGTTAGATTGACTAACTTTCAAAGCTAAATTAGATTATATTAATTTGATATTCAAAAACTATATGAAAATTACTATAAGTTGCAAATTTTTTTCATATCAATATGATAAAAAAAATACAACTTAAAATGTTAGTCAAAATTCGTATTGTTTGACTATTGAAAACAGAAGGAGTACCAAGTTTATGGATTTTTCCTAAATATACCTTACAAAATTGTAACTACTTAGGATCAAACTTAAATATTTTCTATGACTTTTAGACAATTTTATCACTCGACTACACATACTCTTTAATAAAATATTTTTATACTTTTTATTGATACTCTTCAACTGTTGTAAAAAATAAATAATAACAAATCGAGGGAAATGCGTCGTCGATTTTTTTTTAAAAATAAATAAATTAAAAAATATAATTTTCACGCGAAAAATCCGACAAACGTCTGTCAATTAAAAGAATTGACGAAGGTTGGTTATCCCTCTATTTTTTGGATTGACCCTATTCATCGGGTCTGTCTTTTCATTATCTTTAGTAGTGAACTTTAATTAGTATTTTGACATATTTTTTTGTTAAATTAAATGAGAAAAATTACATATTGTAATACTTATGGTATAGTCTTAAAATATAAATATAAAATATTATATTGGTGTAATCCAATTTAGTTGCAAGAATATATCTTCTTTTTTTTTATTTTGATTTTCCTAACACACAATCTATTAAGATGACAATTAGCTAATTTGGGACGGAGAAAAATATAATTAAGTGTTCATTTTACAGTCGACCATATAAATTTAGATAAAGTTTTGTTTTAAAGTTTAATCATTGTCTTCTTAAAGGATTTTAGAAGAAAAAATTTGGAGAATATTTTTTTATTTTTTATAATTTGTTTATTTTTTATCACGAAGTGAGCTAATTCTAAGATCGTTACCGGTCCACACGAAAATCGAAATATGGAGTATAAAAACAATGGATTGTCAACCGAAATAATAAATTTTATCAAATATAAAATAAAATAATTTGGCATTTTATTTTCAATAAATCAAACCACCTTTCAATGACCAAATGTCTTCTATCTCATGCATAGAGGCTAGACAGGGAGAAGTTTAGTTTAGTTTTTGATTTAAAGTACTTATATTTATAGCCCGTTTGAATTGACTTATAAAAATAACTTTCAAGTCAAAAATAAAAAAAAATTAAACTTAAATGACTTTTAAGTAAAAAAATAAAAAGTAGGGGAAGACCTACTTTTGGTTTCCCTACTTTTTATTTTTGACTTATTTTAAGTCATTTTTAACCTTATTTGACTTGTTTTAAGTTATTTTTTATATTTGTCAAACCGTTTCCCAAATCAAAAACTGACTTAAAAAGAAATTTAACCAGCTTTTAAGTCAATCCAAACATCATCTTAGTACTTGATAAATGGTCTCAATCCTAAATAATAAAAAAAAGAATAAAAAGCAGTGTAAAACAAAAGATTTCCATTTTCAGAAAATCAGACAAAAAAGCTACAAAAAATATGGATGCAACCGTTTCGTACGCAACGTTAGTAAAAGTTTATTATCCTTACCAAACTAATGTAATATACCTGGTCTATAATATATATGGGAGTAGGGACAAACAACATAACTACATAAGTCGTAAAGGTGCGTGAGATGGGCGCACCGCATCAGTAATATTTTATCTTTAATCATAATTTATTCGCTATTTTTTTAATATTTTCAATTGTTGGACCTTACACTTAATTAATTTCATTTATCTAAGTTTTAATATCACAAAATAAATCTTCTATATTCGTTTTAGAGAAGTCTATACAAGTAAAAAAAAAATGTGTTACTAACAAATTTATATATGTAGATGTTGGTTTAAACACTACTTATAAAATATTAATTCTTCATATTCTTTCTTAATCCCTCCCTCAATTAGTGTGAAATCAAAATCAAGGGATAGGGAGTATAATTAACACGATTCCTCTTGTGTATTCGTTGGCCTAACTTTGACAATTAGGCATGTCTCATAAACAATATGTGACATGTTCCTAGATGGTGGCAAATATAAAATAAATTGACTTTTTATTTTTAATTGTATTACACTAGTTTCCCTTTGTCTTTTATGTACACGATAATGGAAATTAATGTTTAAAGATATATTTTGGCCTTATTTTATTTAACACCTTTCTGCTGGTTTGCCACTTACTAAAAGGGAAAAAATTGACATGACATTTTACCTATAGATTTTGGAATCCCTTTTTGAAAAATAAAAATAGAAATTGCCAAATATTTATTTGGCTAAAGCAATTATCTATTTTTTGAGATATTAGTTTTCACATTTTAAAATCTGCGTTAAATTTATTTTTGGGCCAAAGTATAATCATTAATTGATTCATTTTAAAATTTTAAAACTTGCCCTTAACTTTTATATTTATATGGAAAAAATCCCTATCTATACTTTAGGTTTGTTTTGCTTTTAAGTTTGTATACTTGATTTGTATAAATTCTTCTTTAGATTTGTAAATCTTTGTCAATATGTGGTGTCTCATCTATTACATTGAATGATATTTTCTTGTAGGGTATAAATTTTTCTTCAAATTTGTTAATCATTATCAATATATGAGGTCTCTAATTTTCTATCATTCTTATCGTATTTTTTCCCCACTCATATATAGATTAATTGTAATTTGACGAATTATACTAGCTAGTAATTATGTTACTAATACTTTTTTAGTAAAGTTTGTGTCATGATTTTAGAATAATGTATTATTTACATTCCTCATAAAAATGACAATTTTATGCCGAACTTATTTGAATATAAGATTATGATTTGAGGCCATGATAATGAATGTCACTAATAAAGGTTCTGCATAATTTGGAATTAGCAAGTATGCTTGTTTCGTACTGTTGGCTATTTTTATAGTTTTAAAAATTAAGGGTATAAGTCATGTTTCATGTTTTTTTTTTTGAAAAAAAAGAAGAAGAAGTGAAATATGTTTTAAAAAATTTCTGGCCAAACACATTTTGATGAAACTTCACTCAAATATGTTTTTTTTCAAAAATATTTGGAAATATATAAGGTGTGTTTGGTAAGGAGAAAGATATTTTTAAATTTTTTCATGTTTGATTAGTCAAAATATTATGGAAAGTATTCTCTCTGAAAACAAGTTTCTTATTATAAATGAGAAAAATGACTTATATAATGAAAGTAAAGAAAATATGTTTCGTAAGTAACATTTCAAGTTAATTATCTCCTTTCATCCTTCCTATCCACTCAACGCCCCTATATATCCCCATTCAGTGGTATACAACTATTTTAGGAGTTAATATCTTAGATGGTCACTCAACTTTGAATAGTTCACTTAGAAAATCACTCAACTTTGAGTTGTTTACTTCGAAAGTCACTCAATTTTGTTTTATAACTCAAAAGTCACTTAACTATTAATAGTTCACTTAAAAATCACCTAATTATTGATAGTTTACTTAGAAAGTCACTTTCAACTAATTAAAATTTTGTAATATACAAAAAAAAAATTAACTGTTTTTAAGAAAATTAATAAAATACTTATTTTAATTATTTTATTGAAATATAATTTTGTTTTTACCTTTTTTTTTAAAAAAAAAGTATAAAAAAATTGGTACTGTGCTGTGTATTTTTTAGGGAAACGGGTCAAAAATGCCCCTCAATTTTGTTTTATTGTTTGACTTTACCCTCGCCGTTAAAATGAAGTTAATTTTACCCCTCCCGTTACTAATTTCACCAAATTTACCCCTCATTAGACGGAATCCCCAAAATTGACCCGAATTTTACTTAAATTATCCAATTTTAACCCGACCCGACCCACATAATAATATAACCCATTTTTGTTCTATCTTGTTCATCTTCATCTTTAAACTTGGGTTCCTTTTCAAAAACAACCTGTAAACAATCGATTTGAAAACACCCATCAAACAATTACCAAAATCCACCAGCTCCATCCACGAACTCCAGCGAAGAGCGATCGCCGCCATTCCCCTCCCTTTTCCCCTTTTACGTTTTCTTCTATTGTATAGGTGTTTTTGGCTCCTACTCCGATGAACAACGACCATGAACTCCGGCGAGGCTCTGCAAATCAGCAAACACCACAGCCTCTCTCCCAACTCCAAAATTAGCAAACCTATTTCTCGAACCAGTTAACAACACCAACACAGCTCCACGAGCGAGCTTCATCCCATTTTCCGGTGACCCTCTATTTGCTTTCCATTCTAATATTTTATTATGATTTATTTTTCTTTTACATTTTTCACTCTTTTCTTTGTGTTTCAGATTTGGTTAGGGAGTTCAAGCTCCAATAATTTTTCTTTTTTTTCATATTCCTTGTTCAAGTTTGTCATTGATTATATGCTATTAAACTTTGTTGTGAATTATTTTATTTTTTGAATTGATATTATTGCTTTTTGGGCAACGGGGTTAGAACTTTTCCGGGTAGCTTTTTTGCTTTAATTTGCTGATTTGTTTTATTATTTTTTTCAAATATGTAAAAACTTCAGTAATAATATGTACTACAGTAGCACTTTGTAAAGTATGAACTCCATCAATGTCTGCATTTCTAACTGGGTTATTCTAAATGGGGTCGGGTCATTGGGTTAAAATAGGGAATAGTTTTTTTTAAAAAAAATTCGGGTCAATTTTGGGGATTCCGTCTAATGAGGGGTAAATTTGGTGAAATTAGTAACGGGAGGGGTAAAATTAACTTCATTTTAACGGCGAGGGTAAAGTCAAACAATAAACCAAAGTTGAGGGGTATTTTTGACCCTTTTCCCTATTTTTTATTACTTCTCATGAATTCCAACCTTTTTTTCTTGATCATTTCTTAACATATTTAATTCCAATTATACCACTGCTAAAACAAAAAAGGTTTTTCTCAGGGTCAATTGCTACGGTACGTTTTTTAAAAAAAATTATAATTAAATAATTCGATTTAATAAGATAATTAAAATAAATATCTTATTATTTCTTCAAAAGAATAGTTTAAAATAAAAATTAAATTTTATAAAAAAAAACTATTTAAATTGATTGAGTTACTTTCTAAGTGAAACATCAATCGTTGAGTGACTTTTGAGTTATAAAACAAAGTTAAGTGACTTTCTAAGTGAACAATTCGAAGTTGAGTGACTTTCTAAGTGAATAGCTCAAAGTTGAGTGACCATATGAGATATTAATTCAATGTAAGTGACAAATATATAAAGAATATAAGTTTATATTTAATAAAATTGTATTTACACTATAATATTATATTATTTATCTGTCATAGATATATAAAACTCAAACTCATAATTAAACGAAAGTATAATTATAGAGATTACTTATAATAGAGCTGGTTTAAGAAACATGTGAAAAATGGAATTCTTTTTTGAATAGAGGAAAAGTTTTCACTGAAGAATTATTGCTTCAATTGTTTAAGAAAAACTTTTCTCTACTATATAATGCTCCTAGTCTCCTACTCCATTTAGCTTTAAAATAATAATAGGAGTAATTATTACACTTATTAAAAAATAAATAAAGGCCATTATTAATTATTAATGTTACGTAGCCCGTGTTACCTACTAAAGTATGCCGACCGGCCATGATGACTGAAACCAAAAACTAATTAGTATAATTAGTACTACAACACCAAAATTAGGGAAAAAACAATTAATTAAGCAAAAGAAAAAAAGGATCAGGAATTTATGTATATTATATATGCACTATAATTTTACAATATTTGTTGATCCGTACGTATTTATTGTTATGAGAAGTAATAATGCAACGTATTCCAATTTCCAAACAAGCTACACTACAACAAATAAAATCTTTGCCACTATATTTTAGCGACAATAACAAATATAAGTATTTATAAATAACATTCTATACTTTATATAGATATCGACAAAGATTTTAGTGATTGCGATTTTAATAATATTAGCTAAATGTTACACATCTATTGTCGAATGTCTCTTTTGAAAATTTGCATGCACTTAGTATTAAAAAATCCCACTGGCATGCAGCCTAAAATTGTTTAATTAATGAATCGTGTCAGAACAAGTTATCATTTTCTTTTGTTAGCTTAATTAGGTTTTTTCTATGGTCAATCAAAATTGATCGATGACATTATTGCTATTCATAATTTATTTTATAATATGGTGGTAGATCAGACACCACATACATATTACAGCTAAATTCACCAAGGACAACATATGTGGTCCTGTTGTTTTAGTTTAATGTTGTTCACATTTGTTACCTTAATTTAATTATGAATTAACTATTGTACTATAAAGATAGTGCCATTGTGGTTCGTGCGTACTTCAGCCTTCAAATACGTAGTATACAACTGTCCGCAACTTCCATTTATATGCTTCTTGATTGGTAGGGGTCAGTTGGTAGCTAGAGATGGATAAACAAATTAAAAATTATTCAATGAGATAGTTATTCATTATATATATAGAATAATTTAATCTATTATTATGATAAAAATAATGGAGAACTAACTAGTATATTCTTGCATTTTATTTCGAAATTATTATCCTTTATCTCGCATACTAAATGATCTCTTATATACACGGTGATCATCAATTTTTTCTTTAAAAAAGTTGCACTCTTCTCCTCATATAATTCTTAGGATATTTTTTGCTGTAATAAGAGAGAGTTTGAAACTGGAGTAGGCACGTTTCCGTTGACATGCTTGCTTCAACAAGGACATGTTTTTTTAAAAAATAATTATTTTTTTTGTTCTACTTTAATTTAATTAGTGTATAATTTTTTTTGAAAATATGAGATCTGTTTTAGCAATGACCTTTACTTTTAAATTCATATTAAATATAGATTTATTATTTTGAATGTCATTTATGTATATTTTGTAACTACACTTTGAGTAAGAAAATATCGATCGATGATGAAAGATACTTTAATTATGGACCTCTTCACATTTGATTTGTGCAAAAAAAAAGAAAAAAGAAGAGACATCTACAACCACACAATTATATAGTATAATTTATTATCGCTTGAAATTTATCAAGATTAATAATATTTATCAAATATTTATTTTATTCCAAAAATATTTAAGGACATAATTTTCCATTTAAAAATAAATTTGTGAACAAATATTAAACTCGTTCACAACATAACACAGGATTTTTGTAACTAGTAAACATAATAAACCCTTGACTTTAGCTCAATCACATTTCTACTACATATTACTGGAAGGCAAATAATCACTTTTTCTACCAGTAAATTATATTTGACAGTAGTACCAACAAATCAGAGTGGCGCAGCGGAAGCGTGGTGGGCCCATAACCCACAGGTCCCAGGATCGAAACCTGGCTCTGATATAAGTAGGCTTCTAGCGTTGCAATTTTTTGGGGGTCAAATTTGTATCCTTTACGACGTCGTTTCGTTCTTGCCGAAAATAAAAATGAGAAAAAAACCAGATGAGATATTACTATAACGAGAAGAAGGAAACTAAACCCTAGCCACAGAAACTCCAAAATTCCACAAAATCTCGCGATAAATCAAACAGATCTCTCTCTCTCTCTTCTGCAACTTCCGTCTCACCGTTATCTCTCCATTGATAATTCGTCTCTCCAGGTAAGTTTTCTCTCTTATTTCTCGTCTATTTTCTCTCTCTATTTCTGTTTTCCCTCTCTTTCGATTTCCGTTTCGCTGTTAAAAAATGGTAGAAATCAACACCGTACACTCTAGAACTTTCTCATTTCAGCTTGCGAGTTCATCATCAATGGTGACTGCAAATAATTGTTTTATCTTTTACCTGGAAATTGAGCTACTACCGGATGAAGTTTTAATGGTGATTGTTCAGAAATTAACAGTTTAAAATTGATTTAGTTTACTAATTTATGCTGTATCTTCTCTTTGATTTTTAACTGAAACGCTGTTATTGCTTAGGTTTGTGTAGCATCAGTCCACTGCGAAGCGAATCCCTCCATAACATAACTAGTAAGTCACTGAACTACCTTTTGTTATTTCAATTTGAAAAATCTCTAGAATTATTGTTTAGTTAATTTGAAGTGAGCTTGGTGAGTTATTACTCCAGTTCACTCGTCTTCCTAAAGTTAAAAAATATTCATTTGGGACTTAATAAGGCTTTCATGATTCCTGATTATTCTTTTTGTTACAATGTTGTACCTGAGATAAAGTAGAATCAGAAGTGTGTACATCTCTAGCCTTAATGAAGCTAGAGTTTTATATAGGTCTGTCTTCTCTTTTGTTTGTCCCGACTTGGGAAGGGAATGAAGCATGATTACAAACTTCAGATAAGCTCAGTAATAAATTGATTAGTATGATGAAATCTGAAAAAAGAAGAAGAGGGTATTATGTAGTCTAGGAAAAATTAAGGTTGATTTTCTTTGTTGGTTTAATTTATCACTAGGTGATACATAATCATTCACTCTAGATTGCTGTTTGAATAAATATGTTGCTTGCATCAAGCTTTTAGCTCTATCCATTAATCTTCTAATGGTAGTTAAGTCTAAATTTCTTTGATGTAAGAATATTTTGTCACTTGTTTTCCTTTTTAATTAGAGTTCAAAAGTATTTCTATGTGTGGTAAATGTTGTGTTAGTCAATCTGTATCCATCTAAAAGTGGAAAAACAAAAAAAGTTTTACTTATGAGTAATCATATTTTGGTGTAGGTAAGTTTGTTGGATGTTAATTGTTGTTGCCTGTTACAAAGTCTCTGAGATGGGTTTCCTATCTAGTCAATGCTGGAAGTAGTACAAGAAAGGACATCTCAAAAATCATACGCTACAAATGCTGTTCCTTCCATCCTGTTATTGAGGAATGCAAAAGATATACATATATCCAATCCTAAAAATACTAAAAAAAGGAAGAAAGAAAAAAGAGCTAAAAAAGTTTAGTGTCATACTACAGTAGGTATTATTTATACCGCGCGAAAGAAAGGCACTGCCAAATTGAAACGGAATAAAGTTTGAAGTGATGGATATGTTGCAAGATGAAGAATGAAACGAAGGAAGAATAATGTTCTTATCCAAAAAAAAAAGAAAGTAAAATGGTTCATATGGATTTCCAATATACCAAAAGGGATAATTACAACTCTGTACCTAGAGATGACAGACTGCTACCTTTTTTCGGGGGGGGGGGGGGGGGATGGTTTTTTGTTGAGGATGAATATGTAGAGCTGAGAACTTGAATGTCCGTAATTGTCCTTTTCTGTCGAGAAATGCCTCTATGTCGAAGCAGAACAGTCGAAGGGAATAACATGGCTTTTCTTTCCAAGGTCGATTAAGTAAAGGCATCACGTGTTGAATTCAAAAATAAAGCAATCCTATTACAAGGAAGAAAGGACATTGGCATGTTTTCCATGATGTATTTCTACCCTAAACATCCCAGATAATTCATCAAGATTTAATCCAAAAGACTTCTGAATAATTTTTAAAAAAAAATATACAGATGGGATGAGACTATATTTCTTGAGCAAAGAACAAAACCAAATTTGTTCAAATAGTCCGTCCATAGTAACCGCATATTTTTTTATTTTTTTTGAAACTGGTAACTTATAGTAACCGCATATTAAATGTGATCAAAATCATAATATCTTGTTCTGAGCCCCCATATCATTCAATCCTTGCCTTACCGAATGTCAAATATGGTAATCAAAGCCATGTTTGATGCTTCCCCTTGTTTTGAAAGATAATCGTTAGAAGATAATTAACCTATCAAAAAATATGTATGCTTAATTGCACTTCTTCGCCATATAATCAAAAGAAATTTAGTTGATCAGTTTAACAAAATAGAACCTAGTTTTGATTTATGGAGTTTTAATGTAGTTTACTGGTGGTAAAACTGCCGTGTGATTTGCTCGTGCAGTTTTTTCCAATTTAAATGCTGGCAGTTTTTAACACAATGACAATCATTTATAGTTGAGATTTTCAAAAGTATCTTGGTATATGATCTAAAGAAGCCTATCCGTACACATCACTTTTAGCTTTGTTAGTGAATCGAGATACATTATTGTTGCATGAGTTGAAGATGATCGGCATATTAAATAGCATTTTTTTGGGGCTTATCATTGAAACCTAAGATAATATATACCTATCTTAGTCGCAGATGACACTTGATCATATCATTGTATTAATTTCAAATCATTAAAGAGATTTCCCGAATGACATTTATGTTTCATTATTGTGCACTGTGTTATAGAATCTTCTTTATCTTAAGAGGGAAAAGAAAACAAAAGGAATAAAGAAAAGCCCATCTTGGCTGATTCAGAAATTTATTTTTTGAGCAGATAGTCAGAAAATTCTCTAACAGATTTTTTACTGACAGTGGTTCGAGAAAAAGACGTCTGTTGGGAATATGCTGAGAAGTTAGACGGGAATAAAGTGAGGTGTAAATTCTGTCTTAGAATTCTAAATGGTGGCATTAGTAGGTTAAAACACCACTTATCCAGACTTCCCAGTAAAGGTGTGAATCCATGTACTAAGGTCAGGGATGATGTTACTGACAGGGTAAGGGATATAATAGGATCAAAGGAACCTCCTAGTATGAAAAAGCATAAGCTCATTGAGACAAAAGCTCTTGCAAATATCTCTCCAGAAAAACCGCTTTTATCTGTGGAACCAATAACTCCAATTGCAAGGATTTTTCCACCAATTGGCCAGGCTATTTCTTCATCTGGAAATAACGAAGAAAATGCTGAGAGGAGTATTGCATTGTTCTTTTTTGAGAACAAAATTGACTTTGGTGTAGCAAGATCTTCCTCTTACCATCAAATGATTGAGGCAGTAGGGAAGTGTGGCAGTGGGTTTATAGGTCCTTCTCCTGAAACTCTGAAAGCGACGTGGTTGGAGAGGATCAAGTCTGAAGTAAGTTTACAGTCAAAAGATGTTGAGAAAGAGTGGGCTATGACAGGTTGCACTTTAATTGCAGAAACATGGACGGACAACAAAATGAAAGCTTTGATCAACTTCTTGGTTTCATCGCCCTCCAGGACTTTTTTCTACAAATCTGTAGATGCATCTTCATATTTTAAGAATCTGAAATGCCTCTCTGAGTTGTTTGATTCAATCATCCAAGATTTTGGACCAGAGAATGTTGTACAGGTAATTGTGGATAATACACTTCACTGCACTGGTATAGTGAACCATATTTTGCAGAACTATGGGAATGTTTTTGTGTCCCCTTGTGCTTCACAGTGTATAAATGCAATTTTAGACGAGTTTTCAAAATTAGATTGGGTAAATAGATGCATTTTACAGGCACAATCAATCTCGAAGTTTATATACAACAATTCTCCATTGCTTGATCTCATGAAAAAGTTCACTGGAGGACAAGAGATCATTAAGACTGGTATCACGAAGTCTGTATCAAACTTCCTCTCTTTGCAATGTCTATTGAAGTATAGGTCAAGATTGAAAGTTATTTTTAACAGTCCAGAGCTTGCTGCCAATTCTGCTTATACAAACAAATCGCAAAGTGTTAATTGTATCGCTATTCTGGATGACAATGACTTTTGGAGGACAGCTGAAGAGTGTGTTGCTGTTTCTGAACCCTTTCTCAAAGTTATGAGAGAAGTTTCTGGAGGAAAGCCAGCTGTGGGAACTATATATGAACTACTGACCAGAGCAAAGGAATCTATAAGGACATACTATATTATGGATGAAATAAAGTGCAAGACATTTTTAGATATAGTGGATAAGAACTGGAAGAACAACCTCCACTCTCCTCTGCATTCAGCAGCTGCCTTTTTGAATCCTGGCATCCAATATAACCCAGAAGTCAAGTTTCTTGGGTCAATAAAAGAAGATTTTTTCAGAGTGCTGGAGAAGCTGCTACCAACTCCCGAACTGAGGCGAGATATCACTACTCAAATCCTTTTATATACACGGGCATCTGGGATGTTTGGTTGTAATCTGGTGAAGGAAGCAATTGATACTGTTCCTCCAGGTATACTTGAAGCTTTACATTTTTTGCATCCCATTTACATAATAGTGATAATTCTACAAACTTAAAGCAATCCTAAGAAAAATCTTGTCTGTTTATTCTTCTTTCTTCTCCTTGAGATAGTAGAAAGGCTGACCAGCATCTTCTACATTAAAGATATCATAGGTCATGTTTATGTTCCTCGTGTCACACCCCTCTTACACATCCATCGGTCCCTCTCCTCGTTAAGACCTGCCTGGAATCAAGGTCATTTTCTCGCAGTTTTTGCTGACGAGATGAGGTGAGACCTGAACTGTTGACAAGTTAACTTGTCCTTGGATCGTAAGTTCTATATGAGTTCTTTCCTCTGCAAATTCTGCTTGTTGTTCTTCTATTGTTTCCCTAGCATGCTCCAGGTCTATCTCAGGGTCTGAATGGTGGACTGATAATCTCTCTCCACATTTAGCCATGCTTGCTTATTTGTCTTCTCCACCCCGGCTTTCTGGTCTATGCCCCCTCTTCACGAATCCTTCGGGAGTTGATTCTAGGGGAGCTTGATTATGAAATCATGTTAAGTACCAGCGGTCCACTTCACCTCAGTCACGGTGGGCCACCATATTGTGAAAACCTGAAAGCAAACATTTGGCCCGAACTTTTAAGGATTTCGGAGATCCTAAGAGGTATGTCAGGGAAAAACTCTTACATAAATTCCCGCATCTCCTCATCTGGGGGTACAGACTAGCGTCAACCGAGTGGTCTCATAATTCTGAGAGGCACATAAGGCTGGACGCCTTGAAACCCCATAAGATTAGAAATAGACGAAAAGAAATGTATATCACCTCTTTTGAGGGGAGTGGGGACCAATGATATACATGTCTTCTTTCAGTCTACTTATCATCTTAATGGGGCTTCGGGTTGTCCAGCCTTATGTGCGTCTCAGAGTTATGAGAAAACTTGGTCGAAGTTGGCCATTGTCCTCGGTTGAGTTCTGCCCTGACATCCCTCTTAGGAGCTCTGAAATCCTTGAAGTCTTGGGCAAATGTTCTGCTCTCAGTTTTCACAACATCGACCGACCGTGACGCTGGTACTTGACATGGTTTCATATTCAACAACACTCCCCCCCCCCCCCCCCCCAGGATCAATGCCCAAAGGATTCGTGAAGATGATAATTAACCAAGCATGATTAGACGTGGATAATGATTACCAATCAAGGTTCTAGGCTTTAGAGTACTATAGAAGTTGAGTATTCAAACCTTGCTATAGACGAAAGCCTGGTATTTAAGTGAAAAAAGGTTGAAGAGTGGGCCCATTATCTGCTGAGTTTCAAACCTTGGTCCTCAAGGATTGCTACCAGTATTTGTTGTGGTTGCTACCCCTTAAGTTAAGTAAAACCATAAGTTTCAAAAAAGCAGTTGTACTTGCATGGCAATTCTGCCTCGGAATACATACATATCACTTCCTGCAAGATTAAATATTCGGGGAAGCATTTAAGTTGGTAGAACTTCTCAAATATATGAAAAATGTATTACCCCTAAAAGTTGGAAGACAACACTAATGATTGGTATGCATTAACTTGTAATAAGACTTTGGTACTGGCTTAAAACACAGATTAAGTTGAAATTATATCGAGTTGATCTGTAACTATGTGTCTCCTGTGGACTGCATCAATTGCATGGACATTCTACAGCATGTCATAAATAACTTTTAATTCTGTTAATAGTTTTCTATCCTCTCGTTTGCATCTGATAGATTAAAGAAAAATGACTGCTGACAACACATCATGCTTTTCACACTAGGTTTTCTTCATAGCCTAACTAATTTTCAATGGACTAACGCAACAGAAATGCACTGTAGGTATCTGGTGGGAACAGTATGGTGATGCTGCTCCTACATTGCAAAGAGTTGCTATTAAAATACTTAGCCAGGTGTGCAGTACGTTCACTTTTGAGCGACATTGGAGCACATTTCAGCAAATCCATTCTGAGAAGCGCAATAAGATTGATAAGGAAACACTTTTAGACCTTGTTTACATAAATTATAATCTGAAGCTAGCACGGTATTTGGTTTCTAAACCTCCTGAGGAAGATCCTCTCCAACTTGATGACATAGATATGACATCTGAGTGGGTGGAAGAGGCAGAAAATCCTAGTCCAACTCAGTGGCTTGATAGATTTGGTTCGGGTCTGGATGGGAATGACTTGAACACACGACAATTTACTGCTGCAATATTTGGTCCCGGTGACAACATATTTGGTTTGTGATCATGTTGACTGTTCACCCCTTAAATGCACATACACATTTAGTCGACATAACAGTGTCTTGGAATTGTATTTTTCTTTCATGTAAATACCTAGTTAGGGGTGATGTAAATTCCAAATTTCCCTTCGATTGTTAATGTAAAAGGGCAAGCAAGTTTGATGTTCTTATACCGAACTTGATCAACTTCAAAGTTGAATCAATAGATCCAACCTTCCAATGCATTTAGACATGATTAACACAGGTGGTGACTGGTGCGCAATGCTCAGCAATGACAATTGAATATAACTCGACAATTGACATGGAAGAAGAATAATCGCTACCAGCCAAATATGTTTTATCGCAATCTGTAGCTATCAGTAACACCAGACATCACTTATTTAAAAGTTAATAATAGGGCTTATCAGAAAATATCTCATCTGCACACAAGTAAATGGCTAAACATACATTTACAATGGAATTATAAGGTTTGAATTATAATGTATTGACACATTCATTACATTACATGCTCAATAAAATTATTATGATGAATTGCCAAGCAATTGAGCTGCTGCCTTATCTTTATCGTTGTCATTCATCAGTAAAGCATCTGCAACACTGTTAGATGAGAATCCCATCTCCTTCAAGAGAGTATATCCCTCCACAAATTCCTTGACCTGAAAGAAAGTTGTTGAAATTGTTTAGAAGAGCTAATGAATGGTCACATTTACTATAGAGACAAGTACTCCTTAATGCTATTGAACAAATTATTATATAACACTTCTCCACTTGACCGTGCTGCCATCTCGGCGACAAATTAAAATGTCATGATTTGCTTTTTAGTAACTAAAATTCAAAATTTGTAAACATTACTGTAAATATTTCCAAAATGGTTTTATGATGCAGATAGTTGCATCATGTTGTACTTTCATGCACTTTCCAGATATGTGAACCCTATTTTCAAAGAAGAATCTAATCATTTACCGATTTCACTACAAAAATTAGTTAAGTTGATTCCTCAGTGAATAAAATTTGAAATTCGACCAAGGACAGGGGATCATAAGAAATGGAAATTCTTGTGGAGAAATGTCTTCACAAAAATTAATTTTAGGTAATTTTGGTAAATAACTAATTTGACAATGCTCATAGTGCCACATCCAAACATATATGTAAGAGAAGCATGTAAAGGATATATACCTTGATAGGATTATCTCCATAATTTGCAACTGCTATTGCCACAGCCTCTCTATTGAAACCAGATGTTGCGTATTTGTTCATCATAGGATCTCCAGTGTATCCCTACATTCAAGAAAGAAAAATATATATCCAAGTAAGAAAAGATTCATTCAAATTTCAACAAAAAGACCACAGATCAGAATCACATTGAGTTTCTTAACTGCAGAACATTCAATGTAGTCCACATTCCAAAACTTCCGGGAAAAATATTCTAAAAAAAAGCACATGATGCACTCTTGGGAACCAATGCTTAGTTATTTTTATATATATATCAAACATTTAAGGAAGCTAACTACCTTTGTCCATAGACTTGATATTTAATATCCTAAAAAATGTCATAAAATAAAGGGCACAGGGTCAAATATGCCCCTAAACTATTTGAAAAGGTCTAGTTATACTCTCTGTTTAAAGTTTGGCTCACTCATGCCCTCGCCGTCCAACTTTTCGTCTAAATATGCCCTTATGGGCGTTAGTTGGCCTGCTGGACATATCCAGTTCATTTTCCATTTCTTTAAATGCCACGTGGAATTGCCATGTCATTTTGACTTACTACATGACATTTATATGAAAATGAAAAGAGATCAATTATGCCCCTAAAAAATTCGAACCCATAAACACCTAATCCGACCCATAAATCAACCCCCTTTTTAAATAAACTACCCGACCCGTTTTCAACAATTTTGTTTAAATTTTTATTTTTTTCGGTAAATCCCGAAAATTAGTAATTGATTAATAAAAAATAGGAAAAATATGAAAAAAATATAAAATTAATGCAAAAAATTCACAAATAAATATTGTAAACTTAAATTCAACAATTTCAACAAATTTTTTAAAGTTTTTTTTTTCCGGTAAATCCCAAAAATAAGTAATTGATTAATAAAAAATATGAAAAAAAATATAAAATTAACGCCAAAAAATCACAAATAAATACTGTAACCTTAAATTCAAAAATTTCAAGTAACCTTCCTCCCTAATTGCTTGTTTTTCTCTCAAACACCAAATCTCTCCTGCATAACTAAATCCTAATAGCAACTTTTTGCTTTGAATATTACTCATGATTGTGAGTCATCTAGCTATGAAGAGTCAGCTCTTGATCCTGCTTGGCAAACAACCCTGACTCAGAAATTTGCTGCTTTGCATGACAATAATACTTGGTCCATCATACCTTTACCTATTGGTAAGAAAGCAATTGGTTGTAGGTGGATGTATAAGATAATTCAAGTTGATGGAAGTGTGGAAAGATACAAAGCCATGTTAGTAGTGAAAGGGTACACTCAACATCATGACATAGACTACACAGAGACCTTCTCCCAATTGTTAAAATGACAACTGTGAGGGCATTGATTGCCATTGCTGCAAAGAAACAGTGGGATATATACCAACTTGATGTAAATAGTGCATTTCTCAATGGGGAATCTTAGTAACTCAGTTGGTTGACTACCTGAACTTTCACCTTGTTGGTGAGGGTTTGATTCCCCACATTGTAATCCCCTCTCCATTTCCCCTTCCCCTACCCCCAATTTTATTTTATTTTAAAAAAAAATTATTTAGCTTTTGAAAAATAATCCTTCTAAAAAAAAAAGCTTTTGAAAAATAACTTCGGTTACCCCCAAACACCAAACACCCTAGTTTTTAAAAATAAGCATAGTTGGCCTCCCAAAAGCTTGGTCAAATAGACTATAAGTTATTACAACCAAACAACGGATAAAGTTATACCAAATTATATATTTTTGTAAAACTAAAGTTATACCAAATTATATACATGATTATTTGAATCCACTGTTTGGTTGTAATTGGAATCATGTATAACTTATAGCATGTTTGACCAAGCTTTTGGGAAGCCAAAAGTGTTTATTTTTAAAAAGTGATTGGCCAAGCTTTTGGCAGTAGCAAAAGTTATTTTTCAAAAGCTAAAGAAATAATTTTTCCCCAAAAATACCCTGTACATCACACCAAACAATCCCTAAGAGTTTGATGGATTGCTGACAAAGTTTGATGCATAAAACCTAAAATAAATCTAGAGAACCATTCTCATATGCTATTTTCTGGATTATATGGCTAGAAAGAAATAAGGCTTGCTCTAAAGGAAAAAGGACCGGATATTTTAAAATAAAGATTTCTTGTTTGCATAACTTATATTTTTGGTGTAATAGTAGTATGTTAGATAACCTGGATACATGGATATCTTAAGGGATTACTTGATGTGTTGACGTTTTTTATGTTGTTGGTTTATGTATTTTTTTGTACCATCTTAGTAGTTTATTGGTACCATCCTAATTAGTTGCTAATGTTCTCTTCACTGCTTTCTTCTTCTCTTTTTTACTTGGATTTGTTGCACTTGAGCCGAGAGTCTTTCAGAAACAATCTCTCTACCTCCACGAGGTAGGGGTAAGGTTAGTGTACACTCTGCCCTCCCCAGACCCCACTTGTGAGATTTCACAGGGTATGTTGTTGTTATCTTGGTAGTTTATTGATAAAATTTGACCTTATGCAAATTTGGTTGGAGGGATTCAGCTTGAGGATGAAATGTTGTCTACATGTATCATATTAGCAACTTCTGTGTCATTATCCCCAAGCTTATTGTGGTTAACAGGAACATGATGTTAAGGAAACGATCCTTTACCGGTAGGGTTGCTTATTAACATCACTTCAAACATCTAGAAGTTCAATCCAGAGAAAGAGCCTGAACAGATATTAAACTCACGCCACATTTGTTATTGACTATAGAAAAAAGTGATTGAACTGAATGACTGGCAGTGAGCTGCATCTCAAACTCTTCAGTTTCACTTTATTTTTTTTATAAGAAAACCCTAAATTCTTCAGGTCCATTGCAGACTAGGAATCTTTAAAGGCAAGTGTTGGAAGTAATCTCCTACACATTACACAAAATTAAGTGAGTTCCATCTCAATGCTCAAACTACTTTACAGATTTGACCACTCATGCCATATGCCATAATACAGGTGTCCCAGGTCCACAGCTCGTCTATTTCTTTTGCTTGTTGATGAGCTAATTCTCAACGATTTAAGACTGTTGAAGAAAATACATAGCAATAGAGATCTTCCGATTAACATCTTAGTCTTCATGACCCAATCACCATCCTAGCTGGTTAAAAAAAAAGGTTTATGGGTAGAAACCAAACTAGTACTCTCTGATTTTCAATTTACACAACTCTCTTTTCATTTTTGCAAGTTCCAAAATGATTATCGTTCCATGTCTATCCAACTTCCAACAATGCACATCCATTAAACTATACAGATTTTAAATTTTGATGTGATGTTTCTCTCTCAAATGAACTTATCCTATTGTTTATCATTATTTCTTCCACTACCACTACTAATATACATAAGTCAAAATGAATTATCTTAAACACCATGCTCAGTCAAGTACCATCATATAAATTGAAATGGAGGGAGCACTTCAGCTAACAATCAACTACACCTCAATTCTAAACTGCGGGTGGGGAGCCATTTTGCTCTACTCAAGGGTCAAACAAGTGTGGTCCTAGGTGGGTGCATTCCAACAAATTCAGTATTCAAATGATTTATTATATTTAGACATTCTTATTTTATGCTGCGGAATAACCTACACTAATTCTCCATATTTATTCAGATACTGGACATGCTACGCTTTGAGAAACTCATGTAAATAGATTTTACATTTTAGTAGGGCAGTTAACAAGATAACAAAAAATGTAAGTACCATGTTAGTTTGTTCTGGCATTCTAGGTGGAAGATTTTCCAGCCCTAGCCTGCTCCAGTTCTGGCTTTCCTTTTCTGCTTCAGCCAAAATCTTTTTCTCAAGGTCAAAATCAAAGTTGAATGTGCTTCGGGGAATTTCTCCCACTTGTGTTGACAATTGAGGCTGCAATAAACCAAAAAGAACCTATTGTTCACACAAAAGCTTTAAGCTATGCAACTGATACAATACTAAACAATACACAAAAGAAATATTCGACGAAAGCAAAAATAGAATTGGAGACAGAATTCCTAATTTAAATCTAATTGATTTGTTCATTTTATGGATCCAGTTGTCATTTCTTAAGTTGATGAGCAGAGTTATAGGTTTCGTACCGGAGGTGTAATCCGATATTCGGGTTTAATAGCAACTCTGATGCCAATTCCAGCTGCAAAAGTGGAATTCAACAGGTAAGAGATCAAAATTACACTAGTTGAAAAATTGAAATCCGAACTTATAACCTACAGGTGACATAAATAAGAGATGGATGAAATACATACTGTTTGAAGACGGAGGAGGCGTGTGATGGAAAGGAGGGTTCCGGCCGCCGGAGTGTTGACCAGGCCTAGGATAGAGTCCGGGAGCTTGTCCGTACATTGGATGTGGCTGTGGGTTCGGATGTGGATGTGGAGCTCCGGTAGCTGCCCTGCCGTACATCGGCGATTGTGTATCGTAAGGAGGTCCTGTTCTGTTCCTGAAATCGTATTCCATGGCGTTCACTGATTCCGATCAGAAAAGCAGCAGAGCTTGGAAGAGAAGGAAAATGAAACCGATGCCAGAGGAATCTACTGGAACTCGGAGGTTTGATTTCCGGGCTTAACTTGCGGAATGCGGACCTATATCTAAAGGTGGGATTTGCTAATCTATCTTAATTTAGCTCGAGATGTGTTATTACATTTAGGAAAGGGATAGTTTCAACTTTCATAAATATACAATAAAGTAAGTTTAGTAAAAAAATAATAATATATTGACTATTTATTATGGTATATTCAAAAAGTTGAATATAATTTACTTATACTCGAGTTATACGTTGACTATATATTATGATACATTTACTATAAATAAAGTATACACTAATCATTTAATTCTGACAAATTCAAAATTTCCTTTAAACAGTCTATAATTTTAGATATGAAATACTCTCGATGTTTTTTTAGTTTATAACTTGCTCAAAACGATTCACGTTTGTAGTATATTGAGATTTGAGAAGAAAAAGAAGAAGAGGAAGGGAGAGGGAGATAGAAGAGGGGGAGGACGAAGAAGAGGAATAGGAGGACGAAGAGGAAGAATAAGAAGGAAGAAGACGCAGAAGAAGTAGAAGAAGAAAGAAAGTTATGCGGCCATTCTTGTGGGAAAAAATATGTCCGAATGGTCATTTTGTTGGAATTCTTCTCAGACGACGACTCTACACTTTTCTAATGGCTACTAGTTAAACATGGAAGTAGCTACAAATGAAAGAATCTACAAATGATATTTTGGACTTAGGTTATGCAATCATTGGGCCTCAGATTTGGGCCTCAGATGTTTGATTGGATCTATTTTAAACGACTGGGCTTTAGCATATACACTATTTTCTAGAACTTAATTAAGACATTTTTTATTATATATTTTCTATATTTATCTCTTAGTTTGATATAGATAGACCATTTAGAAATAGCCAGTTGTGCAGTTAGTTAGCAAGATACTTGTATAAATATAGGTAAATTGTACAGAGCATATCATCAATTCAAAGAAAAATTTCCAATATAGTCTTCTATTTTGACATGGTATCAGAGCAAGCGTAATAGCTCTTCAGGTTTTCTTCTTTCCTTCACGTTTCAGTTTCTGCTTTCTTGTTTGCTTTTTTTTCCTCATAGGGGATAGGGCTGGGCGTTCAGTCGGTTCGGTTTGGTTTGTAAATTTCGATTCGATTTTTTCAGTTTGGCAAAATATGAAATCAAACCAAACTGAAATAAATTCGATTTGGTTCGGTTATTACAATTTCGGTTCGATTTATTTCGATTTAATCAAATTTAATTAACGCGGTTTGTGGGCTGTGGCATCTGGATTATTTTCTGTTGGTTTGATTATAAACTGATCAAAATTTGACTTTCTTAGCCTTAATTTGTTTCACCAAGTCTCAACTTTCAACCATTCAAGTTATTTCATGGCAGTTAAACAAATGCAATGAGCTCCCAGAGGATACCATATTCAAGAGTCAACACCCATAAATCAACAAGTGCAGGACAATGGACACCCTTCTTTATAAGCACGTCACAACTCACAAGCCTTTTACTTGAAACTTACCATATCATTGACTAAAATATCTAAACAAAACAGATAATTCTTGTCCAGCAGGCAACAACATTAACAAACTAGTCGAAAATAAGAAATAAAAGACTATTAAGAGTCAAGCCAACAACACTAGAAAATTCAACAAACTTGTGCCCAACCCTAAAATAGAGTTAGTTACAAACTAAAGTGAAAAGTCTAGCTGTCAGTAGACAACATTGCAATTTGCAGCAAGCCAGTAACCAAAACATTAAAAAACCAACAAAACATTGTTGCAACTTGCAACCTCCAGACTCCAGTGCAATAGCTCCCAAGTTCCAACAAATAGCAATCAAGAAAATAACAAAACATTAATGTGCCTGCGAGAAAATAGAACTCTTTAGACTAATGATCTACATTTCATAATAAAATATATAAAACTATCGAGCAAGTTATGTAAATAAGTTCTTTACTTACCCGTTACCACGCATCACTAGTTGATAGTTGAACTTACAAGTTGCAACTATATATCAATGATACTAGATTCAGTCCCACTACAAGCAAAATCTAAAAAAATATGAAAAATTTGTTAGTTGTTAAGAAACACAAGTAAGAAAATTATTTTCAATATAATTAATACAAATACCAAAATCTTATCAAGTTCAAGTTGCTCAAGATACTCTAAATCTTCCTCAATATTGATTGGAAAAGGCTCACTTCTAAGCCAATCTTGAACACAAATAAGATATTGCACAAGTTTAGGAGTTAATGAACTCTTAAAGGGATCAATAACACGACCTCATGTGCTGAATGCACATTCTGATGCGACACTTGAAATAGAAATGGCTAACATATCACGAACCATCTCCGCAAGAATAGGAAATCTCGGCTCATTTACTTTTCACCACATTAATATATCAAAGCCATCACTATCTGGTTCAATATCTTCAGCAAGATATCTTTCCAATTTTGATTTACTACCTGAACTTCCACTAACTTCTTTATGCTTCTCAAATTGTTGTTTCGTTCTCATTCTTTCTCTATTTACAAAGTTGCCAGAACCACTCACACTAGATATACTTGATGAGTTTTCATATGAAGTGGGTGAACATGATACATGCAAAGAGCTTTTTGAGGATTTCTCAACATAATAATCAGACAATTTGTTCATGTATTTTTTCACTTTTGAACATAGCTTGTCCCCAACTTCTTTTCCAAGCATATCCACAATTGCAAATGAAACATAATAAGCTTGTTTCGGGGATCCAACACGGATGAAATAAAGATCATCTTGTTCATTTTATGTGGTTCACCCCAATACTTTTTGAACTTTTCCTTTATACTTTTTGTCATTTCTTTCAAATTACCATCTTCATTTTCCATCATCTCTTTCAAAATAAGATTAAGTTCAGCAATTTCAACAAAGTGTGTATTGCTAGTGACATAATTAGAACCAGAGACCTTCAAAGTAAGTACATAAAAAGTAAGTTTCAAGAAATTTCACCATTCACCTCACATTTTTCCAGTCAACACTTGTAAGAATATCTGCACTGGTTCCATCTTTTGCACTAGTTCCATCTTCACCTTCAGAAGAATCAGAACCAAAGGTACGAAAATGATTCAAATATCCAATGTCATAAAAATTATATCTTTCAAATGCAAGCTCAAAATGTTGTGCTACATCAAGCATCGAATATGTAGAGTTCCACCTAGTAGGAACATCTAAATATAATGATTTCTTATAAGTTATCAATTGAGATTCACAACATTCTTTGAACTTTCGAATTCTTGCGGGAGATTGTTTAATGTATTTTACGAGCTTGTATCACTAGCTTGACAGACTTACCAATTTTCTTCAACCCATCTTGCACAATAAGATTAAGGATATATGTCATACACCTCACATGAAGATGGTCACCATCCATAATGTTAGTTCCCCAATTAGTCAATTGTTTAGACATTTCTTTCAAGTAACATTATTAGAACTAGCATTATCAACTGTAATAGTAAACACATTATCCAAACCCCATTCAAGCAAACAATTAGTAATGCAAGCCGTTATATCCCCGCCCTTATGACTAGAAATAAGACAAAAATTTATTATTCTTTTATACAAAGTCCAATTTCTATCTATAAAGTGGGATGTCAGACACATGTAGTTGATTTTTTGTATAGATGTCCAAGTATCTGTCGTAAGACAAACTCTTGGACGTGCTTCTTTTTGAAAACCTTCTTCAAAAATTATCTTTTTTCGAGGTATAGTTCATAACAATCTCTCGTCATGGTTCTACGAGAAGGAATATGAAATTGTGGCACTGTAACTCTCATGAAGTTTTTAAGACCCTCTTTTTCAACAAAACTAAACGGCAGCTCGTCAACAATTATCATTTTGACTAAATCTCTCTTACTTTGTGTTTGGTCAAATTTCCAAGTGCTAATCACCCCTTCCTTTGCTCCCATTGAAGATGGTAGAAAATTAATTAGAATTTGACTTTTATCTACGGTGTCACGGGGAAATTTAGGACATATTCTCATATGAGTATTCATGACGACGTACCATTACTTGATGTAGAAGTTGCATAAGGTTTCGCACAATACTTGCATTTGGCTTTCTTAGCTCCACTTTCATCAGTGAACTTGTCAAAATGCTTTCAACAAGTAGCTCTAGGTTCTATGAGTTTTCTTTTCTTTGAAGTATCAACATCAACTTCAACCTCATTGGAAGATGAGGTGTTAGGTATGCTCTCATTTGAAGCTCCACTTTCAGTTACCTTACCTTCAATTTGTGTCATCTGTAAAAAAATGAAACAAACAAGAAGAACAACAATCAGAATTTAGAAAGACAGATACACAATACATTACAGTTCACAAATGACACAGATTATCACATAGTTATATTACTTCATACTTGCATAGTTGCATTCAATGATTAAAAAAACAATAGAGGACTCACAATTTACAGCAATAGAATTCATAAATCATACATGTACTAACACATCCTAATTCCTATGTCTAAAAACGTTCTGTGTATTTTAACTAATTATGCTAACCGACTCACTGTTCAGTCCCCAACTAACACACACTTAAACAGAATAGACAGAAGTAGAACTTACATGGTAGAGGATTAGAAATACTTTCATAATCAGTCCTAACTCATCTCGTATTTGAAATTGAATATAACATATATAAAGATTTCTAGATGAAGTTAAGACTTAAGACGATATATATAAACATATCCACTGAGCATTGACCTTCGACTTTCGAGTCGCGAGCAGTGCATTGAGCAGTAACGGGTTACACTTGCGACTATGCGACTTGCGAGCAGTCGAGCACTCAACGAGAAGCCAGGAGCAATGAACGACGAGCTGAGACTGAGAGATAAGAGATGGGAGTTGAGAGACAAGTTGCGAGCATGCGACATAAGTCGTAACTGAGACGAGAGTTGAGAGATGAGAGTTAACTGTTGAGAGACGAAAGTTGAGAGATGAGAGACGACTTACGACTTACGACAAGTGACGAGAGTTGAGAAATGAGAGATGAAGGTTGTAGCGTATTTTGAGAGATGAAAGATGACTGATGTTAGGAAAATCAGTTTAGGAATTTTTGAATATTGATTGTAATTTGATGTTAAGGTTGTGGGCTATTAGCTATGATTAGGCCGACTGGGCTGGGCATGAGCTAAAAGTTAATTAAGATTTAAGGGGGGTAAAGAATAACATAAATAATTTCGATCTTTTGGTTAACCAAATTTTTTAAGCTAAAGACCGAAAATTGAATCAAAAAACTGAAATATTGAAAATCAAAATCGAAACCGATCGAAATAACCGAAAAATGGAAACTGAAATTTAAAAAAAATTGGTTCAGTTGGTTTTGACCATATTATTCCCAGCCATAATGGGGAATGCTCAAATATCTTCTGGTAGCGTTGCTGAAAAGAGTGATGGGATTTCTGCAACTAATGCAGTAGATCCCTCACATGTTTTCTACATCCATCCCACAAACTCTCCTGGGATGAACTTGGTTTTCACCATCTTTGATGGTAGAAGTATGGTAGGCGGAGAAGAGGTGTTATCATTGCTCTATCAACCAAGAACAAACTAGGATTCATTGATGGATCCCTAGATGTTCCTACTAATATAAATTTTCAGAAAGCTTGGTCAAGATGCAATGATATGGTGATATCTTGGCTGCTGAATTCTCTTTCAAAAGAGATTGTTGAATCTGTTTTGTACTACAAAAGTGCAAAAGTCTTGTGGTCTGACCTGGAAGACAGATTTGTTTAGGCTAGTGGAGCAAAATTATTTCAATTACAGAAAGAGTCAAATGCTGTTGTACAAAGAAATTTTAGTATTTCTACTTATTTCACCAAGATGAAAAGTCTATGGGATGAGTTTGATGCTCTTAACACCTTTTCAGCTTGTTCTTGTGATTGTGTGTGTGGTGCTAAAGAAAAAATTGTCAAAGCCCATCAAGATGAAAGGCTACTTCAATTTCTCATGGGTCTTAATGACACCTCATTGGGGTTAGAAGTAACATTATGTTGTCTTCCCCTCTTCCTACCATTGGTCAAGCTTACTCTCTAGTAGTTCAAGATGAAAAGCAAAGAGAAATACATGTTGTTCCTAATTACCCAACAAAGTCTGCCTCTTTTCTTGTTGGAAATTCAGGAACTAGGAGGTTTGATGAATATAAACCTTAGCAAGGGAACTTTTCTAAGAAAAACAATCGCATGTGTAACTATTGCAAAAAGACTGGTCACACTATTGAACAGTGCTACAAGCTTAATGGTTTCCCTGCTGATTTTAAGTTCACAAAGAATAAAAAATATCAAAAAGGTCATGCTGCTAACAATGTTTTTAGTACATCTGAGACAAACAATCATGGTGTGGAAGGTTCTACAGATCAAACTTCACTCAGTCAAGAAAATGTGTCTCAACTCTTGCAACTATTACAGAAGATAAACCACCAAACTAGCAGTAATGGTGAAGGTTCTGCTAACATCTCTTGTGCAGGTATACCCAATTCTAATGTTTCTATGTTTAGAGTTGGCAATGTTTCATGGATTTTAGACATTGGAGCTTCTGAGCATATAACATCTAATAAAACTCTTTTCTCTAATCTCAGTCTTTTGCCTCAACCTATTATGGTTACTCTTCCTAATTCACATAGAGCCATTGTCACTCATTCAGGATCTGTGGAACTTTTACCTAAATTAATTCTTCACAATGTCCGTTATATTCAATCTTTCAAGTGCAATCTTCTATCCATTCATAAACTATGTAAACAGTTTTAGAAATATTTTTTGGTTACCCCTATCAAATATTTTATGTTGCAGGACCCTTCACTGAAGAGCCCCCTGGAGGTTGGTAAGGAACAAGGGGGTCTATATATTTCAAGTCTCCTCAACCAGCTGTTACTAAGAGCCAATCTGATCTCAGACATGGTGATCAAGATGATCTTCCCACAAAAAGCCTATCTAGTTCTATATCTAATAGTTCATGTTTTCCTAATTCTGCTACAAATGTCTTTACTTCATGCTCTAGTTTCTTTGATTCTAATTGTTTTATTTAAAAATGATCATTAGACTGGTTTAAGAGTCGCCACTTAATTTTAAAGTAAAATTAAGAAAACTGTTTTCAAAAGACTAAAACAGAAAATTTAATGAAAACTTAAAAAGGGTTCGGGGTTCTTATTAGCATTTCGGGAAGGGTTTGAAAGCACCCGAAATGCCCGCTAATACGCAATTATCCGATAATTAATTATTTGGCTAAAATAATTTAACTTAACTTAACTTGCAAAATTGAACTATTTTATAGTTAGGACTGTTTTAAAGGGGAAATATTTAAATATTATCTAAGTGAGCTATCTTGCAAAATTATTTCTTTAAATCTTGTTAAGAGATGACTGGTTTAGTTAATTTTTTAAAGCAAAATGGACATCTTTCGGGGATTTGAATTGTTGATCTTAAAATTAATGGCAAGTATTAACAAGTAAATAAACATGATAAAACAAAGAGCTAAGGAAAGAGATTTGGCCTAAATTTGGTTTTCCTGTCCGCCTGCGCCAGCATTTGGGCCTATTTTTTCATTTTGGGTCTTCGGCCCATTTGAGTCACCTGCACCTGTCCTATACTAACGTAAAGAAATATTTTTTCTTTGGGCCTTAGGCCTAATTTTTCACCTGTCCTAAATTCTAACAAAATAATAAACATAATGACTAAATAGGCTTAGGCCCAATAATAACAAAATACAATTTATCTTTTCAATTCTCCTCTGCTTTCACATTTTTTCAACTCCGGGACCTGTACGTCGATTTTCAATGGCCGGTTGACTCGATAAAGGAGTTTGTACCTTCATGGCTTTCCCGAAATGCAAAGGGGAGGCGATAGGAATTTATAATGAACTCGGACATATTTCACATGCGACAAAATAATGATAAAAATTAGTTTTGTAGAATAATAAAACAACAACATGTCTAAAACAGATCACACCAGTCCCATAAGCCAATATAAAGCAAATAATTCAATTGAACCCAAACAACATGGATCCAGTTAACGGGACATATATTCCAAAGACACTAAGTGCTCGAGTCATATTAATGATAGAATAATGACTATTCAAGCTACTACCTTGGCACTAAAAATAATCCACAACAACACATATTAACCAACTTATTTAGTGCACAGATATGCTAATAGAAGATGCTAACACCTAAAGCCAGTTATTTAGGTTCGATCACTTTACAAGGGGCATCATAGCTTAAAGGGAAAAAAAGGGTAATTAGGAGAGTACATCAACTATTTCACACGGCAAATTAACATAATGACTGTCAACAAATATATGAACAATAAATATATATTATTATTATTATTATTTTTACATATATGTATAAATCCCGCATACTTCCAGATAACAAAAATTTGGCAATCTTTTAGAATCCATATAAACCAAAATCTAACCCACTATGATTAAACAATTTGCCAACTATGTTTTAACATATTATTTTTTTTGTTAAGCTGCTAAACTAAACAATTATAAACAAACATACAAATCATGCCCCAGACAAATATTGACTCATTGATAAAAAAGACAAGCTGGAACTACTGTGAATTCAAAGAATGATGTAGGCTATCATACTTAAATGCGACACTAAGGAAATCTATCAATGAGTCGTGCTTATAAAAAAAATGGTTTCATCTTATAAATCCAAAACCAAATTAGCGGTGAGAAGAAGATGAAACACGTTGCCTCTTTCAAGACATGCCAAATCACAATAGATTACTTCGGACAGAAGCAAAACGAACCTTACAAAATTAAGAACGACAGACCATTTAATCATTTAAATGCTTTAAAGATATTCCGAGAACATCACTAGCTATAATCGAATGAACCTTCCTAAGATGCAGGAGACTAAGAATAGCGACGTATTTTTATTTAAACAAGTCCTTAAAAATGGAACAAGACAAGAGCAATATTTTGATCAAAGAAGGAAAGAATTTAGACACATTTGTCAAGCAAACCAAGTATCAGTGACCAAGATTCATAATAACAGAGAGAAAACAACAACAGACTATCAAAAACCATAACCTCTCTTGTTTATCACATTTCTATACGGATAACCAACATTAAGAGAAAACAGTTACAAAGAACAAATGAGCTATCAGCCTTAAAGAGTAACTAAGTTGATCGAAACTAAGCAACACAGTGAGTAAACGATTAAGAAAACCAATCCCAAAAGAAACAAGAGCCTGATCGAAGAAACAAACCAATGGAATATAGATGAAAGTAGAGATTACCTCTTGTTGTGCAGCGAAACAGGAGAGACAAGTAGAAAGGTAGCTTCCCACGACCTCAACGAGATTCCGACTCAAGCAACGATCAAGAAATTCGGGCAAAATATTGAACTCGAACACCAAAATCGATTGTTTCCTCTAACTTTTTGTAGTATATTTTTGTATGTAATTTAGCTATTTCATTTAAGCTACTCTCTTTGCCTTAGTTAAAAAAATTTCCAACCCCCCACTCCAATGGAAGAGAGGAGATGTATTTATAGGGGGAAATTAGGGTGAAAAACGAATAGAAACAAGGGTCAAAACAAAATTCTCCCTTGATTTCAAAATTCAAAAATCCTTTTCCAGGGAGCAGCTGGATTTGGCATGAGATTTTGTCCAAGATCCCAGAAAATTCGGACGAGGAGCATGGTGGGCGATTGTTGCAGAGAAAGTTGTGAGAGCTGCTGTTTGTTGACATTTCGGACTGCTATTGCTTTGACGTTTTTGGGTTTGCGTCTGGGGAATAGGAAGACGCTGGCAGGGGCTATTTTGGTACTGTATGGCTGTTGTTTATTGTATTATAATGTTGGAATTGGAAGGGAAAGGGGATGGGGTCGGTTGGTACTGCTGTCGTATTGTATGTGCATTGGGTTAGTGGTGTTGGGTCGGGTTATATGAGCTGGAATGGGTCAATTTTACTGTTGTGTGGGCCGGAATTAATTGGGATTAATTGGTTGGGTCGATTGGGGGGTTGATTTGGGCTGTGAATTGGATTGTTGTTGAGGTGTTGGGTTGATCATTGTTGAAGAATTAAGAGGAATAGGGCTGCCAATATGAGGAAAATAAATAGCCCAACCTCTTGGTCTTGCAATCAAGTACGAATTTCAAACGTAGCCGAATTGAATTAACATTTTAACCGAAATGAATTTAGTTGGTAATTCGGCTAAAACTAAATAAGACGAATCAATAAAATTAATTAGTGAGCTCCTTAATCTTAATGAAATAAAATAATTAACTTAACTATAAACTAAATAATTTAACAATTTAAACGACTGAATAACCAAATATTTAAAGAAAACTAAAATCCTTTTGAGACAATTTTCGAACATTCATAAAATATATTAATTAGATATATAATTATATAAATATCACATTTATTATTTTAAAATTTATTAAAATGACAAAACTACTTAAAATGACGTGAAAATTATTTTGAATTTTATAAAGCCAATTATTTCAAATCATTTAAAATTTAGGAAGCTCGATGATTAATTTATATTGTGGAAGTCCAAAATTGGGTGTCAACACGAATGTAAAAGAAAAGTTATGGCACTATAGATTAGGCCATATGCCTTTGAGTAATATGAAGAATGTTGTTCCAGCTTCTCTATCTTGTTCCAAATTTTCATCTCCTTGTATTATTTTTCCTATGGCAAGACAATCAAATTGCCTTTTCCTAAAAGTTGTCTCTCCACTAAATCAGTGTTCGAACTAATACATGTGGATACTTGGGGTCCTTACAACATTCCTACATATGATGGTTTTAAGCATTTTTTAACCATTGTTGATGATTTTAGTAGAGCAACATGGACTCATCTACTTAGTTCTAAATCCAATGTTTTTTCTATTCTTAAATCCTTTATTTCTATGGTTGAAAGACAATTTAACTCCCAAATCAAAATAATCAGAACAGACAATCCATTTGAATTAGGGGCTGGAAAACTGCATTATGATTTTTTTCTTTCCAAAGGGATAATTCACCAAACTACTTGTGTTTACACTCCACAACAAAATGGAATAGTGGAAAGGAAACACAAGCATTTGATTGAAACTTCAAGAGCCTTGTTATATCAATCTCATTTGCCCATCATTTATTGAGGAGAATGTTTATTAATTGCCACATATCTCATTAATAGGTTTCCTTCTTCTATATTAAATCACAAAACACCTTTTGAGATCCTCTTTAAAGATAAACCTCTTTATTCACATCTAAGATGTCTTGGTTGTTTATGCTTTGTTTCCACTACTTCTCCTCATAGAACAAAGTTTGATCCAAGAGCCTTGCCTTGTGTATTTTTAAGGTATCCTTATGGGAAAAAAGGGTACAAAGTCATGAACCTTAAAACAAAGAAATTTTTTGTTTCTAGAGATATTATTTTTTATGAAAAATATTTTCCTTTTTCATAGGATATGTCTCACATTTCTCATAGATTATTTCCAATTCCTCCCTCAGATATACATGTTTCTGATTTTCCTTTATTTACACTTGAACCTCACTCAACACTTTCCAGTGTTCCTGATATATTGCCTACTCCTCATTCTTCTCCCTCATCTGACTGTAATCCTATTTTTTCTCCTATCAGTCCATCTCCTGATCTTCCCCATCAAAATCATATTATTGATACTCTTGTTAGAAAGTCTTCTAGGAATACTAGGACTCCTTCTTATCTTATAGATTATATTTGTAATATTTTACAACTCACAGATGTCAGTTCTTCCTATTTTCTTAGTCTTATCACTCCTCCTTCCCTTTCATTCAATGTTTTATCCTCTTCTAATCAGGTTATGCTCAACTCTGTCTCTAATATCCATGAACCTGCTAGCTATGAACATGTCATACATGATCCTGCTTGGCATGAGGCTATGAATAAAGAACTTGTTGCCTTGGAACTGAACAATACTTGGGATGTTGTTTTTCTGCCTCATGGGAAAAATGCTTTGCCTTGCAAGTGGGTTTACAAAGTCAAACAACATTCACTTGGTAGCATTGAGAGATTTAAGGCCAGATTGGTGATTAGAAGTGATATACAAAAGGAAGGGTGGATTACAATGAAACTTTTCACTAGTGGTGAAAATGACCACTATTCGATGTTTTTTGGCTATTGCAGTAAAAAGATAATGGGGTTTATTTCAATTAGATGTGAACAATGCATTTCTACATGATGACCTAAATGTGGAAGTATACATGAAATTTCCTAGTGGTCTTTCTCCTCCTTCTCCTAATCATGTTTGTTTAATAAAAAAGTCTATTTGTGGCCTTAAATAGACATCTCGACAATGGTATTCAAAACTCACTGCAACACTCAATTTCAAGGGTTTTAGTCATTCTCTCAATGACTATTCTTTGTTTTTTAAGAAGTCTACTGATTCGATTTCTATAGTTGCAGTTTATGTCGATGACATTTTATTAACAGGAGATAATCCAGTCGAATTACATGA
Organism: Solanum verrucosum; assembly: GCF_900185275.1. Lineage (NCBI taxonomy): Eukaryota > Viridiplantae > Streptophyta > Magnoliopsida > Solanales > Solanaceae > Solanum > Solanum verrucosum. The sequence continues at coordinate 668,714 of NW_026020254.1, forward strand.
ACTCAAGTTATTCTTGGATGCAGAATTTAAGATTAAGGACCTTGGAAATTTACACTTCTTCCTTGGTTTGGAAGTCATTCGAGAACCACATGGCCTGATTCTCAAAGGAAGTTCATTTTTGAATTATTGACAGAGTTCAATTGCTTGGACCTTACTCTTGTTTCTACACCTCTGGATTCTTCTGTGAAATTAAAGGCTAATGAAGGTACTCCCTTGAAGAATCCCACTCTATATCGACACTTACTGGGAAAACTAAATTACATGACTCACATGAGGGCCGGATCTCTCTTCCACTGTTCATCACCTTAGTCAGTATATGCAGGACCCTCGTATTCCTCATTTTAATGCGGCTTTACGAGTACTTCGCTATTTGCTCAAAGATCCAGGTCTTGGGATCTTTATGTCTAGTTCACCATCATTCCAGCTCCTTGCATTTTGCGATTCCGATTGGGGAACCTCCCCAGATTCACGGAAGTCCGTCAGTGGTTTCTAATATTTCTCTTGGATCTTCTCCTATTACATGGAAATCAAAAAAGCAAGCATCAGTATCACTTAGTTCAGTTGAAGCTGAATATAGGTCGATGAGGCGAGTCGTTGCCGAACTTACTTGGTTGGTACGTTTGTTCGAAGATCTAAATGTTCCGATCAGTTTGTCGGTTCCTCTTCATTCGGATAGTTCTGCTGCCATACACATTGCTAAAAATCCGTTCTTTCATGAATGAACAAAACACGTTGAAATCAACTGTTATTTCGTTCGTCAATAGTACCTCGCCGGACTTATTCACTCTCTCATGTTCGATCTTCTTCTCAGCTTGCAAATCTGTTTACCAAATCTCTCACCGGACCTACCTATCACTCTCTTCTTCACAAGTTGGGTGTCTCCTCCCCTCCAACTTGAAGGGGGTGTTGAAATTCTTCTCAGACGACGACTCTACACTCTTCTAATGGCTACTAGTTAAACATGGAAGTAGCTACAAATGAAAGAATCTACAAATGATATTCTGGACTTAGGTTATGCAACCATTGGGCCTCAGATGTTTGATTGGATTTGTTTTAAACGACTGGGCTTTAGCATATACACTCCTTTCTAGAACTTAATTAAGGCATTTTTTATTATATATTTTATGTATTTATCTCTTAGTTTGTTATAGATAGACCAATTAGAAATAGCCAGTTGTGCAGTTAGTTAGCAAGATACTTGTATAAATATAGATAAATTGTACAGAGCATATCATCAACTCAAAGAAAATTTTCCAATATAGTCTTCTATTTTGACACATTTCAGGTAATTTTTATAAAATGAGCTAAGAAAATAATAAGTAAAGTTTATAGGTTGACTTTTTGCATAATTTTTCCTTAAAAAAGAAGTTAATTTTCCTGAACTATTTAAACGAAATAGTTTTCCCCTTTGTTACATTTTTTACAAAAGATGTCCTTACAAATAATCAAGTAGTTGAGAAAATGTCCTAGTCGGCGTGGCTAACCAAATATGCTCCTACAAACGGTTGCTCAGTTTGAATGAGAAAAGGTCAATGAAAATATGAAATAGGACAATTTTATCATTAGTTCTCAATAGTCCATTCAAAAATTTAGAACCAATAAAATTGCCCCCCTACTCTTTTTTCAATAGATTATAAATTATCCATAACAATTTGCTTATTTTATTTGTTTGTAATAGCATAATGAGTGATGAGTCGGTATAATATTCTTGTTTAGTTCAACTTTTTTGGAATTTTTTTCCCTATTGTCAACTCAGAAAAGATATATATATATGATTTATCTATACCATAAATTAAATCGAATACCTAATATGAACACAAATTCGTGCTTAAATGAACTTAAACCATTTCAATACTTTCACTTTATTAACCTATTATAAGTAACGTTCTCTTTCAAAAGTCTCCATGTCAAGAAAAAAAAGTGTTTCTCTTTCTGTTCACACATGACAATGACCAAAAAGAAACTGTTTTCATATCTTTTTTTCCAGAAAAAACGTATGAAATATTATTGGTGCGAGTCAATTTTAGCAAAACCAAACTTCAATATAGGGTGAATGTGAGGACACTGATTTGTTAGCAAATAGTGTTAGCTCGTAGCCGCTTCATACTCACTATAAGCTATAGACAAGCACAATTTTATAAAATCGTTGACGATTCAGAAACAAGCAACTAAAAATGAAAAAAAGATATACATATAAAAGGTCATTTTCTTTGGCGAAATTCCATCTACATGAACTATTCAGTCTTCACTATAGGAAGTACATTATCCTAAAATTCACACATGTATCCCGTATCTCCCCCCACCCCCCCACCCCCCACCCCCTTTTGCTTCTCAAAGAATAAGCAATGAACATATCTTAATATGGTAAAATTAGTGTCTGACCCTGACAAGCCTAGGGGTTGGGGCTAAATGCCCCGACTTCCTAAAGAATGGATGCACATATATCAGATGTATTATGATTTATGGGTTATTTACATAGGAAAAGAATCCTCACAATTCTAGCAGCTCCGCGATCTACATATGTTTTCTGATTAAGGAATGAACTTCAGAAGAGCCCCTAACAGAGATGCGTTACCAAAAACCCACTGTCATGAAACAATGCTAACAATTGTGAAGCAAGGGAATCAACAAGCATGCCACTCTGAATATCTCTTGAACCTTTCAGTCAAGTTAAATCACACTCCTGAACAAATGGCTCCTGCAAAACACATCACAGGTTACATCAAGGAGTCCAGTGACTTGGTCCATGAAAAACAATTCATTCCACTTCCCGTGGTCCAGCAAACTCATAGATCAACAGTCAGTTAACTAATGGGATATTTCGTAGGAGATCATGAATTAATCCGTCCAAGAAGGTTGTGCTGGTATAAATAGAGATATAAAGAGACCTGATGACCAAGATGAACAGCAAAACTTCCTGTCATCTACATGTTTGACATCGGCACCAATAAACCAGGACCCAACACTGACATCATCATGTGCATAAGTACGGAGTAGGGATCTGCAATTCAAGTCGGGGCTTACTTTTCTTAATGTCAATCCACATTCCATAGTTCTTAATGCAATGGAATGAGAACTCACCTATTTATAGAAATGTATCGAGCCAATGCTTGGGATATTACAAACAGCTCTGTAGAAGCATGACGAAAGTACCTAAAAGAAAAGAAGCAATGTATGAACTTTGCCATTTTTTATAATAAATAAATAACGCATATTCCAACAAAACCGAATGTACTAGCAAAACATGAAACAGACAAAATACGTTGGTATAGAGAAGGGCAAAAAATTAGATTTGCATTATAGCAATTATGGTACTTGAAAGTTGGCTTCAGCTTCCAGGAAAGACCACGATTAAGCTCCTGAAGCTACGATTTTTGTGAATGGTTATCGGCCCATCAATGACTTTTTGCATTTTTTTTTCAAGTATGATTTTTATGCATCTTTATACATATAACCCCCCTTTCTATATATTTATTTTTGGGGTTTGGGAGGAAAGATGGCTTCCAAAGCTCTTATGAGAATCTCCAAATTTAGAGAAGACACAACTACTCATAAACTTTGTTAAACACAGGTGACTGGCAACTATGCTAATTGTGAAATGACGAAATGTGATTCTTGTTGATTTGAAAATTTTGGCCTCCCAAAAAGATCAGGTAACTGGAAAGGTCATATCTGCAGTCTAGCTCCATGTGAAACATGCAGCAGAGCAAGAGAAGTTCTAACAAAAAAGACATCAATCCTCTTTCAGTTATACTGAGCCTTCGTCGTATAAGGTAACAGAAAATAAATTAAAACTCGTGTAACACAGAGACAGGTAAATGCACTTCCTTAAGGACACCAGAGACTTACGTTTTTCCATCTCCAAATTTCCACCAATCTGGTTCATACCATTTGTGGCCCCTGTCAAATCAAACAAAGACTTGATCATATTCATAAAAGATGACCTCCTCAAGCATTTTCATGAAACTATTTCAGTTCCGATGAATATTATCAAGTCCTATTATCAATAAGTCAAGTTGTTCGGTGACACTCACTGTTCAGAGAAAACTTCGCCTGATTTCATGCACCCAATATATACACGAGGGTCACTCAAATACGACGCAAGTGTATTTCCCAAGGAATCTGCACAATCGTCACAGGTTATTGAATCTATATATTAACTTGTTGGCAGATGCCAAAAACAAGTAATTGCATTGGAATTGGAAAAAATCTTTAGTGGGTCACGGTAGTTAGCTAATAGTGCTTGTTTATCCTTGTACATACCAAGGTTTACAAAGACATTGTCATTGACTTTTGCATAATAATCGGCAGTCCAGCTGTCTGCTGCATGTGCAAAAAATAGCTTTGTTTTCTTGGAGAGTTCTTCCGGAGCCTCAACATGATTTTCCTGTCCAAACAAATGACATTATCAGCTAAATTTTACTGTGCTGGCTGAACTTTCTCAAGCTGGAAATACGAATTGGGGATTAAAAGCAAAATCTTTTGGTTCGGACTTGTGGAAAAAGCATGTGCAAATTAAGGGAAATAAAAGTTGCTTCATGCTAATGGGGCAAGGATGTTTTCTATTGTGGTTCACCTTCATATTTTTTGTGGTCCATATCATACCAGTTATAGCAGTCCTAGGGAATTCATGTTATCTATGTTGAACATTGATCTGTTCATATCTGAATTGAACAACTAAATCAAGGAGAATGAGTTCATCTCGAGAAAATCTTTGATGCTGCCCAGTATGTGATGAAAATATTTCATTCCAGTGGATGTATTAATTTAACAACTCATAAGACACAAGAATAAAAAATAATACAGTTTTAGTTTAACAACTCACTAGAATAAAAAAATCATTAGTTTGATTGTTTTCACTGTCAATGCTCCTGTCCAAGCTGTCTCCACGATTAGCACTGCAAATTGAGGTGCAAGCGAATGAAACCAATATGCAAATACTCACAACAATAGAAGTAACCATAAGAAAATACCTTCTGCCAATAACAAAACGTGCAACAATGCCCTTCTTTTCCTCCATTTTTTTCAAAGCTGCACTTGGATGTAGGCAAATATGTGAGAAGATGCTCATGGTTCTAAACCTCATGGGCAATGACTTGAAAATCTTCCATAAAATTTCTAATAATTACTCTTAAGTCAAACTAAAAGTGTTGAAATCATAAGATGAGTTCCCCACACAGAAACAAATTTCTTCCTCCATCATGAATCCAGTAACCCACCTCTCGTTCTATGTCATCTAAAAAAAGTTTCCATGTAACTTAAAAAAACAAGTTCTAGCTTGTTATATGATGAAACCATAAATAAGAAATTTAAAAAAAGAAAAAAGGGAAACTACACTGGTGTAGTTATCCACTTCTCAATTCGGCGTTTGATTATATTCTTGAAAATTTGGAAAGCCAATAGGAAATTCCACATCTCCCACCCACTTCTCCTCTCATGTAAAGATTAAACAAATGTCCATTTTCATTTATCCTATTTATAGCATTCCTAAGATAAGTTGTGGTATTCCATTCCTAGTGGAGGGGTAATAAGAACAATAATATGAGAATCCAGACAGACATTATGATCATGTGAAGAATGAAAAATAAATTATTAAAATGTCATAATAACTGATACTCTACCAGTTGACATCCATGCCTTCCTTATAGCATCTCTATCATTTTTGCGCCCAAAACTTGTGAAAATTCCTATTACTATTACTGGACCCTTTTCAGGAGTTTTCGACATATCTGATGATTGTTTGGAGATGAATCCTTCCTGTCTAGCAGCTGTCAGTTCCATTTCTAGGGCAGATAGTTTCTTCCTTTGCTCCCTAATAACCAAACATTCTTAATTAAACTAGTAATTTTTTATTATAAACACAAATTGAAAGGGGAAGATTTTTGAACCTGCACTCTATGATTTTTAATGTGTCTGCAACAGATATTGCAGAGTGTCCCTGGAAATTAATCAGAAATATTAATTTCCTCACAAAAATAATTAAAATTGAGCATTTGCTCAAGAATGGACGTCAATCTATGTAGGAGAACATTTACTGATTTCACCGCAATCCAAAGAAGAGGACTGCATATCTATTGCTAGATATTACTGCATAGAATGTCAAACCTAACACAGACGAAAAAAGGACTTTTCTTTGAATTTTACATTTGAAGTTTGAACGCTGATCACGTAGGCAGTAGGACAATAATGATACTTCTTTTCACAAGCCTCCCAGCGAATGCAGGTTAACTTTTCTTATGCAACCAAATTGAGATTACAACTCAAAGTTTACATCAAAATTGACGGTCTGCTCGAGAATGCAGGTTAACTGTTAGTAGTAGTACTGTCTTCATTGTCCAGAGAGGAAATCTGCATAGAGGTTGTTGTATATATTACTGCAGAAAATCCCAAACCTAATTAAAGCAGTGAAACTCTTTCTCTAAATTTTACATGTCGAACACAAATCACATTGGACAACAGTGATTTTTCAACACAAGCTTCCGACTAACCTACCATATGATACGTATCCGCTATAAATTCTTCTGATTTTCACAAACTCAACCGTGGATATGGTAGTTGATGCAACCACAAACATATATACTCAGCTTGAACCATATGAATAATTTAGATTCATTAACCTCACATAGGGAGTATTAGAATCTAAATTAATAATTTTACATATTAAATGACTACACATACAAAATTTAGCCCAAAGTTATTGGGTTCTACCGAACCCATACCTTATCTCCGGCTCCGCCCCCCTCATACTAAGTTTGCACTCACTGCTACAAACTAATAGCCATGGTTAAAGGTAATCCATACCGACTGAATTAAGATTCTGGATCGGCCAAGTGGATCCAAAATTAAAAACCGCTACATTGACAAACCATAACCGAAAAGGGATAAAATAATACAACTCAGATCAGTCCAAGCAAAAACCAAATCACTCAAAAGGAGAGACAAGATCATACATACCTGACCGGTTATTCTATCCAGCTCTTTCGTGAAGTAAACTCTGTTTTGTGCATCTTGCCACAACCTGTAGCATTAAAAAACGAAGTTAAACCAGATCACTTAGGAAAAACATTTTTAACAGTGTAACTCGCCGGAGTTAGAAAACGAAACTCACCGGCCGGCGACATAGAAGGAAGCCATGGCAGCAAACATAGCAAGCATGAGTGATGAAATTGGGGATCGCATCCCCATAGTTGAGAACCGGGCATTGGATCCCCGGCTCTGCATTTTTTTCTTCTTCTCAAATCTCAATCCAGGAATTCTGACTCAGTGCGATTCCAGTTGGCGTCACGGTGAAGGGAAGTTTTCAGTTCGGGTTTATGAATTTCAGAGCCAAATGGGACGTTATGTGGGAATTTAAGTGTAGGCGGGTCCCGTTCGGATCTATATTTCGTTTCTGGGTTGAAAGCTCCATTATTACGATTGCTGCAATGAAAAGAATTCCCTCTCATCTGAAATTATAAAGTCGTCTCGACAGTATAATTAATGTAAAATGTGTTTTGTTTCAACATCAACAACTATCAAGTTCTAAATAAGTTGGATTTGTTATAAATACAATATACTGTGGATATTCATTTTAAGTTTATTGAATAAGTTCGTATAAGCAAGATAACTTGGAAATAGATTACACAAGCACATAGTTTTTGCAACAACTTTAGTTTTTCTATAAATAGATGCTGAATTTGATTTATTGAGTAAATTTCCTAAATAATTATCCATGTTGAGAAATTATCTAAAAATATCAATACTTGACACAATAAAAACATCTTTCTCTTTCCTAGTTGCATAACATGTCACAGTACTTTAACAATAAATTTCTTTAACCCCTTTAAATCATCCATATTTTATACTCAATAAAAGAACACTACTTTTCCATATATTTTATGTTAATACTCCTAACTATTTAAAAAGGGTATACAAATAAAATTCTCAAGGAGTGCAACTAAAATCCTATTTGAATTGATTTATTTCAAGTGTTTTCAAGCTAAAATAGTTTTTAAGCATATTTGAAATATTTAACTTTAAAAAAGTGGTTTTAAGTAATAATTTTTAAGCAAAAGATAAAAATAAATCAAATGTCATAAATTAAATTCCTAACTTATAAATTTAGAGTTATAAACCTATTCAAACACGCTCTAAAATTGATGGATTATTGAGCTTACCACATATGGAACATTCCTTCCCCGGATTTAGGTTTATGTCCCTTTTTTAGGTGATCATTTAGATTTATTCATATTTTTAAAAAAAATTGTACATATAGCCTTTAGAAATTATCTTTCAATAATATCATATTCAGTATAACATTTGTTTACATACTTTTCAACCTTAAGTATAAAGTATTAACTTGTTGTCCAACATTTGTAATAATGTATATAATTTAAGATTGTGATCTAATAATTTGCTCAAAACGAATTTTTAGGCCGTAAAATGTTCCAAGAAATGAATAATTTTCTTCTTTCCTTTTTGGGATTCAGTCAAGCGGGCTGAAAATGAAAATCTTTCAGATTGAGGGTAAGCCCACTTAGCAAAATTCACTGCCTTTTACTTGAATCTTGTATCCAATTACTTCCCCAAATATCTTTAATTTTTTCCTTAAATCTCTCTATAAATATAATTATGTGACTAGCATTTAGGTTTAAATTGATATGCTTTCTAGAGGTATTCATAGTTTCATTTCTTAGGTTCTTCATTGATATTTTCGAATAGGAAAAATCCTTTTGGCCATAAAAATTTGGCCAGAATGGTAAAAAGACATGTTCACACTATAAACTAGTTTATTTTTGGGCATTTGTGCCTTTTAACTTAAATATTGAATATATTCTTCAATTATGTTTCTAAGACAATGAAAATGATTAATGAGATTAATTATTGATGATTTCATAATTAAACATGAGAAAGAAATCACAAAATTCACCAAAGAAAACATAAGTCTCACCCACTCTTCTAACTTGAAATTTTCAAGATCTAAAAAATAAATAAAAAGTATGACAGTAGTAGTAAGAAAATAAATATATATATATATCTTTTTCAATTTCTAAATTTCCTCCTTTCTACTTATTGTTTTTTGTTTATTTATTTTTCATTTCTTATTTCTTAATAATAATAATTAAAAAAAAAAGAGTACAAAAGAGGAGTAAAGTGTAGGCTATCTATTTTACTTTATAATTTCTAAACGTGAAAAGATAAATTATATCTAAATTTAAATATTAAAAATTTATATCTATAATACTCAAATTAGAAATATGAAATTCACCAAGTTGACAAAATAATTACTCTTATTTATTTAAAGGAGTTGTTGTTATGCATGAGTTTTCTAGAAAAAAGTTAAATGATAAAAATATATTTTATCCAATTATATTTAGACTGTATGTGAGCGAAATATGAAGAAAACTGAAATTACCATCATGTTTCCTCCATTATGTAACTATTTTCATATCCTCGAACGTATATGAATCACATCACACACAAATAAAGACTCATTAAAATTAATGAATCACATTATAACACAAATGTTGATGGTGCTTCATTAAAAATTATAATAACTAGGAAAGGATATAGAAAGTTTTATGATTTCAAAATAAATTTTTATAAAAAAATTGAAAGACAAACATCTTCATAGTTCTCTGATGATAATGACAACACAAATTTGTTAAACATGAACTAGATCAAAGTTTCTTCACACATATTTTTCTTTATTACTAGTATTATTTGTTAATTATTATACTTTAAAAAATTAACTACATATTTAAATATTATGTTTTAAGAAATTAAATTACGTATTTAAAACTACATACTTAAAAATTAAACTAAATATTTTTAAAAATAAACTACATATTTAATTATAATGTTTTAAAAAATTAAATTATGTAGTTCTATAATGTGTTGATTTTTATCAATTCTAAAGTATTTTGAGTTTTGATTATCGTTATTAAAATATTTTTCAAATTATATTTAAAAACATATTTTTATGTATATTATTAACATGAATTTTAATTGTCTCCTTCGATAGAAAATTCTATATTAAATGAAAATATTTTTTAAAAATGTATATCCTAATGGGAAAATCTTTTTGGGCATAAAAAAATTGGCCAGAATTGTAAAAGGACATGTTCACGAAGGTTCCCAGCTTTACTTAGCGCTTTTAGAATAATCCTCATAACTAGGATAATCATTGTCTATCCCCAGTCAATCTCATGATACGCGAACCAATTCACTCTTGTCAATTCAACACCACAACCCACACATCCCCAGGATACACCCAGACACTCACACGATCCTTAGTCAAGATCTTTTTTCCACAACGAATTTCACGATACTCAAGTATTTACAACTTGCATAACTTCAATGACCAGGCCAACATATTGTACATATCAAAGTTCAGACACACATCTATTGTGCACATAATCACCTCATCATATTCAAGCAATTACAACTTCACATTTGTAGTTAATTCAAACAACCAGAAGCACGCAGTTAAAGTTTCCAATATACAATTTACAGATAAGTCCAATTCTTAATTAATTATTTTGCTCCATGGATGAGCATTCCTGATCATCCATGCATTCACACCCCCTAGGGCTAGATACTAATTGGAACCTTCTCAGTTTCCAATTTGATTTGCTTGTGGCCTCTCAGTCGCGACTACGACGTCTAGTTTACTTCGTTGAGATACCAATTGGAATCAGGAGATACCAATTGGACTCAACTCATACCACAAGCGACAATAGCAACTAGCGAGCCCCACAAAACTGTCAATTTCAATCATAAAACTTGATCGAACCAATTTTTAAACAATTTTTAACTGATGGTAACCAGACCTTAAATCAATCTTAGAGGAAACTGATGCACCTTGCAAATGATAAAAAAAATCATCTATCCGAGGCAGTGGATACTTGTTCCAAATGGCGACTCTATTCGACTGTCACTAGTCTATACACATCCTCTCTTGCTAGTGATGGTGTTACCACTTTTGTTGCTCTAGCTCGGACCATAGAGTGAAGGAGGAAAGATACTAATTTGTATCACCCAAATATCAATTAGATTCAAGTCATAGCACGAAGGAGTAGAAAAAAGTGAGTTTTTCCTAAAGTCCTACAACCTTTCGAAGAAAAGTACGGACGTCATCGTACCGTTTCGCAAAACTCTACTAGACTTGTTTTGGCACAATGAGATCAACGAACCTAGGGTTCTGATACCAACTTTATCATGACCCAGACTGTTGTGATTGGTACCCATATTAACCATCCGGTGGGAGAACCAGTACTACAACCCAAACCAAACAATCAATCTAAAACTAAGGCATATAAGTCAAATATTAAGGGAAGAAAATAGAGTTTCTATAAACTCTAACAAAAGTTCAACAAAAACTAACAAATGCGGAAGAATTAACATAGAACTTGAAAGTCGATGTACCAAAACTCTACTAACGACAAGTCTAAGAACAAGGGGTATAACCCCGAAACTAACAACACCTTAAACAAAAAGTCTGAGTCCGAAAAGAGTGGACTTAAACAAGGAAGATCCATGGCAGCCTGAAAGAACTGGTTCACCCTTAAATCCGGTCACGCTCATAGTCACTTAGTTGGGGTCTATTAATAGCCACTTGAAGATGACATGTACTCAACAAAGAAAAAGCAAGTGCAAATCAGTACACAACCACCGTGTACTGGTAGGATCACACGATTATCCCACTAAGTGTAACATATATTAGTCAATACAACAATATAATCACATGCACATATCGAACATATAAAATATCATCAACATATACGAACAATGAACTACTTCACAATTCTCACATATCACAGTTATATCAATTTAGAGCAACATACTGTCTTTCAATATCAATCATCATTAGATATGAACGAACTCATCACAAGTAGATACATAACACAATTCAATGGTCATCTCATGGAACCCAAACCCAAATAGTTAGCATGCCGGAACATGGCAATCCGATCCAAGTTAGTTATGCCAGAACGTGGCAGTCGATCCCATGTTTATGCCAGAACGTGGCAGCCGAACCCATGTTTATGCCGAAACGTGGCAATCTGATCCAAGTTAGTTATGCTGGAACGTGGTAGCCGATCCCATGTTTATGCCGGAACGTGGCAATCCGATCCAAGTTAGTGTGTCAGATCGTGACACCCGCCTATTCAACAAACTACAATCGCAATCACAATGTATATTCTCACAATCATATAGCAAGAGGTGATTCATGCTATACAATTATTCTATTATCCTCATTTACAACAAGTGTGATCAATAATGCAACATTCACATACATACATGTATCATAATGAATCAAGAACAAACATATATCACACAATCATAGAATCACAACCATCACCTACCTCGAATCCAAGCTTGAATCCCCTAAGGCACTTGAATCTTCCCTTTTCGAATTCTTTCCGCTTGTTCTAGGTCTACAAACAACAATTTATATGCAATGATCAACAATCAAAGGTCTAATTATCCGGATTATAACAAACCCAATAACCCTAGACCAAACCCAAGATCCTTATACCCAATTTAAGGCTTTTTCCACCATAGAATCTATAACAAAACCCTCCCCCATCAATATTCACCCATTATACTACGTTCTACGGATCGAAAAATGGATTCGGGAAGTGAAAATCTTACCTTTAGCCTCAAGAATGGTGAAAAACGAGTAAGAGTCGCATGTGGGTCGTTCCTTAGCTTAAAAAGTCGAAAAGTGCATAATGGGGTCATTTAGGGGTTTATTAATGACTTTAATTAGCGTCGGGCCCGCCACAGCGGCCCCTCCAAAGGGGCAAAACCCAACACCAAAGCGGCATTCTCGAGACAGAGAGTTATTTCAAGAATTCCAAAATTTCCATTTCACAACACACCTCTAACCCACGACGCTCAATAAATACTCTTTATGCTTAGATCAATTTCGGGAGCTCTACTAGCCCGAATTCAATTACGTAAAGTCGTACAGATTCCTTAACGAGTTATCTAACTACTCATGTAATCAAAATCATATATGATTCACTGGATTGTTACCAGATCTCCCTACACCTTAAAGACTCCGATTTCGTCCAAATTTGGACTAGGCTAGGAAATTCCAAGTTACTACGAAAAAGTTTCCCCCAATTCTTTCTCCATTGACTTTTTCATAACGATGAAAATCAGGTCGTTACACTTTGTGAGAGGTATCGCATTAAAGAAAATTTCTAAAATTACCTTGTATGTAATTAACTTATTTATAGTGTAATGTCATATTTTCACTATAAAATATCAAAAGAATTTATCACACGAAAAATTACTTTCTTATTTTTTTAATACATAAAATTCATCTAACTATTAAATTTATCACACAAAACTTATCTTTCTATATTTATCACATAAGAGTACAAACTTTATTAAAAAAAGATTTGTTATTATCTGAAAAGAATAGTCTTTGAAGTTTATCATAAAAAAATATTTTATTTATTTTTTAAAAGATTATTATGAAATATAATATTCAAATGAGTATTTTTTTGTTAACTATAATATTCAAATGAATATATTAGTGAAGAAAAAAAATAATCAAATCATATTATTTTTTAATATTGATGATAGTGTATTAAATATACTATAGTGAAATTAAAATAAAGAAAACAAATGTAATATTATCCCCAACAAATTTTGTGTTATGAAATTAGATACTAACAAATATTTTTTGTGTGTGCTTGATTTAAGAATTGGATGATTTGTATATAATAGAAATAAATAAATGTTATTTTACAAGTTCAAAATTAGAAAATCATTGATAAATTGTATCCAAAAATATCTTATGGAATTAGAATTTGTATAATTTAATTTTACATGTAATGAAAAAGAAAAAAGAAAGGATGACAAAAAAGATGAAGAAAAAGGAACAAAGAAAGAGTGAATTAGGAAGAATTAAAAGAAAGTGAAGTTAGATTGTAATGAATCCCACATTATAAAGTCCATTAAATAATGGGAAGTGCTAAATTGACAGAAAATTTGGCCAGAATTTGGCCAGAAAATTAAAAAAAATATAATATTTTTTTATTTTAAAATAAACTAATGTTCTTTTCATTTTTTTAGTTAAAATGTATTAAAATTAAAAAGATAAAAATGTTTAAAAAGGTAAAATATCATTCTGGCCAAATTCTAGGCAAAAAGATTTTTCCTTAAATAATTCCTTCACACAACTAATAATAATTCTAACTCACTAAACATAATAATTATTGTTCACATGTATTTTTAGAAGCTTAGGAAATAGGAATAATAAAGACTTGACTTTACTTTAAAAGGGAAAAAGGTTAAATTAGTCTTTTTACAATTTTGGCCAAATTATGGCCACATAATTCTAGTCATTTAGCACTTCCCTTTTGAATATAAGAACCTAAAAATATCAAAAAAGAACATTGAAGTTTGAATTTTGATTTGCGTGTTTATAATTTATCTCGATTGAGTGACATTGATTTTTGTTGAAAACATCTTAAGGATTTTGAATATCAAAATTTGAGGTGTTGAAAGTTAATTTAAGATGAATTTGAACTGAATTTCATACTCGAGGTTAAAGGCGATTTCATTTATATATTCCTCGTGTATATCAATGTATATCACATTATATATCATGTAGTTTTGTATAGGTGTCAAAGATGAGAGCCAGTCCCATTCACTTTCTCTGAGTGTTATTCACAGGGCCACAATTTAATCGTCTCCTTTTGTCCATGGATTGTCTGATATATATTTTTCATTTTATTTAATTATTTGATATTCAAGAACAACAAACGAAGAAAAATATATTATATATAAAGTCAGATAATTTGAACAATTGAAAATAGTAGCTAGCAATAATTCTGTTTATAATGTAGTATAAAACCTACTTTAACTCAAAATAAGGAAAATTTTAGTGGTTCAATTGATTGACTATTTAAACTTTCACCTTGTTGATTAGGGTTCGATTCCCACCTTGTAACCCCCTCCCACCTTACCATTTAAAGCAAAAAGGAAAAAAAAAAAAACTAAAAACAAGAAACCTATTCTAAATAGTATTGAGACAAAAAAAAAATCCTATTTAGATGAATCGGAAAGCTTTTTTTTTCATAACACCCATGGCAACCAACAATCTTTGTCACTGTCTTTGTCTTTCGGGTGAGCACTTTGTAGTAACATTTGCGATAGCTCATAACCCACATAAAAATTATAAATTGCACTAAATATCATGCGCCATACAACAAGTTTACGGCTAAGTAATAAACAGTGTATTCGATTCCAGATCTGAAATACCTACCTAGAAAAGTTGAAAGTAGCAAAATTGTCCATTTTAGTGACTATCTCCTAATTTATGTACTATAATATTTGCCCCAAACCGCCCACGTTTTGTATTTATATGTTTGTCTTCATCAAATAACAGTTAAATTTGATCAGCAGTGATGGCATGCAGAGGAAGGGAACAAGCTCATGTTAGGGACGTTCACGCTTTACTATATATATATGGTACGGTTATAAATATTTTGATTCGATAATTTTAACTTTTGATCTTTTAAAATGATTTATCATTACCATACTATATTAGCCCGGTATGACTCGATACGATTAAGATCTCTTTTAATTTTGTGTGGTACCATAAATTGATGATTGATATATTCCACTTTGATTTACATAAAGTGAAAAATCACGATTCCAAAGGTAAAGGATTCTTTTCTTTTTTTTTGGAAATGCTTATCGTACTGACTTTCTTCTTTTTCATCATCTGTTGACGTACATTTTTTTCTTTCACTTTTCATTTTTTTTTCCTTTCTTTAATCATAGTGGCAAAAGAACAACCGATTTTAATTTTCAACGAAAACAATTTATTTTTAGGTAACTTGAAAACATAGTGGTTTTTTTTTTGGATGAAATTGAGGATGTTATTCTCTAAAGAGATGGAAATTTAGTACTATGTGGTGCTTCTACTAAGGAGTTTTTGCTAGATTTAATAGGGTTTATATTTTCAAAATTAGATTTAAGAAATTGATTTTTTTTTTTTTTGTGAATTAGATATTCTCTTGTCTTTGATCATATTTTTATAAGTTAAAATTGCATCATGTCTTGATATATATAAGCACACACAATTATGTGTGAGGAATCTATAAATAGTTATCTAGTAATTTGTTACGTAAAACTAGCATAACTATAAATAATGTAATTCATCGTTTCAAAAATAATATGAAAATTATACAAGAATAATTCTAAGTAGAACTATAATATTGTTTTGAATTGCTAATATTTAAGCATAGTTCGCTAGTAAACTTATTTCTTATTGTCAAGTTTCAGACAACTAAACAACATATTCTTATTTGCAATTTCTATGACTTTAAAATTCTAAATACGTCATTATAAATATCATTCTAAATATGAAAATCAAAGTTCAGCAAATTTTAATTTTGATAGGCGAATTCAATATTTATCAAAATAAACCAATTTTGATCTAATTGCTTTCTTTTCTTTACTAAAATTTCTAACTCTGATTATAGATGACGCAACAAGTGACGTAGTCTAGTTTGTAAAGAAAAAATCATTCATTTAGGATAATATTGTAAATTGAGTAAGATCCAATTATTTTGTGCCACTGCTGTGGTTGAGTTGCAATCGAGAAAATGATCAAAATGGTCCTTAATGTATAGGCTTTGATTCCATTTGGTCCTTAATGTATTGACTTGATGGAAATGGTCCTTTATGTATCATAAATTGTGATCAATTTGGTCCTTAACCCTAAAATTTTAATGGCAGCGATTATTTTTTTAAAAAAAATAATTAAAATCGCTACACGTGGAGCAATTTCTCATTATTTTTTAAGCAGTCCTCGCCTCGAAAATTTTTAATAAAAAAAAATTAAAACTTTTTTAAGAAAATGGCTGCTATAGCAGCTATTTCTATTTTTTAAACGTTGTTGGGGCAGCGTTGTTAAAAAAAAAATTCACAGCAGCAATTTAAAGAAAAAAGAATTTTTTTTTGGACCGGCAGCGATTTTTATGTTTTTTAAAGGAGTAACAACGTTAATTTTGTCAGAAGAAAATCGCTCCGTCAGGAGCGATTTTGCCCTTTTGGTTAAAAAGAAATTGATGTGCCATTTTGGAATTTTTGGAAACAGGGGAAGAAAAGTCTTGAACGAGCGCATCTTTTACATATTCCGTGTATTTTAACGGTAAAAGTAAAATAAAATATTAATTTTAGGGTTAAGGACCAAATTGATCACAATTTATGATACATAAAGGACCATTTCCATCAAGTCCATACATTAAGGACCAAATGGAATCAAAGCCATACATTAAGGATCATTTTGATCATTTTCTCAGTTGCAATCAGCAAATACATTGACTTTTTCGTCGTTCAAAGCGCCTTTTTGCAAATTGGCATCACTTTCTTGGATTTTATACTGTTTGTGTGTGTATATGTCAATAAATAGATAATTCCCCGTGACAAATAAGAAACAAAAAATTGAGAAAGGAATGACACTCAATAACTAAGAAATTGACATTGGGATTGTTACACCATGTTTGGATGGTAATTGTTATCGCATTATTGTATTGTATTATATTGTTAGTTTAAATATAATATTTATTTTGATTGTTATTTAAATTCTATTGTATTGTTGTTTAAGTCCATCGTTAGGTAACGATAAAAAAAGTACTCATTTTGTGTAACGGCTGAATTGATGTGATTGCATCGTTACCTTAATGTTTTCTTTTTTATTTTGTCTTTACTTTTCATTTAATAATTATATGCTATCATTTACCTTATTTTTTCATAGTAACTCTACCTCATACCTTACAAATTCTTGTAAGTTTATCATTCAGATTATGGATGTGTCACATTATATAATGACGAAGAACTATACAAACTATCCAAACATTGTATTCATTAAAATAATACATTACAACATAACACAATATAATACACTATGATATATTATAAAACAATACATAATCATTCAAACAAAGTGTTTACATGAGTACTATAATTATACATGTCTACCCCAAAAGTGTGGGTCTAATAATCAATGAAGTGCAATGAGAATCATGAGATCTTAGGTTCAAATCTTAGCAGTGAGAAAATATTATATGATGTTTTTTCCATTGCTTGCCTAGTGGATAGAGTTTTCTAGTATTTGTTGTTGATGAAAAATGTCAGATGTTCCATGAAATTACTTGACTCGTGCGAAGATTGAATCGAACACCATAATTATGAGAAGGAATTTTTATATATAATGTTGTTCATCTTGTATTTCTAAGATACTTAGAACAAAAACTTTGAAAACCTTGGTAAGAAACAACAAAGTTTAAAGAGTATTTTCAAAACTAGAAAATTAAAACCAATAGAGAAATTGAATCAGAAACAGATTAGAAACAATATACAAAATATTTTTCTCAAAGAAGAAAATCGAGTCCACTGAATGCACAATGTCTCCTTAAGGAAATAATTCCCCTCAAGTACCCGAGGTTAATAGAATATACCCTCCCATGATAGAACGATCTTACTCACTGGTGTATCGATACCTAAAATCACGATGTCAGCGAACTAATCAACGGCAATAAAATACACTTAGAATATTTAGTAGTAGTAGAAGAAGTCCAGAAAATTGGTTGTTTTAAAATGAGAGGAAATCCCTCTATTTATATACAACAACGGGTAGTGTGAAAAAGGTTCTTATTGTGCCTTACCCGAAAGGTCACAACCCTTTGGAAAAGTCACAATTCTTCGGAAAGGTCACAACTTTTCATAAAAGTAACAATGTTTCATAAAAGTCGCAACTCTTCATTTTACATTCACACCTTTTAAAACCCAACATATAAGTGATCTATGGTAAATTAAGAAGAAAAATAGTTTTGTATCCAATAAGTTAATTTTGTTTAAAAGGTGTTAAATTAGTCTTGTTTTGGAATGCCAGAGCCACCCTTATTCGACGAGTATGATTTGTTGAAAAATTATATTATATTATATATATATATATATATATATATATAGGGATAGAGAAAAAAAATAAAGATTGTTCAAATTCATTGTCCATATATTAAGTCCAACTTTTTCTCATTAGACTGATATGAGACTTAACAATATATCTCGTGTATTTTGACTTTTGTTAGTAAAAATCTTAATTGGGTTCATACTTGTATTAGGCAGGAGGAAAATATTAAAGGTAGTGACGCTAGCGAGATATTATAAAATCAACAGTTGTTATCTTTAAATTAGTTTGGGTAGCTCCAATGTATTTTAAGCCTAATTGAATAAACTAATTAATGCAAATGACTCTGACAAATCATATTTCTTTTCTTCTAAAAATATATATAGCTAAATCATAAAACCGATGATGTGGCGCTCTCGAAGGCCTCAAATCCTATTTGTCTTTTTTGTAGTTTTTTGAGATTTTTCCTCATTTTAAAATACAAAAAAAATTATGGCTTTATATTTAATTATTTTCTCATTTAAAAAAAAATATAAAACTAACATTTATGACCACTAAAAGTAATTGTTTGCTTGCCATTAACTTTTGAAAAAAACAAAACAATAACTCACCATTAATGTTGCCCAAAATTTTCTACCGAGAAAAAACTCTTTCTCCTTCCCCATTAATAGGTATTAAAATTATATTAGTATTAAATAGTATCCATTAGTGTTGCATGATTTTTTTGCCCAGAAAAACTGATTTCAATCCCCTTCTCCTTCCCACTAATTAATATTTATTAAAGGGTCAAATAATCCCCTAAACTATTCAAAAAGGTTTAGATATACCCTCCGTTTAAAATTTGGCTCACTCGTGCCCTCGCCGTCCAACTTTTCGTCTAGATATGCCCTTATGAGCGTTAGTTGGCATGCTGGACATATCCAACTCATTTTCCATTTCTTTAAATGTCACATGGAATTGTCATGTCATTTTAACTTTACCACATGACATTTATATGAAAATGAAAAGGGATCAATTATGCCCCTAAAAATTCGAACTCATAAACACCTAATCGGACCCATAAATCAACCCCCCTTTTAAATAAACTACCCAACCCATTTTCAAAAATTTTGTTTTAAAAAATTTTCTTTTCGGTAAATCCCGAAAATGAGTAATTGATTAATAAAATATATGAAAAATATGAAAAAAATATTAAATTAACGCCAAAAATTCACAAATAAATATTTTAACCTTAAATTCAACAATTTCAGTTATTTTTATTTTTTTTTGTAAATCCCGAAAACGAGTAATTGATTAATAAAACATATGAAAAGTATGAAAAAAATATAAAATTAACTCCAAAAATTCACAAATAAATATAGTAACCTTAAATTCAACTATTTTTTTTAATATTTTTTTTTTCGGTAAATCCCGAAAATGAGTAATTTATTAAATAAAAAAGGAAAAATATGAAAAAAAAATAAAAAATTTACGCCAAAAATTCACAAATAAATATAGTAACCTTAAAATCAACAATTTCAATAATATTTTTTATTTTTTAGGTAAATCCCGAAAATGAGTAATTGATTAATAAAAAATAGGAAAAAATATGAAAAAAATATAAAATTAGCGCCAAAAATTCACAAATAAATATAGTAACCTTAAATTCAACAATTTCAATAATTTTGTTAATTTTATATTTTTTTCACATTTTTCCTATTTTTTATTAATCAATTACTCAAGTTCGGGATT
The DNA here is from genome assembly GCF_900185275.1 of Solanum verrucosum. NCBI lineage: Eukaryota > Viridiplantae > Streptophyta > Magnoliopsida > Solanales > Solanaceae > Solanum > Solanum verrucosum. The sequence continues at coordinate 689,367 of NW_026020254.1, forward strand.
TACCGAAAAAAATAAAAATTAAAAAAATTATTGAAATTGTTGAATTTAAGGTTACTCTATTTATTTGTGAATTTTTGGTGTAAATTTTATTTTATTTTTTCATATTTTTCCTATTTTTTATTAATAAATTACTCATTTTCGGGATTTGCCGAAAAAAATAAAAATTAAAAAAAATTGTTGAAATTTTTGAATTTAAGGTTACTATATTTATTTGTGATTTTTTGGCGTTAATTTTATATTTATTTTTTTCTTATTTTTCATATTTTTTATTAATCAATTACTCATTTTCTTGATTTAGCGAAAACAAATTAAAAATTAAAAAAATTACTGAAATTGTTGAATTTAAGGTTATAATATTTTTTTGTGAATTTTTGGCGTTAATTTTATATTTTTTTCATATTTTTTATTAATCAATTACTCATTTTCGAGATTTACCGAAAAAAATAAAAATTTAAACAAAACTGTTGAAAATGGGTCGGGTAGTTTATTTAAAAGGGGGGTTGATTTGTGGGTAGGATTTGGTGTTTATGGGTTCGAATTTTTTAGGGGCATAATTGATCCTTTTCCATTTTTATATAAATGTCATATGGTAAAGTCAACATGATATGGCAATTCCATGTGGCATTTAAAGAAATGAAAAATGAGCTGGATATGTCCAGCAGACCAACTAACGCCCATAAGGGCAAATCTAGACGAAAAGTTGGACGGCGAGGGCACGAGTGAGCCAAACTTTAAACGGAGGGTATATCTAGACCTTTTCGAATAGTTTAGGGGAATATTTGACCCTTTACCCTTTATTAAAAGATATTAAATATTGCACCTCTTCAAATTTTGGGGTCTCAATAAAATGGTAGTATAAATTTAGGAACAAAGCTTCAACAACCCCATATGCTAGGTGAAAAAATCATGATTCTATATTTCATCAGATGAGGTAATTCTAATTATTATTTTTATTGGATAATTGTATCAACAAACATATTAGTGGTTATACATGGTTCTATGTGATACTATGATCTCTTCTTAAGATTTTCTTATGCATGGACGTTCATTGTTATGATTTCTAAGCAATATATATTTTCTTTGATTGTTAAGTATAATCTTTGTTGAGTTTGTTCCGTCATTTGCAGAAAGTGAAAAGAAAAATGTATCAACAAGCTACAACAACTATTCAAATGGACTTCTTGTCAAACTAGTTATTATGAGTATCTCAAATATATCTTTTTGATTATGCTTGTAGATATCATTATTTAAATATTTATAAGATGCAATTTTACTTAATACATTTCGTATATGTGTTTTGTTTCTTTTAATTTGTTGGTTTAACTTTCTTTTTTGTTCATTATTTTATGTAAGATTTTTTTTCTTTGTGTGTTTTCGTACATGATTACGAAAATAATAAATTGTTCATAAATAAGAACGTTGAAAGAAAACTGATCTCTCATCAGCATATAAACTTTAGTTTATTACTGTTTTCATTGATATTATTTCTCAAAATATTTAGATATCCGAAGGCTTGATCTTAATTAGTTTTAAAAAATAATGCAAATAAAATTATATTTTCTTTTGCACAAAATTGATTGGATAAGAAATGAAATCAAACTTAATTTTGACATATTTAAAATTTCAAATTTAGTTCAAATTAAAAAGAGTGAATTACGTTCAACTAGCTATTTTTAGTCACCGTTAACTACCTCTTATTGTATTCAAATCTCATTTTAATTTAAAATTTTAACATCGATTAAATAATTACTCAATTGATTAAGGGGAGATAATTACTATAAAAGATGAAAGACATTAGATTTCAAATAGGTAATGAGAATATTAAAGTAGAAAAAAAGTATTAAAATTTTAACTATTCAAAAATAAAGCAAAATCTTTGACTAACAACAAGAATTAGGGAAACAAGAGAATAATGAAATTAATTAAATAAATAAATTAATAAATAAATATAGAAAGGATTGAAAGAAACTGGTCCCGAAAAATAAAAAGAGGAAGTAGAATAAGTGAGGGAAAGAAACGGAGATAATCACGAAGTAAAGAATGAAAACTCAAGAGAAAGTAACCTATTTTCTAAACTAGAGCTTATTATTTAGGATATGTACAAATGAGGGGGAGATTAGATACGAGAATAGAAAAAAGAAAGATTTTGAAAAAATTAATAATTAAAAAATGATATTAAAATACAATTCATTTCTACTTATATCTACTTTTATTTTTCATTTCATGCTTTACTTTATTTTATTAGAATAAAATTTTTAATGTATATTATTGATTTTGTAAGGATATATATGGATGTATGTTATTATTTTGATTAAATTTTAATAAGTTTATTTCTAAATTTATAAATAATTTTTATTGCCGCGCGAAGCGCGAAAATGTTCGCTAATGTTTTAATATTTTTAAAGAGTTAACCTAGAGATAGAAAGACAAGATGTTCATAATGTGTAATATCGGGAGTGAATCAAATCCTCATTAAATTTTATTTTTTTATTATATGGGGCTCACATAAAATAAATATTTATTTTCAAAAGAAAAGTATCTTTTACTTTTTAAGTTTGTAAATTTGAAAGAGACCTTTCACATTAGAGAAACATTTTTTCAATAATAATAATAATAATTGAATTACTATTGGGAAAATGTTAATTCGAACTAAATGGATTATCCATTGAGTTTATTTATGAACTTATACTTACTTTCTATGTCTAGCAATATTTATTCACTATCTTGAAAAATGTAATAAGGATATGACTATAATTAATTATAATGGTAAATTACAAATCAAGTGTAATATTATTCATTGATTTTATAAAATGGATAAGTATTGTTGAACATCTCAAAATAATATTTATATGTATTTCCTAAGTGATATGAACCTTTTTGAGATAACAAAGTATCTACTAAATTGACATTCAACATGATGACCATTGATTAATTTCTCAACCTATAAATAAAGATATCACTCATTACAAGATACACTTGAATAGAAGAAATTTTTTCTCCTTTATCTATATATCTTGTCTTCTTCCTTTTTTGTTCTGAACTTTTATAATAGGAAACACTTAATTTATTTTGCAACATTTAATCCTTTTGTACATGAAAAATTGGGTCGACGATATTAATAATTTATGCAAGGAGAAGAATTAACTAGTTTGTCTAGTCATTTGCTAAGATATTCACGTGCTATTGACATGCCTATGCATAGCACTGACTCAACAGCTGCGTCAAAGTGTTAACTGTTATTTCCTTCGTTCAATAATAATCTACTATATTAAAAATAGTTATTTAATAATATTTGTTCAATTTAAAAATTCAAGAGATAGTTTTTTTTATATTTATTTTACTTTTGCTATTAAATAATTTAACACATTTCTCAATATATTAAATTTAATAGAAACAAGGATAATATAATAATATTATCTCTATTATTTATTATTATTTTTTAAATGTGTCAATTTAATAATGAACAATTATTGTTGATTGTAAAAATTAGATATATCTTCGTAAGGATGAAAGTCCATTTTGGATCATTATCTGCCAATTGGAATTGGGAGGGCGGGGTGGGGGGCATGTGTGAAAGAGGGGTGGGATGATCAAGGGGATGGGGTTGGAGGTTGGGACATTGGGTGGGTAGGTGGTGAAAAGACAATGAACTTACTTTGAAACTTGCTTTTTACATTTTAATTAAGAAAATTATTTTTCCGAAAGTATTTTTTTTAATGAGTAGATTTTAGGAAAAACAAACATAAAAATTGTATTACCGCTCTATAGCTATAATTTTGCTATGGAGCATCTGATAAATCAGGCATTTGTGTCTATGAAAATTGTGTTTGTAAATGTATATGTTTTTTGTGTTAGGCTAGAGTGGTGAACGAGATTAGGAAAGAGAGGAAAGAGGAGAGAGGCGAGCGAAAGAGGGCATAAAGTGGAGAGAGGTGAATTGTATATGTATATTGGTTAGATAATTGTATATATGTAACTACTATGTATATGTATCAATGATTGTGTTTGTATATCTGCATAAAATTTGAATTTGCATACAATTGAATCGAATTAATATACCATTGAATCGAGTTAAAACATTAGTATTTGTATATCAAATCTCTCTCTCGCTTTATACAAACACAAATTGTACATTGTATAATTTATGTTTGTATAAAGCGAGATAGAGAAAGAAAGGCAAAAGAGAACTGGGCAGGGGAATATTTGTATTAGTATAATTAGAAGTGTATAAGACAGAGGGATATGTATTTGTATTTGTATAATTAGAAGTGTATAAGACAGAGGGATATGTATTTGTATTTGTATATACAATCTCTCTCACTTTATACATTTGTGTTTGTATAAAAGTGAGAGAGGCGAGAGAGAGAATTGAGAGTGGCGAGCGAGATTCAGGGGAGAGAAGCGAGAATGACAAAGTGTTTTGCTACAAATTAGAATTAAATGAAACTGTAGTTATAACATTTATTTTGAATTAATAGTTTGCTATGATGCACAATTTCCCCCTTTTTAAAACATGTTAATTAACCAAACATAGAAAAATAGAAATTCATTATTAGAGAAAATCCTCCATACCAAACACACTTTTAGTCCACAAAAATATATTCTTAGAGTGTAATGGAAAACATTTAATTTGTTTTGAAACGATCAATATGATTGATTGATCAATTAATTTTATTTATGTAGTGTATGTATATATAAGTAGGGGTGTCAAAAGAATATGAAAAACCAATCGAATCGATCGAACCGATTTATGCTGTTTTTTCAATAAAACCGTGAACTTTTATAAATACTTCAAAGAAATTTTGTTGCAAGGAAAATAGAACTTGATGGTACTCTTTCCTAACCAGAAAAGATAAAATTAGTAAACTAACCACATGTTATTATGGTATGCAGAAAAGATAAGAAACATATTTTAAGAATACGAATTTTAAAACTGAATTAAAATATTATGCCACCTGCATCTTAATTAATTCTATTTTAGTGATTTCTCTACTATTTGCTATGTATGCCTTATTTCTATATTTTACTTTTTAAAAAAAATTTAGTTTGATATGCATTAATTATGTTGAGGGATTTTTTCAAAACATTTTATCTACCTTTACGAGATAAGAATAAGGTCATACACTCTGGGTGTGTTTGGTATGAAGGAAAACATTTTTCGGAAAATGTTTTCCAATTTTCTCATGTTTGGTTGGGCTAAATGTTTTGGAAAATGTTTTCCAAATCAACTCATTTTCCTCAAATTTAAGGAAAATGACTTCCCTTCTAAACTTAAGGAAAACATTTTCCAAAACTCTCTTCCAACTTCAAATTACAATTATTTTTTATTGAAAAATCAATTTATTCCTCAAACCACCCCCCAACCAACCCCTCCCCAAAAAAATAAAAAATATAAAGTTTGTTTTTAAATTCAATTTTTTTACCCCGACCTCATCCCTACCCCCACCCCCTCCCAAAAAAATATTAAAAAATATTTTTAAAAAATATTTTTCAATTTCAAAATTTCATTTTTCCACCCCTACCCTCGACCCCACCCACCCACCCCCTACCAGCCGCCCCACCCCCAAAAAAAATAAAAAAATAAAAAAATTCAAGTTTGTTTTTAAAAAATATTTTCAATTTCAAAATTTCATTTTTTCACCCCTACCCTCGATCCCCACCCACCCACCCCCACCCCCAAAAAAAAATAAAAAAATTCAAGTTTATTTTTAAAAAATATTTTCAATTTCAAAATTTCATTTTTTCACCCCTACCCTCGATCCCCACCCACCCACCCCCTACCAGCCCCCACCCACCCCCACCCCCCAAAAAAAATAAAAAATTTCAAGTTTGTTTTTAAAAAATATTTTCAATTTCAAAATTTCATTTTTTCACTCCTACCCTCGACCCCCACCCACCCACCCCCTACCAGCCCCCCCCCACCCCCAAAAAATATTTTAAATTTCAAGTTTGTTTTTAAAAAATATTTTCAATTTCAAAATTTCATTTTTTCACCCCTACACTCGACCCCCCCCCCTTCACCCACCCCCTACCACCCCCCCACCCCCCAAAAAAAAATTTAAGTTTGTTTTTAAAAACTATTTTCAATTTCAAAAATTATTTTCTACTCTAATAAAAATAAAAGATTTTTCTCAAAAATATTTTTCATTCATAAATCAAACACTAAATATCTTTTTCGGAAAATATTTTCTACTCACCAACCAAACATGAGAAAATAAGTCAAAAATCAACTTGTTTTCCTGGAAAACATTTTCTAGGAAAACATTTTCCTTCATACCAAACACACCCTCTATCTTTTCTGATCATGCATGCATCTTAATTACCATGTCTTTAATAAAAATAACAACAATGACATATCTAATAAAATCTACAAGTAAAGTCTATAAAAGGTAAAATATATGAAAATTTTATCACTATTTTGTAAAAATAAAAAAATTATTTTCAAAAAATTCTCAACTCAAATACAACAACGTGAAATAAAAGATAGCAAAAATATTTGAATTCTGTATATTGATATGTGATCAATCTCTATCACGAAATATGTGGATCTAAAATTAATGTGAGCTTTGCCGCTCAACCACTTACGTAAACAATCTTGACTTGTCCATATATAATTCAATAAAAAATTAAAAGATTAAATTTTTTTGGGGATGAAAGAAGTTTTTTTTTTTTAAAAAAAGAGGTTATTTAAACATTATGATAAATTTGTAGTCGATCAAATAAATTAGTAAAATTGATTCCCTTCATTCCACTTTATTTAATATTATTTATTTAATGATTCGTTAAAGAAATAGGGCATATATTTATATTTAAAAAATAAGTTTATTTTCTTTTTTCATTTTATACTATAATAAAAAGTTTTCACAGTAACATAAATATTAAGACAAATTTAAAATTAGAAGTTTCAAAAATCTTATTTTTTCATATATATGATTTGACATATTTAACAACATAAATTCTAAGTAGGCCTTTGGCCATGCAATATCATATCATGAGATGAAATCATCTGCGTTTGGACATGTGATTTCACGAAATTATGAGATGAAATCTCAATTCTCCGAAAATCATAAATTGAGAATTTCATATCCTGATTTGAAATTTTTCAAATACAAAAATTGACCCACGAATTTATATTTTGTTAAAACATCCCTACATTTATATCTACCGGCCATTTGTTTTATAACTAAATAAAATTTATAATCATATTATAACTTTTAAAATTTATTATTACTCTAAATCAATTCCTACTTTATCATTTATATTCATCAAATTCATTATTTTTTATCAAATAAATTTATCACCCAAATTTATTACTATTACTTTAATGTGTAATAAAAAAAAAGTTTTTCATCTATATTGAGTGAACAAGACTGGCCACGACAACTTTGCACTAATTTATTAGTATGTGATTTTGTAAAATTTTATTTATTTGGTAAGATTGAATAAATAATTGAGACTATTTTAATAGTTTTACAACTTATGAAATTCTTATGTTTATGAGAAAATATACGACACAAAAACTCCAAATCACATGTCCAAACAAAACGTCAATTTCATGTCATGATTTCATATCATCATTTCATGTCATGATTTCATATCATCATTTCATGTCATGATTTCATATTGCATCGTTAAACGGATCCTAAGAGTCTTCTTAATGGGAGTATAAGTTATTATCATTTCATAATTGGATATTTCATTATAATCATAGGTGATTTGGAATATAAGTTAAAATCCTTCTATAATTGGACGTACTCATGGAAATATGTTAAACTGCATATTCCTTGGGGATGTGTTTGACGTGAAGTAAAAAAAAAATATATTTAATTGATTATTTTTTTCTTAAAAATAAAAAAATATAATAACAAATTTACTAAAATTATAATAAAAGTAATAAAAATAAAGCTCATAACTCAATATATAATAAAAAATCATACAAAATTTTTAAATAATTAAATTGAACTAAGATTAAATCCTGAATCCGTCTTTCTCCCAAAACACAAGCCATAATGTTTTTTTTTTTTTTACCCTCCCTAGAGCTCCCACCCCTTTTTCTCCCTTGGTGACTCAAACTCACAATTTTCGGATTAAAAGTGAGAAGTAGATCCGAGCAACTCTTTCTGGTCCACAAGCAATAATGAAAAGGCATGTGAATGTTATACGGCTCTATAAACGAAAAAGGACAAGAAAACTTTGTTAGAGAGACGTGAGCACTGACGCTATACAATTGCAGCACATCACATAGTAACACTAACACTATATATATTTAAAGACTTAACACCGTCGCCTCTATTGTCAACTCCATCACGGTCTACTTAGGTACTTAATCTTTCTTAAATCATAAATGCATTTATTTGGATCTCACAGCATGTCAGATTGTCTTTCTCATAATATTATACATACAATGTATAATTAAACTATATAGTATAACCTTGAGAAAACCGCTCCCTGTTCTCTTGGAACCGTTCAAGTTTCCAGTTTTAATTTTTTTGTCTTCTTTCATCTTTGTAAAAGTGGTCATCTTTATTTGTGAATTGTGATCACTTTTATGCTGTACTAATAAAATATAATAAAGGTACAATAAGTTCCTTTTTCACCTTTTTGGCTATAATAATTCTTGATTATGACTTTTTTTTTATCTGTTTCGATTGAATACAAATTAAAGTTTGAATCTTTGGTATTGGAATTTCATTTCCAGGGCTTAAAGAGATTGGTAGAAGGAGATGGAGGACATTTGGGCTGTATTTTGTGGAAAACCGTGTAATATTGATTGGATGTCCGTGGCACAACCATCATCATGTATTAATCATGCATTCATAATTTGTTGTGATGTTATACTTATGTTGTTCTTGATATTCACAATATCCTTAAAATACACCAATGTTCCTAGTTTTTCTAGGTTCTCACGTTTGCAGTTGACTTGTGGTATTTTTAATGGTTTCTTGGGGATACTGTATGTGTCCATGTTTATTTGGATGTTTGAAGAACAACTCAAGAATAAGCGTAGTGCAATACCACTTCATAGGTGGTTAGTGACTTTGTTTCATGGGGTTACATGGTTATCAGTAAGTTTAACTGTAAGTCTTAGGGGAAAACATATTTCAAGAACCCCTTTAAGGCTTTTGTCAATTCTTGTTTTTGTCTTTGCTGGAATTTTTGCTGGTATGTCACTTGTCGCGGTTGTTCTTGATAAAGAGGTAACGGTCGAGATAGGTTTAGATGTTTTGTACTTTGTAGGAGCATGTTTAGTGTTGTTATGCACCTATAAGGGGCTGCAGCATGATGAAGAGATAGATCGAAATGGTCTTTATGCTCCGTTAAATGGTGCTGCCAATGGAATTAGTAAAAGTGATTCTGTTGGCTTAGTCACTTCTTTTGCTAAGGCTGGGGTTCTTAATGTAATGTCGTTTTGGTGGATGAATCCACTGATGAAGAAGGGGAAACAGAAAACACTTGAGGATGAAGACATACCTGAATTGCGTGAGGCTGATCGTGCTGAATCATGTTACTTAATGTTTTTGGAGCTACTGAACAAACAGAAACAAGTAGATCCCTCTTCCCAGCCGTCCATTTTGAAGACAATTGTGTTGTGTCATCGGAAGGAGCTAATTGTGTCAGGACTCTTCGCGCTACTGAAAGTAACTACGCTGTCTGCTGGTCCTCTGCTTCTTAATGCATTCATTAAGGTTGCTGAAGGAGATGCTGCTTTTAAAAATGAAGGATTTTTATTGGTTATTCTGCTTTTTATATCAAAGAACTTGGAATCCTTGTCACAAAGGCAATGGTACTTCAGGTGCAGACTTATCGGTCTGAAAGTAAGGTCTTTACTTACAGCAGCCATTTATAAGAAGCAAATAAGATTATCCAATGCTGCTAAGTTGATGCATTCTAGTGGTGAGATCATGAACTATGTGACTGTGGATGCTTATCGAATCGGAGAGTTTCCGTTTTGGCTGCATCAGACATGGACAACGAGTGTCCAGCTCTGCTTTGCACTTATCATTCTCTTTCGTGCAGTTGGACTCGCAACTATTGCATCCTTGGTAGTGATTGTATTCACTGTGCTGTGCAATACTCCACTTGCAAAGTTGCAACATAGGTTCCAGTCCAAGCTAATGGTTGCACAAGATGATCGGCTGAAAGCTATCTCAGAGGCTCTTGTTAATATGAAAGTCCTGAAACTATATGCATGGGAAACTCATTTTAAGAGTGTCATTGAGAATTTGAGGAAAGTAGAAGAGAAATGGTTATCAGCTGTTCAGTTGCGAAAGGCATATAATAGCTTCCTTTTCTGGTCATCACCTGTTTTGGTCTCTGCTGCAACATTTGGGGCTTGTTATTTCCTAGGTGTTCCACTATACGCAAGCAACGTTTTCACCTTTGTAGCAACTTTACGTCTGGTTCAGGATCCAATAAGAACCATTCCTGACGTTATTGGTGTGGTGATTCAAGCCAAGGTTTCCTTTGCAAGGATCGTCAAGTTCCTTGAGGCCCCCGAGCTGGAAAATGCAAATGTTAGGCAGAAGCACAACTTTGGATGTACAGATCATGCCATACTTATGAAATCAGCTAATCTCTCATGGGAAGAGAATCCACCTCGACCTACTCTTAGAAACATTAATTTGGAGGTTAGACCCGGTGAGAAGATTGCTATATGTGGGGAGGTGGGCTCAGGAAAGTCAACTCTTCTGGCAGCAATTCTTGGAGAGGTTCCAAGTATTCAAGGAACTGTAAGTTGTATTCATTACTTACTGTTTTCTTTGCTACATAGGAAATGACAAGTAGGTTTTTGAAGTTTTTATCATAGGCACATTCACAATTTCACTTCACTATATGCATAGGTGTGGAAATATGTCCATATTCCTAACTGATTGCAGATTCTGTGTTCTGCAGGTTAAAGTTTTTGGAACAGTTGCCTATGTCTCTCAATCAGCATGGATTCAGACGGGGTCAATACGAGAAAATATTTTGTTTGGTTCTCCACTGGATAGCCAGAGATACCAGCAAACTTTGGAAAAATGTTCACTGCTAAAAGACCTTGAGTTGCTACCATATGGTGATCTCACTGAAATAGGTGAAAGAGGAGTTAATCTTAGTGGTGGTCAAAAGCAGCGCATTCAACTTGCTCGTGCACTGTATCAGAATGCTGATATATATCTGCTGGATGATCCGTTCAGTGCTGTAGATGCCCATACTGCTAGCAGCCTATTCAATGTGAGAAATGTTATTCATATTATTGTGTTTCATGTCATTTCTTATTGTTTGCTAGGTCAAATCTGAAATGATCTTTTGCAGGAATACGTCATGGAAGCTCTCTCAGGGAAGACTGTCTTACTTGTGACCCACCAAGTTGATTTTCTTCCTGCTTTTGATATGGTTCTGGTTAGTTTTACTTGATAAACTCTGTTTCCAATATGATATCTTATTGATGGCTTATTTTTTATAGAAGAAAAAAGAAGTTAACTCTCAAACTCCTGATATATTTTCTGTAAAAATTACATAAATCTTTGAAGCTGAATGGTTGGCCTTACGTGTAGTCTACTTTTATCCGCAGTTAATGTCAGATGGAGAAATTTTACATGCAGCTCCTTATCATCAGTTATTGGCCTCGAGTAAAGAATTCCAGGACTTGGTTGATGCACATAAAGAGACTGCTGGTTCAGAAAGGGTTGCAGAGGTCAATTCTTCATCAAGGCGGGAATCAAATACAAGAGAAATTTGTAAGACTGATACTAGTAAAACATCTGTAGCTCCTGGAGGAGATCAGTTGATTAAGCAAGAGGAGAGAGAAGTCGGAGACACTGGATTTACGCCTTATGTTCAATATCTAAATCAGAACAAAGGGTACTTGTTCTTTGCCATTGCTACGCTCTCGCACGTAACATTTGTGATTGGTCAGATAACTCAGAACTCTTGGATGGCTGCAAATGTTGATAATCCCCACGTTAGCACTCTGAGACTGATTACAGTTTACTTGGTGATTGGAGTTGTTTCAACACTGTTTTTGCTCTCTAGATCCCTATCAACGGTTTTCTTAGGTTTGCAATCATCAAAGTCCTTGTTCTCAGAGCTATTAAATTCTCTTTTTCGTGCTCCTATGTCATTTTACGACTCTACACCTTTGGGGAGGATATTAAGCCGGGTAAATATCTCAAACATGAACCTCTAAAAACAAGATACAATAGTGATATTATGGACCTAACCATTTTTGCTACCCCAAACTGGTGGATGCAGGTCTCATCAGATTTGAGTATAGTTGATCTTGATATTCCATTTAACTTGGTTTTCGCTTTTGGAGCTACCACAAACTTCTATTCAAATCTTATAGTGCTAGCTGTTGTGACTTGGCAAGTTCTAGCTATCTCCATCCCAATGGTTTATTTGGCCATTCGGTTGCAGGTTAGAGTTGTCTATTTTATTTTGCAGCACCATTCTCTTATGCGACAGCAGTAACTGATAAACGGGACTTCAAACTTTTTCTCTTACTCTTGGCAGAAATACTACTATGCATCAGCCAAAGAGTTGATGCGGATAAATGGTACTACCAAATCATTTGTGGCTAACCATCTTGCTGAATCTATTGCTGGAGCTGTCACTATAAGGGCATTCAAAGAGGAAGATAGATTCTTCGCAAAGACTTTTGAGCTTATTGATATAAATGCCAGTCCTTTCTTCCACAATTTTGCAGCAAACGAGTGGTTGATTCAACGATTGGAAACTATTAGTGCAACTGTTCTTGCATCTTCGGCACTCTGCATGGTTTTGCTTCCTCCTGGAACTTTCAGCTCAGGTATGCCATCAACCAATATTACTTTTGAAACTAGATGATTGTTTCTTAATTTTTCGCCTAATGTTTATTAAACTTTTGCAGGATTTATTGGGATGGCTTTGTCGTATGGTCTTTCCTTAAACATGTCTCTTGTTTTTTCCATTCAAAACCAGTGCACACTCGCAAATTACATAATTTCTGTAGAAAGACTTAACCAGTATATGCACATCCCAAGTGAAGCTCCTGAGATTGTTAAAGAGAACCGTCCACCAGTTAATTGGCCAACAAGGGGTAAAGTTGAAATTCAAGATTTGCAGGTAAAACTTGGTCTCACCACCCTAATTTCTTGTATTTGGAACGTTCATCATACTGATCAGTGTTCATCCCAAAACAGATCAGATATAGGGAAGATTCCCCGCTTGTTCTTAGGGGGGTCAGTTGTACATTTGAAGGAGGCCATAAAATTGGTATTGTTGGCCGGACTGGCAGTGGCAAGACTACACTCATTGGTGCATTATTTCGATTAGTGGAGCCAACAAGTGGAAGGATTTTGGTAGATGGAATTGACATTTCTAAAATTGGTCTTCATGATTTGAGGTCCCGTTTTGGGATTATTCCCCAAGACCCTACACTCTTCAATGGAACTGTAAGATACAACTTGGATCCTTTATGTCAGCATACTGATGAGGATATATGGGAGGTACTTGGAAAGTGTCAGCTAAAAGAGCCAGTAGAGGAAAAAGAGAAGGGGCTCGACTCATTGGGTAAGTTTTTCTAAGAATGTGTCCGACTGTTTTATCCAATTGGGGTTCTGTTAACACTGTTAGTGTCATTTCAGTTGTGGAGGATGGATCTAACTGGAGCATGGGACAACGACAATTGTTCTGTTTGGGACGTGCTCTTTTGAGGAAAGCTAAGATTTTGGTGCTTGACGAAGCAACTGCATCAATTGACAATGCTACTGATATGATATTGCAGAAAACTATCAGGACAGAATTTGCTAACAGTACTGTTATTACAGTAGCTCATAGGATACCCACAGTAATGGATTGTACAATGGTTCTGGCCATTAGTGATGGTAAGAGCTGTTTATTTAGTTTTAAGCGCGCATATATTAATAGTTTTGTTTCAACTGTAATGACTTCAACTTTGGTTGTGAATACTGCAGGGAAACTAGTGGAGTATGATGAACCAATGAAGCTAATGAAGCAAGAAAATTCACTATTCGGGCAGCTTGTGAAGGAGTATTGGTCTCACTATGACTCGGCTGAATCTCATTGAAGCTAACTGTGGATTTGCAACATCTTTTTTGGCCTAACACACATTGCCCTGTGTAACTGCAACTGCTTTGGATGCCTGAACAAGGTACCATTAGGGCAGAGCTGAGCCCGATATTGATTGTTAAAGAACTAGAGTTCCAAATTCTATAATGCAATTTGGATAGCTCGGCAGGTAGCTAGTATGAACTGTACCTTATGTGTCGGTCTTCTTGATTTTGTACCATTTTTCATCGGATGTATGCTTACAGATGTATATCTTCCAACAGTATAAATAAAGTTCTTACTCAAACCACACTCGTGGTGTTATTGTCAACTGATAAGCTGTAGCAATTCTCCATCGCCATTAAGGATGAAACAAGCAACTCCATAGTCCAGAGTTGCAGTTTAACAAATAATGAAAGAATGTAGATTCATCGCGATGGAACTAGCAATAATAGGTGATGAGATAGTTTCAAGTTCTGTGCTAAAGGCTCTCTTTCTCCTCAACTGGAGGCAAATCCAACATCTTGGATTACAACCTGATCTGTACTACACCCAATATAGATTCAGTTATTTGTCAACAAATTTAAATGAGTGCCATAAATGGAAGATTGAACAAGAGTCTGTATATGATTGTCTAAACTTGGTAGTAGAACTTCAGGGCAGCATCAGAAAACATATGTGCTGCATTACATCAACGACAATGGAAGATCTCTCAGCATTTCCCAAAAGAAAATATTCTTTGGTTTTCTGTAACCATGCTGTTCACCGCAGACACAAGCAGGATCACTGCCTGACTTCTCTAGATATTCCTACAGGATTTAGTGGCCAGCTACCCAAGTAATAACAAGCTATAACAAGGAAAGAACCACAGAATTCTGATAATATGAATAGTTTTCTAAAAATAGTATGAAAACTAGTCTAAAACCCATTCTTATCAATTTTTATACTGAACGAAAAAACAGCAATAGAAATGGATGAGCATCAGCCAGGTAATTTATGAAAGTAAACAATGTTTCCCATAAATCATTATGAAACATAAACTTGATCCAACCCACAATATATCTCTACATAACCACTTCCTAAAATGAATTCGGATCCCACTGTATGTGTATCTATATGAGTTTTAGGGAAACTTTACTCATTAGAGTTGCTTGGAATTGAGATGGAACAGTGTTATGGCTACCTAACATACATGCATAAAATGTTTGTCCTTATGGACCTCCAAGTATGGCATTTTCAATATCTTCCCTACTCAGTGCATAGCTAAATCTTCTATCTACATCTTTTTCAAGGTTTCCAGGTCCTTTCTTCAGATACCTGTATTTCAAGAAACATTAGCTTGTATTAGATCAAAGTTCAAACTGGCAATGCAATATTATTTGAATATTGCAATAAAATTACCACTACAGAGCAATCACAAATTGTTTATCAAAGAGTTTAGTATGACTATGACCTAGTAATTATTGATTGTAGTATGACATTGTCAGGAGAACTAGAAGTAATACAATTCTTCAAAAATTCTCGGGAACTATGGTCTGCATCGAAAGAGAGTTTTCCCTCTCTAAAGGATGAAATATTTTGAAGGCCCAAGCTCTTCTACAAGTAAACACATACATCCAATAATATCTATAATTACCCATGCTACGCACATTTTCAAGCCCCAACAATGGGTTTTTCGATATCCATTGCTTCCTCAGCCCTGACAATGCTAGCCATTATGCTCTTAATTTGTTCAGTTTTACTTCTTAAAAGAAAACACATGGACTTCTGGTGGCTTCTTTTGCATCATACCCACAATGGTAAATATAATACCACTAAAGTTCTAAGAAGTTTTCAGCAGATTAAACAAATCCTACTGTATATCCAATAGGAAAAAACAAGAGACAATAATTAAAAAGATATATCTGCGTCATATGCTCATGTTCACGGCTATTATCCTTTAAGCAGGTTTTCCAGTATCAAGCATGATCGAGTATCAAAATTTCTCTATGCATGAATTTGAATGTTGATCAGTTTGATAAATAAATTGCTTAGAAGAAGAATAAGAATCCAAACCTACAAAAAGAAAAAGATTTCAAGTACGAAATCAAGAGAACAGTGTGCAAATTGTTCCACGGAACCTTGAGACCTCAATTTCAAAACTTGTGAATCAAGTTTCAATCTGGGTGCCCTATTCAATGCAAGTTATTCTAAATTCTTTCTTTTCTAATAACAGTGGTGTCTAGGCTAGCTTGTGCACACCTCGACTAATTCCACAGGGTAACTCTTGGCTGGGATAAAGGGAAGAAATCACCAAGTGTTTTGCCACTGCTGGAATTTGAACATGTGACCTCATGGTTCTCAGCCTACCTCATTGACTACTAGGTTGCCCTTAGAAGTTTAACTTACTTAAAGGTAGAGACACTGGCAAATAGTTCCAAAACCTAAAAATCAAACTTCACTATTCTGTTCATCAGCCACCAAAGAGATATATGCCGGGTCTTTTCTTTCATGAAACGAGGTATCCACCAGACTTGACTAAAGTGCAATCATGAATTTTCCTTTCTAAGATGCAATCACACTTTTAATCAATATAGCATCAACAAAATATATTAATTCCTCTCACCAGAAGAAAGGTACAACACACAACAATAGATACCAATCAAAACTTAAATTTATGTTTCTAAACCCAGAAACATAGGCAATAACCAATCAACCTCTCCAAAATGCTCTATCATTTTCTTTGATAACAGTGGTGTATGGTTAGGTTGTGCACCTCCACGATTTACTGGGTACCTGCTATCTTCTATCAGCACAGGTACCGAGTAAGTTGGGGATAAATTTCTACTTGGATTTGAACCCTAGTCTCCCATGGTTTTCACCCACTTCAGTGGTTGTTACGCCACACCGTTGGGTGCTAAACTTCTTATCATGAACATCTTGAAAACACAAAAATCAAGAAAAGGGGGCAGGGAACATGCTTACTACATAGGATCTTAACTTCACAAGGTTAAACATTGTTACAATAAGAACTCTGGTATTTGATTGTTATAGTCAGTAAAAAAGTTCCACACCCGTATGGGTCCAACAAAGTAATGAAAACTTAATGTTGCCGCCAAATTTGTCTAATCAGATTCTCTATAAATTATCCTTTAACAACAGAATACAATTCAAACAGTATAACCTGTATACGGATTTTTCTTGACATTAATTAAACAAACAAACCCTTCTTGGTTAAACCAAATCTATGCAGGCTTAACCACTTCAATCTCCAATTATAATCATATACAGCACATGACAATGGTTAAGAAAGCAACTGACCCCATCAAATAAGACCCAAAACCTATCAATAAGTGGTGCTTTTTCAAGTTTAACCTCAATCCTGAATTTCACCATAATCTGTTTCTTGTCACAGTACACCAAAAATCACAAAACATTAGTATCAATTGCTCAATTAACTAAAATTTAATTGGGGTCAATTAGATGAATCCTCTACTCGCAGTCATCTCCCATTCAGGGCAGAGCTAGGGAACCAGAAGGGGTTTATCCGAACTACACTATATATACAAGGTTACAATTATTTTTATGTATATATAATAGATATTGAACCCCTTAGCTTCTTGTTATGTTTACATTTTTATATTTTGAATTCCCAGTGATAATCTTGGTTCTTCCACTACTCACATTAGACACATCTCATTCCATAACACACATAGCCCATAGGCAGCCCAGTGCACTAAAGTTCTCGCTATGCACGGGTTACCCTGCATACCGTGAGCAAGCACATAAGAAGAGCAGCTAAATATAACCAAATAGACATACTAAAAACATGATCTTTACGATAAATGTTCATGAAAATGGGAGTAGCAATAAATTAAAGACTAACCTTATATGAAGTTCAGTGATATCCAATGACAATTGAGCCTGCCAATCTGGGTTTTCAACAAACCAAAGAGCTCTATCATCTCTGCTCTGATAAAACCCCAAACTCCTCAACCAGGCTTCTATACAGGGCAAACTATGAGAGTACAAAGGCTTCGTCTTGTCGGGTAGTTTCTGAAGCCATTCATCCAGCGTCTGAGAAACTTCTGCTTCTTCGGAAGAATTGGTACATGCCACAGTTTTCCTTGACGAAGAAGTAAGAGGATTTGGGCATGAACGGAATTTGGGTAAAAGTAAAGGGGCTGGATGAAAGAATCTTGAAATAGTAGAAGGTGGCGGAGAAGCTATTGAGTATAATGATCTAAAAAATGTTGCCGAAATTGTCGACATTTGTATTCTGGTGTTCCAGTGCTCTGCTTCGGATTTGGTGTTTTCACCTTTCAGACCCCAAACAACGATCCCGAAGAAGAAGATAGGATATCAACGGCGTCGTATTTTTGCATTTTACCCTGAACTCGACCATCTAATTTTATAAGTTACATTTCGAATACAAATTTCGAAAAAAAAAAGAACTTACCTAACCAAATTTCAATTGCTATATCAATTACAACTTATGTATCAATTTATATGTTGGCTATTCTTTCACAATCGATTTTGATAAGCTTATGAGTCAAAACTCAAAAGTCATGAACTGATTTTTGTTATTTAAATCTTTTTATAAAAAAATATTTTTGATGAGAAATAGTTTATGTCTGACTAATAAACTCTTTCAAAAATACTTTTGAACAGTAATTAAGGATTGATCAAATTTTTTAAAAGTATATTTCTTTTAAAAACTTATGAAAAGCAGGTTTATGCTTCTTTACATAAACACATATTTTCTTCCAAAAATCTGGTTAAAACTTCTCACATTTAAAAAATAAGCACTTTTGAAAAAATAAAATAAATTTAACCAGATAGGACATTTAAGTAGAAAGGGTTATCAAATACTACTAGTAACAAACTAAGTAGGTGTTTGGCCATCGTGAGATGGAATCAACGTTTGGACATGTAATTTTATGTTGATTCCATCTCATGATTCCATATCATGAGATGTGATTCCATATTCTCCAAAAATCATGATATGAAATCATATGGAAATTCCATATTATTATTTGAGATATTTTAAAGCAAAAATTGACACGAGTTTATATTTACTAACCATTTATTTCATAAGTAAATAAAATTTATAATCACATCATTATTTTTAAAAAATTATTATTCTCACCTACATAAAATTTATTATTCTCACCAACATATAGTCACTTTAACACACACCAATCGATTGTTGAGTAATAAATTTGTTCTGTTCATTTACTCCAACACTTAATTTATTACTTCTACCGTTTTGTATTTATTACAACTATAGTTATATCTATTTGAACATGGAGTGAAAGGTCTTCTCTTCATTTACTCTAATAAATTGATATGAAAGTTAAGTTGGATAGCCTTAAATGCATAATTATTTATACTCAACCATAAAATCTTGAACAACAGTTGTTAAACCAATGTCATAATTTTCATTTCCGCCACATGGTAACTTTAAATTACATCCTTAGAATAAATATTATTTACTTACACAAAGCTGTCTCATTTACGTCACATATGCTTTTAGTAATTTTTTATAAAATGTTTGTTGGTAGATAAATATTATGTTGTTGATGCTGGTTTCCGAAACACAAAGGAATTTTTAGCTCCATACAAAGGACTACACTATCATTTGCAAAATTACCGAGGAAGTGAAAGAGAGCCTCAAAATGCCAAAGAACTGTTTAATTATAGGCATTCATCTCTGCGCAATGTGATTGAACGGACTTTTGGAGCTTGGAAAAATAAATTTAGAATACTGAAACAAGCCATGAACCATTATGATATTGATACACAAGTGAAAATTGTCATAGATTGTGCATTGTTACATAATTATTTGTGAGAATACCAAAGTACTGATGAAATATTTATGGTCTATGAGCATGAAAATATAATTGTGGGTGAAATTGACCAACAAATGGCTCAAAGTAACAATGTTGGTTCGTCTTCTCGGTCACATGATTGAGAAATGCAAGTTCAACGTGAGGAAATTGTACGTACTATGTGGGAGGATTAAATTAAAGACTAGTACACTACAATTTATGTTCAATTTCTTTTTATTAAATTAAAGTTAGATGAAACAATTACTTAATTGGAGAACAAATAGTTTTGTAATAATTTATTATGTGATTTTATAATTTTTTGTTTATTTGATAAGATTGAATAAACAATTGGGGTTATTTTAATAGTTTTACAACTTATGAGATTTTTATGTTTATGAAAAAATATACAACACAAAAATTTCATATCGCATGTCCAAACAAAACATCAATTTCATCTCATGATTCCATATCATGATACCATATCATAATTTCATATTATGACACCATATCGCATGGCCAAACGGTCCCTAATAAACTAAGCATTGTTGATTAAAGTTATGCGAATATTAATAATACATAGATTAGTTATGAAAAAAAAAATATTATTTTATGTGGACATTAGTTAGTTATATATTGTTGTTTTATTTTCTATTTTATATAAAATAACAAATAGATTTCTTCATAATTTATGCATATATTAATTATGTAAAATTTTATTGTAGATCAGATATTATATTTATTTAATAAGTCGAAATGATTTGATAGACCCTTGTACTTATATGAGTTTATATTCTGAGTTCTTTTACTTAATTTTTTGCCAATTGAAGTTGGGTCGTTTGGTAGAGTGTATACAAATAATGCTTAATATAATGTATTAGTAATAATGCATGAATTAGTTATGGTTGCGTTAATTATTCATGAATTATTTTTATACATTGTTTGATTTGATGTATTAAAAATAAGAGTTTTTGGCCAAAAAATCCTTAAACTATACAACTAACTTAAATTACATCCTTAAATTATTTTTCTTAACAAAAAATATCCTTAGAGTATTTTAAACTTAACAACTTCCATCCTTTTGTTAAAATTTGACAAAAAAAATTAACAGAACTCATACAAAATATGTGTAATTCATATTACTCTCAGCAAAACTCCCTAAATCAGCAAAGATTAAAAAAATCTCTTCATTCTGTGATACATCCAAAATATTATTGTGAATACTTTTTGGCAACAACACTTGACATTATGCAGATCTTTTTATTAGCAACTTTTTATTTATTTTTCATTTGATTTGATATTAAAAATTACCAGTTGAAATATTATTTTTTTTCATTGAATTTACAAGAAATGGTGGTGACCTGAGACTTCTACTTTTACTCAGAGTAGTGTGACCTACACGTGCTTTTGTGTAAAATTCATTATGACAAAATTTTTATCAAAAGAATGAAAGTGGTTAAGTTTTAAATACTTAGAAGATGTTTTTTGTTAAGAAAGATAATAACACATATGGCATGAAAAATACGGAAAAGGGTCAAAATTATCTTTAAACTATCTGAAATAGCTTAAATATAACTTTAAATTATATTTCGGCTAAAAAATACCCTTCTCGTCAAACTATTGGGTCACACCTACCGTTCTAGTTAACGGAAGTATCCATGTGTGTGTTAAATGCCAAATGGACGTCACATGGATGTCACATATGCACGTCAAACAGACCCACCTCCACACAGACGAATACGGAAAATGGTCAAAACTATCCTTAAACTATTTGAAATAGCTTAAATATACCCTTAAATTATATTTCGATTCAAAAATGTCCTTCCTGTCTAACTATTAGACCGCACTTGCCCGTCTAACTATAAGTACCTCGCCTTTTATGACCTTCACAATATCATTGGAGTCGAATGATATCAACTGTACCAAATTCTGCAAATCTTCATATGACAAAAATATATATCCACTACCCCATCTAACACTTTTTAAACATGTTTCAATATCTTTTCAAATTTCATTGATTCTATTTTAAGAACACAAATTCTTATTCCTGGATGAACGAATTATAAAAAGTTAAAAGTACAAACTCATATAAGTACAAGATCAATCAAACCATTTCGTCATTTAATAAAGAGAAAAGACTTAAATATGACATTAAATTTTGAGAAAATGATCATTTATGTTAATTGTAAAAGATTGATTGATTTATTCAATTGCTATTTAAGAAAAAAGGCTCATTCATATCGTTATTTTTTAACTCTGATTTTGCAAAATTATTTTTTAGCACAACGAGACCCCAAACAACTTTTAACACTTTTTAATTGAGGGTTTTGATCAAATGTACTCCTTTTTGTTTCTTCGTCCTCAAGAACACATGAAAAACATGAAGAACTCCTAAATTTCTAATTTCTTCAATTATTCACGAAATACCCTCAAATTTTGGCCACATCATTAATCTTTTTCTAAAAAAGATCAAAATTATAAAATCATTTGTGGTGTTAAAAAATTCATCCCTATTAAAAAAAAATCAAAAAAACATAATAGAAATCAGTTCCAAAGTTTCAAAAATCTTCTTTGATGCGCGTTTTTATTGTTGTTTTTGACTCTAGATCTTTGTTTCATAGTGTTTTTTGAATTTATGTTCAAAATTTCAAATGATTTGGAGTTGCGGAGAAATTATATTGAAGTTTTGAAACTTTGAAAAAATTTCAAATGAGTCTTGTTTAGTTAGGTTTAATTCGAGCTCTAAAAATATTTAATTTTGTTATCTAGCTCGGAGAAAACCTACTCTTGAAATTTAAGATGATTTTGTGTCGAGTTGAAGAAGTTGAAAATTTGGGAGTTCTTAATGTTCTTTATATGTTCTTGAAGAAGAAGAAGCAATAAGAGTACATTTGATTCAAAATCTAGTTAAAAAGTGTTAAAAGTTGTTTGAGGTCTTGTTGATATGATTTTGTAAAATCTGAACTTACAAATAATGACATCAATGAAATTTTTCTTAAACACCAATTGTATAAGTAAGCCAAACTTAAATGAATCTTTTCTTATTTAATAATATACTAGGGAAATTGTCCGCACTTCGCGCGCCTATGAGAAATATTTATATTCATAATAGTATCAGACATATAAATAATATTGATATTCTCTTCATATGCGATATGATACATTTTTTCATCTTTTTAAAATATATAAAATTGAACTTTTATACATTTTTTAAGTGCAAACTATTCATATGTATATAGTAGAATAAATGATTTACAATGGTGAAGTAAATGAGATAGAGATCATATTTTGAAATAACAATATATTGTATACATATTTTCTACGATCCTCTATACAAATTCTGATTTCGTAAAAAAAACTTTTGAAGTTCTTCATTGAGTCTTTATTATTAATTTTTAAAATTTTTAAACATTAATTAAAATATTAATAAAAATTATGAAAAAAAACATGAAAAAGTTATAACAATATTTAAGAGTAGAAGTTACAAGTAAAATGAAGAGACATGAGTTGTGAATTTTATTAGATATTAATTGCATTAATAATCATATATTAATTTTATTTGTAAAAATAAATAAATGTGAAAATAAGGGATAGAAATACAATAATGAACAAAAAAATAAAATGATTGGTGACTGCATAAAAATATAAATACATTTCAAACAAAAAAGAATAGTGACGAAAACAGATTGTTACATAAAAAAAAAAAATACATCATAGAATTTAATATTTTCGTTTTAGTTATTTTCTTGCAAGCATAATAAAAATGAAGTTCATTATCATCGTTATTTATTTATTTGTTAAATGAGATAGTTATATTAATTGTGCTTCATAATAAAAAAAAAATAGAATAGTAAAGAACTAAATGAGTACCATTGCTAATACATGTAGTTAATTTACTTATACAAACTAAAGTTTAAAAAATTCTAGCAAAAGTAGCTACCTTACCAATACTAGTCAAAGTAACAACAAAATTTCTAGCAAAAAATAATTCCTAATTATGCTTCAAAAATTGCTTTTCTTATACCATCTTCCTTTGTAAGTAGATCCGCCATCATATTCTGTACTTCATATGTCAACCTCTTCATTATATGCTACCAATTGAATAAAAAAAAACATAATTATGAATAAATAAAATATCATACCAATTGAAAGTGATTATACCATAAGAAAGAAAGAAATCTAAACTATATGTAATATATCTGTAAATGATTTTTTCAATTGTACTAACAATAAATAATAATCATCTCTTGAAATCTCACACATATTGTAGTCAAACTATATTATATTCAACAAATTAATTATTAAGGAGAACAATCACATACTAACAACAACATTGTTCATTATTACAAAGTTTTTTTTTTTAATCATACTTGCTTGGAGAATAATAATACATACATAAATAAAATATTAAGAAAGCATATCCAAATACATAAAAATAAAAAGAGATTTGAGAATGAAATATTTCTTACCTTTCATGTACTTATTTTTCATTACATGTTAGTTAATTCACAAACTAATATGATAAAGAAGAGTAAATATATTCTTGAATGTGAGTTTTCATGAAATTAAATATGAATTTAGATAGGCAAAATGTAGAAAATGAAAAGAAAGTCTTGGAAATGAAATATATCTCATATTTATGTACTTTTTTTTGTTACATTTTAGTTAATTCACAAACCAATATGATGAAGAAGGAAAATGATAATCTTGAATGTGAATCTCCATGAAACTAAATATGAGTTTATATAGGTAAAATATAGGACTACCATAAGATATCATAAACTTACAAATTAATTTTTGGAGGTTATGGACATGAAAATTATGAGAGTCTTGAGTATTATTAAAAATAAAAATTAAAGAGGTGTAGGTCATGGATAATTACTCCTTGCAAATAAATTAAATAATAAAGAGAAAAACACTTCAAATATTAAAATATATTAGTATCATTTTATGATTAAAAATGAGGCTAACAAAGAAAAAAAAATGTGAAGAGTCTTTGTTATAAATGTTACTCCACTAATAAAATATTTATTCTTAATAAATTATGTAATTTGATGTTATAATACAAAAATTAATTTAAATAAGAAAAAAATATCAAAAAGACAAATACAAATAGAGGCCATAGAAAAGTGTCACATCACCTTATTTATATTTCTCCTTTATTTTATATATATAGATTTGAATCGTTTCCTTTAATAAATATGAATAACTTATTTTTAAACCGCTAGAAATCACCCTCATAATTTAGTTGCACACTAAATAAATAAATAAATTCGACTTTAACTATTCAATCATTATCCATATCCAGTTTTAACGGATAGAATTACTCATTAGAGTTGGCGTTGCCGTCGTATCACATGTGTATCAGCACCCATCACGTGCTTGAGATTCTTCCGGCTCATTTTAGCAATCATCTTTTTCCTTTTCATTTTGAAATCCAAATCATTTCCCGCTGCTTCCGTTTCCCGCCACAACAGTCCCTACCAAATTCCTAAACTTCACTCAATCACTTACCGCGCATGTTGGACTACTTCTCTCTGCAATCAAAGATCCGACGGCGCATGCTGGACTACTCTCTCTGCAATCAAAGATCCGACGGAGTGGCACCGGCGGTGGGGTCAGAACAACTTTCCGGCATGTATTAAATCCACCAGATAATTAGAAGTGTCGCAACCAGTCACACGCACACACGGCGCAGGTTAGTGCTCTGCTCGCATATGCAAACTATGGCGGAACCTATAGACTACTCGAGAACTCAAAGGATTGTGCTCCTCATAGATCTAAATCCACTTCTCATTCTTACAAACCCTACACACTACCTCAACTCCATTCTCGCTACCTCCACGCGCCTCCTCAATTTCCCATCTCTCTGCAACTCGCTTTTTGCTTTCAATCTTTTCTTTTCTTCGCTTTCCCCTCTCCGCTCCTCCTCCGCCATACACAGCCTCTTTCCGAACCTCTCCCCCGGTTTCAACCACCAGTCTCAAACCCTAGAATCAATTACCGAAATCCTAAGTTCCTTTTCGCTGCCAGTTGAATTGGAAGTGAATTGTTCTAAGGCTTGTCACACTGCATGTTATTTACTTCAGCTAGTACATGATTATGTCTGGGAGTCTGAAATTGAGAGTACTCCAGGTAAGATGACTGGTGAGATTCCAAAGGCATCTCAGAATTTGATTGTTTTATTTTCGCCTATTTCCAGATCATTGATTGATCTAGCTGAGTATGTACATGTGGATGTGAATTCTGAGATTTTAAAGGATTTTGAAGGTTTTAAATTCAAATTCAGTGAGATTTTTGGTCCTGTGAGGAACGCTTTTGATAATAGAAATATTCATTTTAGTTGGATCGACGTGAGAGATGAAAAAAAGGATGGAGGTAAGGTTGAATTTGTTGATGAAGGTGAATGGTCATCCATGTTGGAGAATGGAATTAAGCATTTTGGCTGGGGTAATAGTTCAACTGATTCCATTGTTTTAGGTTCTGCTCTGATTCCGTTTGGCTTGATATATCCTGAAATTGGGATGCCTTTTGATTTTCTGAAAAGCAATTCATTTGACAGAGGTTCTGCGCAACTCAATCTTGAGATCCTTGATGTCAATGGAAAGCCTTTGGAATGCAAGTTATGTGATCTTGAATTGCTCAATCTCACAACGTTGCCTAAGCTTAGATCTGAAGATATTCTGAATACACTAGGACTTGGAGACAAGCTAAATGAAGGGTGTGATCGAGAAGAAACATTTTGGTCTTGTCTTGGTGAAAGCTCGTTTAATATGCATCTCAAGGCTGTGCAGAAGTGCAATGTAGGAGAAAAGATTGAAGGATGCTCATCTAGTTATATTCTAGTGCAGCAGTCTGCCAGATGCAAAACTAACTATCGTAATGATACATGTGTTGATGGAGTCCTTGATGTACTATCTGGAGTAAAGGGTCAGCATTCCCAAGGAAATTCCACAGTCCTGTGGAAAATTCTTCTCAGTTTCTTATATGAAGAAAGCTATTGTGTTTCAGTAACTGTATCAAATAGCAATGGAAGTACAATCACGGGTGTTCTCAGGCCTTTGACAGCGCAATTGGCTCTTCTTTCAAGAATAGAAGGTGGTCATAATTACGGCTCAATTTTAAAGCAGATGAATGACATGACCTGTGGCAGCTCTAATGAAATCAATGTCTCACTAGGCAATGGGAAAAGAAAAAAGGACAAGAAGTGTTCAACGAAGAATCTGACTTGGAGTTCATTCCTCAAGGCAGCATTTGAGTGTAATAATTTTGAGCTGGTAGATATTTGTTTTGCCAGAAAAGTTGAGAAATCAAAGAAGCTGAAGTTCTTGAAGTGCTGGATGAAACAAATAAAAAAGTCCAGCATCTGCTTGCTAACGGCTGCAGATTCACATAAAAGACAGCCACAACAGCCATCCTCTACACAGTTTCCCTCAGAATCAACCCTCATGCTGGAGGGAGATGCACATCTTGTATGCTCAGAAACTGCAGAAGCCTTCTTCAATAATCTACCAAGGAAAATCCAGCATGGTCTACAATCTGGAAGAGACTTGCACACTTTAGCAGCACGACTAGTGAAGTCATCGATACAGGCATTATCCCAAAAGTATGAGATAGATGACAATATAGGAGGTGAATCCCAAATTCCAAAAACGAATGATTCATGTTGCAAGACTATCCTACCTGAACTTATGAAGATCCTATTAAGAAAGCCCAAAGAAATGAAAGAGAAGCTGAAGCACGATGATCCCTCTGAAGTATTTGATTTCAGTTCAACCTCAGAACGTACTGTTCGAGAGTATCCTTCCATTAGTTTCATCCTGCTTTTGTTTGTAAATTATTACATATTGAATTCAGCTTTATGAAGTAAATGAATTGATATTGTACTTACAGTGCATTTTTCCTTAACTTTCACAAGATTTGAAATGCAGATATTGCTTCGGATGGAAATCCTTGGATCAACCTTTTCTGAGAGTATTAAAGAGTCCTCCAAGCAGAAGCTGGTTAAAGAGATCTGCTCCTTTCTAGAGATTATTCAATATCTTGTTGAAGGAGGGATTCATGGTGATCTTAGCCTATATGATTATGTTGAACGCACTATTCGATTAAGGTAAATATTTTGCTTTGAAACTATAGAGCTCATTCTTCCCCTATACCTATGATGATCTGATTCATGCCTTACAGCAAGTTTTTAATCCCTTTTTGGTATTTGTCCTGGCTAGTATTCAGCATGAGAAATAGTTATTCTGTCCTTCTAATCCTTCTATTTCACCAACCACAATTATTTCTTTTCCATGTTTTATCCTTCCTACTTCGCTATATATTGCTGCCTCTAGCGTATCCTCCTTGCACAAGTTTCCTCATCTTCTTTCCTTGTCAAGATACACTAATTATATTCTTACTGACATAGACAAGAATAGGATAATTATCTAAGATGAGACCTACCATAACTCTATAGACCATCAAGGATTATTTTGATTTCATCATCATAGAATCCACTTCATTAGTGTTCTGTTTCATGACATTTTTCTTCTTTTAGAACTTTGGTTCTGAAAGAAACTTCATACACCGGCTTAGGAATTTTTGGCATGTATGGTTTTGAGACCATATAATTGTCAATTTTCTACTAGACAATCATTTCATTTACTATAAAGCTAAGTTCTGTTACGTTGAACTTCTCAGAGAACTCCATTACCTTCATTACTTCTATTAATGAATTACAAGCATACAGGTTTCATTCTCTGTGTCATCAGAGTTGAAAGCAATCACTCAGTTCTTTTAATTAGAATTGGCTCTGGTTTGCTCTTCATAGATGAGAAAATTCATGCTCTACCACAGTACTGTTATCTGGGATCTAATCTGGAAATCCAACATGATTCAGGTACCATAACATTATCGAAGATATTGTCAATAGAATTTACACAGAAATGGATCTACTTCCATTTGGTGTTGAAGATGAAAAGCAGGCTCTTCTGTTCAATAGTGAGGACAGTAATCAGTCCTGGAGGGAGAAGCAAGAGAGGTATGAAATGGCTGAAGCCAACAACATGCGATTTTCAGTCTCAGCAGAGGATGAGTTTTGCCAACCACCAGAAAACATTGATGGGAGCTCCCAAGCGATAACAGGAGAGGAACATGCCCGCAAGTTAAGTGAAGCTCGTGATCGGAGAGAGAAGGCTCGACGATTTGGATCTTTCACTAGGATGCCAGATCTGCAAAGAGTTTGGGCCCCAAAGCAGCTTAAGGCTGTTAAAATAAAGTGTGAAAATCAGAAGGAACTGAAAAGAAAAGAGCGGAAAAAAGTTAGACACAACGTAGTTTATGAAACACCAATGAGTGGAAAGAAATGGTCATCCTCTCAAAGTGATGGCAATGATGATGAAAAGCTAGAACGGAGCTCTACTTCTGTTTCCAAGGCTCTCTTTCAGGATTGGTGATGACAAGTTGCACCAGTATAGCTATGGTACTCACTGAAAGAATACTGTTGTAGCAATTGAAGCATGAAATCTCTAATTAGAATGAAGAGCAAAGCATGCTATTTTACTTTATTGAGTTACTTTTTAGATATAGAAAACTTTTCCTGCACTGACAGGTAAATGTTAATAACAGAAAATGGTTTCCCCAATTAATGTAGGGATTGACCAGGGCTGGTTGTCATTACTCATCTAAATACAACAGTTAGCAATATCACTGTTTTCCTTTTATTGTTTACTATTTACCCCTTTTCCATTGTTGTCCACTTTAAACAGGAATGCAATTCTATGTAGGATGCATGCACTTCAGTGGATAAGTTATTTGAACAATCTTCAAATACTTGTAAGCTGCTGTTTCATGACATCCATTGCAAGTCCTCTACTTCTTTGCCGCCAAAGTTCCACTTCTGATTTATATGTTCAAACAGTGGCAAAGCCCTAGCTGAGCTACTCTTACATTCCAGTCGTATATTAGACGAACGGACACCTAAATATTGAAACACTGAAGAAACTTCATTCCAAGATCATTTACAATCCGGGCCTATCTGCAACACATCTCTTTCCATCAAATCGATGCTGCTTGTGGCCAAGCAATGGTTACTACCAGCTGTTCGACAAAATACATGACAGGAATGTGAATGTCATGATCAGGAGCTATGTGAATAACAAGTTCTATCAAGATGCGAATTTTGTTTATCTAGGTAAGTGTAAACGATATGTTAGCCCTGATCACTATACATTTCCCTTTGTTCTTAAAGCTTGTTTTGGCTTCCATAATTTGAGGGGGCAGATTGATGATGCTGTTGGAAAGAAGGGTCTCAATTCTGACCTATTTATTAGGAATTGTATAGTGGTTATGTATGGGAAATGAGGGTGTTTAATAGAACATTGTGGTTGATTTGAAAGGGCGTGCTGTACGCATAAACAAGGCATGCATACTGATCTTAGGCATATTTATATGCCTAAGTTGTCAATATTGCCCATGAATCAATTAGATTGAAGAATGATCTCTAGTCATTAGCTTAATTCTTTGTGTAACTTGTGATGATTATGCACTTACACACATGATTAGTTGTTTCAGGAACTCTCAAGGGAATTGGAGTCAACTTGAAGAAAAGAGATGAAAAAGAGCATGAAAAGCGGCTAAGGATGAAAGCCCCAGGGTCAGGCGCATTGCTAGGCGCGACGCACCAAGGCCCAACATTTAGAGGCCCTTCTCAGGTGCATTGAGAGGCGCGATGCGCCAAGGCTCAACATTCAGAGGCCCTTCTCAGGCGTGGCGCGCCAACACTGATACAGCTGGAGCATGTTCGTGGGGCGATAGGAGGCGCGACACGTCCCTCTTTTGCCGACTTTTCCAAGTTTTAAACATTAAATAGGATTCCTACTTTGAGTAGGATTTGTTCCCAACTTTTCCTACTATTATAAATAGATCCTTAGGGCTCCATAATCGGGGTTCGACTTTTGATTTAAGTGTGCAAGAGCAAGAAGTCAAGTTTGTAATAAGTTTTTATCCTTTAACTCTTCTATTTTCCGGAAATTGCATGAACTATAGTATTTTCTAATAGCATGAATGGCTAAACGCCCTAATTCTGGGGCTGTAGCTACGAATGAATTGTTGATTATTAAAGGCTTGTTGAATTAAATCTTGGTTGTCATTATAAGTTACTTCTATATTCTTGTTTCAGTATTTTATGCTTGCGCATCATAAGATAAATCTATTGTCTAATCTTAAAATCGAGAGAG
Organism: Solanum verrucosum; assembly: GCF_900185275.1. Taxonomy (NCBI): domain Eukaryota; kingdom Viridiplantae; phylum Streptophyta; class Magnoliopsida; order Solanales; family Solanaceae; genus Solanum; species Solanum verrucosum. The sequence goes on from NW_026020254.1 coordinate 720,424, forward strand.
GAGGGATTAGATAGACCAGAGAATATAGAGAGCTCGATTGACCCATTAGATTGAGGTGATTTGTGTTTAGGAGTGACTCCCGGACGAACAACTTGCTTGGTTACGAAATAGGATGAAATATAAATGCTCGTCAGTTAGTCTATTTATCTTCGTTCAACGATGTAGTTAGATAACTAATTGGAGTAGGCAACTAGAGGTGTGTAGCTCGACTCATACAATTAACCCTATAAACCAGTAACTTGACAACTAAAATTAATTCTAAGCCAATAATATGATACATGATATTCAGTATATGCTGCAGCCCTGGAATCTCTTTTAACTTGTTTGAAACAACATATTAAAGTCGTTCACAATTAGTTACTTTCAGTTAGTGCATAATTAGTAGTAGTTAACAATCAATCATCAACTCTTGAAAATGTAACTTTTACTTTTATTTGTAGAATTAAGTGTTAAATATAAATTGATCATAAGTCCCCTGGGAACGATAGCTCGCTTCTTAAAGAATCTATATTACTTGCGCGACCACGTACACTTCCGTGTATATTGGGGAGTAACACATACAATAATGTCATCGTGCCTATGCTAACAGTTTGATTACACTTTCCTGGAAGAGCTAATTAGTGGGTACAGGATGGCGTACGAGCAGTTGAATGGAAATTTTGGTCCTAAGATGTGATATCATCGCGTGAAAGGCCTCTTTCCAGGAATAGAGTCCATTGAAGATCTCCGCTTCCTTCAGGAGCTGTAACTTTTATCAGCGAACAAAATTAAAGCTTATTGCTCCTGTGAGAAATTAAAATTGTTGTCTTCAGTTTCATTTCTTATTGCTAATCAGCATTCAACATGTTCAGTTTTTACTAGTAGGGTTCTCAGTTTTTTTCACTAGTAGGGTTCTCAGTTTCCTTACTAAGATATATTAATGACCACTAATATACTAAAGAGGAGGTTTAACTTGTTGACTTTCTTTATTTTAAGTATAACTTACGTGAATCCCAGAGTAAATTACATCTTATCCCTATTTTTTTTCTAATTACAATAATCCCTTAAAATTTGTACCTTCCGGATACATTAATTCTAATACAAGAAAAATCTTTCTGTTACGCTTAAAAAAGAATAAAATCTGAAAATTAATTAAATCTCATAAATTACGCTTTTATTTGCTTGATCCTCGCTATCTTTGAGCAGATTTAATAACCGGTATTAATGAATTTTCTTCTTCAGTTTTATTCATGCAACACATCAGATGAAGCTCCTTTTCCTCCCACTCAACCTTCCATTTCTCTAGTCCGTCTTTGATTTGTTCGATGGAATTGGTAAGAACATCAAGTTTCTCTTTTGCTTCAAAAAAATCCTAATAGATCGAAGAAATTCAAAATTTCAAATTGCTTCCCCCGTTCAACGAAGAAACCTTTCAGATTTGATTCAAAATTTTTTGTGGAAATTTTGGGTAAGCAAGGTGAGTTATGAAGGATAAAAAAAATGATGGAATTGTTGTTGGACAAACGATATCCTTTTGAATCTTCAAGTTCATCAAAGATCCTTTCAATTTTGATTCAAGATTATCAAAAATTTTGAGATTCAAGATTCTTTCTTCTCTCAGTTCAACAAAGATCCTTTTAATTTTGATTGAAAATTTTGAGATTCAAAATTCTTCTCCTAGTTTATTGAAGATCCTTTCAATTTTGATTCAAATTGTCAAAAAAATTGAGAAGATACATCATGAATATCTTTGCTACTTAGCATTTTACTATTTATGTATCTTGTTTAAATTGACAGGTATTGTATTTATACTAGATACATTAAATAAATAATTGTTGCTCATAAGATGTTAGATTTAAGATGATACATTACTGTGTGGTAGTTGCTATGTAATTGATACATTTAGTATAAATTCAAATTTCCGTATAAAAAATTAGTGCATGATACATTACTATTTATGTATCTTGTTTAAATTGATAACTATTGTATTTATGCTAGATACATTAAATAAGTAATTGTTTCCCATAAGATGTTAGATTTGAGATCTATACATTACCGTGTGGTAGTTGCTATGAATTGATACATTTAGTATAAATTCGAATTTACGTATCATATCTAAAAATTTAGTGCACAATACATTACTATTATGTATCTTATGTAAATTGATAAATATTGTATTGTTTACCTTGAAAGATATGTATAACTTAAATAATGTATCATTTTGTAGTTGATAATAATGTATTTGATATAATAAGGTTGTGAAAGAAGGATGTATGTAAGCTGAAATAAAGTGTATCTATAAATGCATCACAATAAATAAGAATTAAGTTATCAATTAGATACATGAACAAATACAATCCATTAAAGAAATTTGATTATGAAAAGCACCAGAAAAAAGAGGAAAATATTAGACCGTATGAAATTTTAGTGAAATTGAAACTAATATTATTATGAGACAACACGAAGATTAAATTATAATACAAGAATCCTAATCAGTTCAATGAATGATTAGTTGTTAGAGTCCATAACCAGCTCAACTTATGAAAAATGTATAAATATTATATTAATTATTACCAGATAATAACTAATACGATTACTTCTTCTTTTTCTAATTTACGTTTTAGTGTTGAAAATTTGAAGTTCACTTATTTTATTTTATTATAAATTTTGAAGTATTTTAAAAATATGTAAAAGACTCATAAATATGCTTTTAAAACTTTTTTGTCAAAATAATATTCTTAACCTACAAAAAAGAGTATGATTTTGAATTTCAAACATAAATGAGAAAATAACTATCAAAATTCTGTGACTAAAAATAAGGAGAGATTTGTGGAGTGAAATAAGAAAGGGATAAATGTTCCAAATAGCATATTTTTTTGGTCTGTGATACATAACACAAAGTTTATGTATCACGCATATAATTTGATACTGTGTACGGATACATATCCTTCTAAATTTGAATAAGGTAGAAGATACATAACCACACCTAGATAAATGATAAATAATACATTTGGTGGAAGTTTTGTATCAAGTATCAAAACTAATTAGGGTTATGTATCAAAACTAATATTTGAACATGATACACTACTTGTAATGTATCGTAGTATTGAAACAAAGTCATTATACATTAATTAAGAAACAAAATTAACTAGATACATTAAAATTCTAGTTAATGTAAGATAATTGTGGAGAGATTTATGACTTGAAAAGGGGAGAAAAAAATTGTGGAATTAATTATGTATCCGGCAATTTTTTATTTAAATTTATTATTTCTATAATTGAGTTATTACTACTGTAACGATCAAACATTATTATGAGTACTAATAAAAATAATTTATTACATATATAATTGCAAAAACTAGTGACCTATTTTTGGCGCTATAGGCTTAGCTGCATCCACCTTGCATTCCTAAAAAAATGGTATGACTAACAAGTTAATTGATGCAACTAATCAAAAATCAGCCTAAAGTTAATTAGGAAGTATTTTCAACAAACCCATTTAGCCGTATAGGATTATATTAAAGAGGAAATACTCCACTTTTAATTCAATTTTATTTTTGGTTAGTTTAAATTTTTTGAAAATATTTTTAATATTTTTTTTTATGTTTGATTAGTTTAAACTTTTTGAAAATCAAATTTGGATATGAATTTTGTAACTGCTAATCATTTGGAGTGAATTTAGGGTGAGAAAATAGGAGTGAAAAATGGAGTGGTGACTGTGGGTTTGGCTGGTGACTTTTATGTATCCGGTAGTGTTTAAAATTAGGAGAAAAAAGGAATTTATGTAATATTTTTAAAAAGTAGGGAAAAATAGAGAATAAGGAAATTATATATGTGTATATAAGTAATTTATCCTTATTTTAATGCACATGGCTGATTAAATAAAAAAAATGATACAGGTAACAGAGACATTGCTAATTAAGATAGTGTGAATTGTGTTTGCAAAGGAAATAAAGAAGTTGGGGAAACAGTGTTGACTTTCTTTATTTTAATGCACATGGCTGATAAAATAAAAAAAATGATACAGGTAACAAAGACATTGCTAATTAAGATAGTGTGAATTCTGTTTGCAAAGGAAATAAAGAACTTGGGGAAACAGAGCACGTGTGAACATGTTTGTACATGAAATATGTGTTCTTAATCTGTTCAACTCAATAAATTAAGTAGGTAGTGGATGTTTAGCAGGTGCCCAATGTCGCATCTCCATACTTTTATCAATTTCTTAATAAAGACAGGATTATTAAAACAAGTTTCAACCTTCAAAAAACCATTAAAGCTTAGTTGATAAGTCTAGCAATTTCACCTTGTGACCCATTTTTCTTGGATCCAGTCTTAGGCTTATCCACCTTGTAATCCATTTATGTCACTACTAAAGACTTACTCGTATTTGCTGTTTTTAAAATACCATAGAAGATATGTATAGATTTGAGCTGGTCATGGGGTTATTTTAAAAATAAAAAAACCAATCCAATGATGAAAGATTACCTATTTACCTATCTTATTCCTAGCTCTGAGTTTCATTCTGCTACTATGGTTCAACCTATTTGGTGTCTTCAACCTCTGGTAGTCTAGTTTTTTATCTTTCACTTTTTGTTAAATGCATGCATTTTTGGATCTTTCACTTTTTGATAAATGCATGATCTTTCACTGTCTAGCATGAAGATGTTTTCTTATTTTCACAAGTCTGATCTTGTTGATACATTCTTGATACTAGGAGTTGACTTTGCCCATTGCATGGATTGTCATTGAAGACAAAAGTTTTGGACTGGTATTTCATTTCAGGGCTTAGAAATTGGAGAAGGAGATGCAGGACATATGGGATATATTTTGTGGGGCATCAGATTGCTCGAAAGTAAATGGGAAACCTTGCAGTACTGATTGGATATCCGCGGCACTACCTTCATCATGTATCAATCATGCGTTGATCATTTGTTCTGATGTTATACTCTTGTTTTCCTTCCTATTCACTTTGTTTCCTAAAACATCCTTAAAATACACCAACATTCCTGTTTGCTTTTCTAGGTTCTCACGTTTGCAGTTGACTTCTGCTATTTTCAATGGTTTCCTGGGAGTAATGTATCTTTCCTTTTTCATTTGGGTGTTTGAAGACCAAATGAAGAAGACCCATAGTGCATTACCACTGCATTGGTGGTTAATGACCTTGTTTCATGGAATTGCATGGTTATCAGTATGTTTAACTGCAAGCCTTAGGGGAAAACGTGTTACAAGAACTCCCTTAAGGCTCTTGTCAACTCTTGCTTTTGTCTTTACTGGATTTTTTGCTGGTATGTCACTCATCGGGGCTATTCTTGATAAAGAGGTCACAATTAAGATAGTTCTAGACGTTTTGTCCTTTGTAGGAGCATGTTTATTGTTGTTATGCACCTACAAGGGGCTGCAGCATGAAGAGAGATATAGAAATGATCTTTATGCTCCCTTAAATGGCGCTGACAGTGGAATCAGTAGAAGTGATTCTGTTAGCTCCGTCACTCCCTTTGCTAAGGCTGGGGTTCTTAATAAAATGTCATTTTGGTGGATGAATCCACTGATGAAGAAGGGAAAACAAAAAGCTCTTGGGGATGAAGAAATTCCCAAATTGCGTGAGTCTGATCGTGCTGAATCATGTTACTTAATGTTTTTGGATCTTCTGAACAAACAGAAACAAGTTGATCCGTCTTCCCAACCGTCGATTCTAAAGACAATTGTGTTATGTCACTGGAAGGAGCTTATTGTGTCAGGACTCTTTGCGCTGCTAAAAATAACTACTCTATCTGCTGGTCCTCTCCTTCTTAATGCATTCATTAAGATTGCTGAAGGAGATGCAGCTTTTAAAAGTGAGGGGTTGTTATTAGCCATTCTGCTGTTTATATCAAAGAACCTGGAATCCTTGTCACAAAGGCAATGGTACTTCAGGAGCAGACTCATTGGCCTAAAAGTGAGGTCTTTACTTACAGCAGCCATTTGTAAGAAGCAAATGAGATTATCCAATGCTGCCAAGCTGATGCATTCCAGTGGTGAGATCATGAACTATGTAACCGTGGATGCTTATCGAGTTGGAGAGTTTCCTTTTTGGCTGCATCAGACGTGGACTACAATGATCCAGATCTGCTTTGCACTAATCATTCTCCTCCGTACAGTTGGACTGGCAACTATTGCATCCTTGGTAGTGATTATAATCACGGTCCTGTGCAATGCTCCGCTAGCTAAGTTACAACATAAATTCCAGTCCAAGCTAATGGTTGCACAAGATGATAGGCTCAAGGCTATCTCAGAGGCCCTTGTAAATATGAAAGTTCTGAAATTATATGCATGGGAAACTCATTTTAAGAAGGTCATAGAAAATTTGAGGCAAGTAGAAGAAAATTGTTGTTCAGCTGTTCAATTGAGTAACGGATATAATTCCTTCCTTTATGGGTCATCACCTGTTTTGGTCTCTGCTGCAACATTTGGGGCTTGTTATTTCCTAGGTATTCCACTGCATGCAAGTAACATTTTCACCTTTGTAGCAACATTACGTCTGGTTCAGAGTCCTGTAAGCGACATTTCTGACCTTATTGGTGTGGTCATTAAAGCCAAGGTTTCCTTTGCGAGAATTGTCAAGTTCCTTGAGGCCCCTGAACTGGAAAATGCAAATGTTAGGCAGAAGCACAACTTTGGATCTACAGATCACGCCATACTTTTGAAATCAGCTAATCTCTCATGGGAAGAGAATCCACCTCGACCTACACTGAGAAATATTAATTTGGAGGTTAGATCCGGTCAGAAGATTGCTATATGTGGGGAGGTGGGATCAGGAAAGTCAACACTTATGGCAGCAATTCTTGGAGAGGTTCCAAGTATCCAAGGAACTGTAAGTTGTATTCGTTACTTACTGTTTTCCTTGCTAGGTAGGAAATGACAAGCTGGTTCTTGAAGTTTTTATTGTAGGCACATTCATAAATTTACTTCACTAAATGCAGTTCTAAAAATATAATTACATATTCTCAACTGATCTATAGATTCTCCGTGTTCCTCAGGTTCAAGTTTACGGAAAAATTGCCTATGTCTCTCAGTCAGCATGGATTCAGACAGGGACAATACAAGAAAATATTTTGTTTGGTTCTCCACTTGATAGCCAGAGATACCAGCAAACTTTGGAAAAATGTTCACTGCTAAAAGACCTTGAGTTGCTACCTTATGGTGATCTCACTGAAATAGGTGAAAGAGGAGTTAATCTTAGTGGTGGTCAAAAGCAGCGCATTCAACTTGCTCGTGCACTGTATCAGAATGCTGATATATATCTCTTAGATGATCCATTCAGTGCAGTAGATGCACATACTGCTAGTAGCTTATTCAATGTAAGAAAAATGTAGATAATTTTGTGCTTCATATCACTTCTTCTGATCTGGAAGCTCAGGTCAGGACTGGTCTTTTGCAGGAATATGTCATGGGTGCTCTCTCAAGGAAAACCGTCTTTCTTGTGACGCACCAAGTTGATTTTCTTCCTGCTTTTGATATGGTTCTGGTTAGTAACATCTATTTCTGAAACAATTTCTGTCTGTCTTTTCTTTAAAGAAGAAAAGAGATGTGAACTGTTGAACTCCTGATATGTTTTCTGTAAAATCACAGTTAATTTTGAAGCTGAATGGTTATATGCACAAGAAATGGCCTTACATATGTCTACTTTTATTCACAGTTGCTGTCAGAAGGAGAAATTTCACATGCAGCTCCATATCATCAGTTATTGGCCTCGACCAAAGTGTTTCAGGACTTGGTTGATGCACACAAGGAGACCGCTGGTTCAGAAAAGGTTGCAGAGGTTACTTCATTGAGGCGAGAATCTCATACAAGAGAACTTCGTAAGACTGATACTGGGAAAAATTCTATTGTTCCGGGAGGTGATCAGTTGATTAAGCTAGAAGAGAGAGAAGTTGGAGACACTGGATTAATGCCTTATGCTCAGTATCTAAATCAGAACAAAGGTTACCTCTTCTTTGCTATGGCTGTATTCTCGCACATAACATTTGCGGTTGGTCAGGTAACACAAAACTTCTGGATGGCTGCAAATGTTGATAATCCACAAGTTGGCACTTTGAGACTGATTGAAGTTTACTTGCTAATTGGAGTTGTATCAATGCTGTTTTTGCTCTTTCGCTCTCTATCAACAGTTTTTATGGGCTTGCAATCATCGAAGTCTCTGTTCTCACAGTTATTATATTCTCTATTCCGTGCTCCTATGTCATTTTATGACTCTACCCCTTTGGGAAGGATATTAAGCCGGGTAAATATCTCAAACATGAACATTGAGAAACAAGCTATGACATTGATATTAAGATATCTATGTACCTAACCTTTTATGCTTCCTACATCAATCCGTGTATGCAGGTCTCATCGGATTTAAGTATAGTTGATCTTGATATTCCTTTCAACTTGATTTTTACTTTTGGATCTACCACAAACTTCTATTCCAATCTTACAGTGGTAGCTATTGTCACTTGGCCAGTTCTGGTTATCTCCATCCCAATGCTTTATTTGGCCATTCAGTTGCAGGTAAGAGTTGGCTATTTTATTTTGCAGAACTATTCTCTCAGTGCAAGCAGTAACTGATAAAGAGACTTCAAACTTTTTCTCTTACTCTTGGCAGAAATACTACTATGCATCAGCAAAAGAGTTGATGCGGATAAATGGTACTACCAAATCATTTGTGGCCAACCATCTTGCTGAATCTATTGCTGGAGCTGTGACTATAAGGGCATTCAAAGAGGAAGACAGATTTTTTATGAAGACTTTGAAGCTAATTGATATAAATGCCAGCCCGTTCTTCCACAATTTTGCAGCAAATGAGTGGTTGATTCAACGACTGGAAACTATTACTGCTATTGTTCTTGCATCCTCAACACTTTGCATGGTTTTGCTTCCTCCTGGGACTTTAAGTTCAGGTATGCGATGAAATAATATTATTCTTGAGACTAGATAAAGAATTCTGCATTATTGTTCCTTGACTTTTCGCCAATGTTAAACAGAGCAGGTTTTCTGATAACAAGCTATTATGCTTTTGCAGGATTCATTGGGATGGCTTTGTCCTATGGTCTTTCCTTAAACACATCTCTTGTTTTTTCCATTCAAAACCAGTGCAGGCTAACAAATTACATCATTTCGGTGGAAAGACTCAACCAGTATATGCACATTCCAAGTGAACCACCTGAGATTGTTGAAGAGAACCGTCCACCAGTCAATTGGCCAACAAGGGGTAAAGTTGAAATTCAAGATCTGCTGGTAAATTATAACTAATTACTCAATTTCTTGTATTTAGAATGTTCAAAATACTGATCAGTGTAATCCAAAGCAGGTAAGATATAGGGAAGATACCCCTTTTGTGCTTAGGGGGATCAGTTGTACAATTGAAGGAGGTCAGAAAATCGGTATAGTTGGCCGGACTGGGAGTGGCAAGACAACACTCATCGGTGCACTATTTCGATTAGTGGAGCCAACAGGTGGAAGGATTATAGTTGATGGAATTGACATTTCTAAAATCGGTCTTCATGATCTAAGGTCTCGATTTGGGATTATACCTCAAGACCCTACACTCGTCAATGGAACAGTAAGATACAACTTGGACCCCTTAAGTCAGCATACTGATGAGGAAATATGGGAGGTAATATGCATTAACTTGTCATGTGTTGGTCATTATTCTTGCCATTAGATGGAGAATATGCATTGTAGCAAAGGCGATTTTCTGATTTATTGCTTTCATTCTCATCTTCAATGGAAAAGGTTCTTGGGAAATGTCAGCTAAAAGAAGCAGTAGAAGAAAAAGAAAAGGGGCTTGACTCACTGGGTAAGTCTTCTAAATGCAAGTCTGATTATTTTATCTGTGGATTTTTGTTTGACCATTGTAGAGTCATTTCAGTTGTGGAAGATGGATCAAACTGGAGCATGGGACAGCGACAATTGTTCTGTTTGGGACGTGCTCTTTTGAGGAGAAGTAAGATTTTGGTGCTTGACGAAGCAACTGCATCGATTGACAATGCCACTGATATGATATTGCAGAAAACCATCAGGACAGAATTTGCTAACAGTACTGTAATTACAGTTGCCCATAGGATACCCACAGTAATGGATTGTACTATGGTTCTGGCCATTAGTGATGGTAATACCTCTTCGTTTACTTTTAGACACGACTATGATATGACTTTCAGACATGTTAATCCCAGAATGTTTAACGTTGGTTGTGAATACAGGGAAACTAGTGGAGTATGATGAACCAATGAAGCTGATGAAGCAAGAAAGTTCACTTTTCGGACAACTCGTTAAGGAGTATTGGTCTCATTACCACTTAGCAGAATCTCATTGAAACTAACTGCATGTTTGCAATACCTTCTTTGGCCTGGCATAGATTGCCTATGTATTTACTACAGCTATATATCCCCCAACAAACCACAACTAGGGCAGCGGAGAGCTCAACGTCAATCTATTTTTCATGAGCATATGAAGTTAATCAAGATGAGGAATTCTGGAATATCATAAACCAACGTGGGGCATTTGCATGAGCAAGAGAAGTAAAGAAGCTAGTGGTCTTGCAGGCCCTGGAGTTAGTGAGCCTGAATTAACTGTATCTTATTGATTTTGCACACATTTATCAATTGTCATCTATGTTATATTTTCTACTATGTTTTATAGATGCACAAAATCATCCAACTAGCGTTTTTGCCGACGAGAATGATATAATCTACAATAGTTATTGTCAAAAGGACTGGTGGTCAGTTGTTAAGCCTTCAAAAGTGAGTTTTTTTTTCCCTCAAAAAGATGACACATTCTGAAGACCATAAGAGTCTAAAAGACATATATCCATTAATACCCAAAAATATTCAACGTCCGCATACAGTTTTTATGTGTTTTGACCATAAGTTTTAAATATTTTTCAACAAGTGTTGCATCTTATTTTACTTTTATTTTGATCTTTTTAACATCTAAATTAGGAGTTAATATCTCAAATTGGTTACTCATTTGAATGATTAATTTAGAAAGTTACTCAACTTTATTGTATATATAACCCAAAAATCATAATTCATTTAGAAAGTGCAATTCAATGTAGGAACCATGGACGTCCATGAATAAATTATTTGAACAATCTTCAACAAATTTTTAAGCTGTTGTTTCATGACATCCATTGCAATCCCTTGCGTCTTTGCCGCTATAGTTCCACAGCCAATTCATATATACAAACAGTGAGAAAACCCCAGCTGAGCTACTCTTTCCATGTAGACGAAGTTTCTTCCAGTCGTATATTAGACAGACTCCCAGATATCAAAACATTGAAGAAAATTCATTCCAAGATCATTTTCGATCCGGGTTTATGTAACAACACTTCTCTTGCCATCAAATTGATGCGTGCTTATGCTGCTTGTGGCCAACCTAATGTTACCCGCCAATTGTTCGATAAAATACCTGAGAGAAATGCGGCGGTTTATAATGTCATGATCAGGAGCTATGTGAATAACAAGTACTATAAAGATGCGATTTTTATGTATAAAGATATGTGTAAACGAGATGTTAGCCCTGATAACTATACATTTCCGTGTGTTCTTAAAGCTTGTTTTGGTTCCGACAATTTGAGGGCGGGGCTGCAGATTCACTGTGCTGTTGGCAAGAGAGGTCTTGATTCTGACTTATTTATTGGTAATTGTCTGGTGGCTATGTATGGGAAATGTGGGTGTTTAGTGGAGGCTCGCCAGGTTCTTAATGAAATGCCCAAACGGGACGTTGTTTCTTGGAATTCAATGGTTGTTGGATATGCTCAAAATGGAAGGTTTGATGATGCGTTAGAGGTTTGTAAAGAAATGAACGTGTTAGGTTATGAGCCAAATGCAGGAACCATGGCTAGCCTTTTACCTGCTGTAAGCAATACCAGCATTGAGAATGTCTTGTTCGTCAAAGATATTTTCATGAGTTTGGATAAAAAGGATTTGGTTCCATGGAACGTGATGATAGCTGTATATGTCAAGAATTATATGCCTAATGAGGCGGTTGAGCTCTATCTCCAAATGGAAACTTGTGGGATAGAACCTGATGCTATAACTTTTGCTAGCATTCTTCCTGCTTGTGGGATCTTTCAGCTGTATCATTAGGAAGGAGGATTCATGAATTTATTGAGACAAAAGGTCTTCGTCCAAATTTATCTCTTGAGAACGCATTAGTTGATATGTATGCCAGGTGTGGGTGTTTGACAGAGGCAAGAAAAATGTTTGAGGGGATGAAGTTTCGAGATGTTGTGTCATGGACTTCCCTGATATCTGCTTATGGTAAGAGCGGCCAAGGTCGGGATGGAGTTGCGTTGTTTTCACAAATGTTGGAGTCTGGTCTTCAACCTGATTCTATTGCTTTGTTTCCATTCTTTCTGCTTGTAGCCATGCAGGATTGCTACTTGAAGGAGAACACTATTACAAGCTAATGACAGACAAGTACAAGATTGTTCCTAGTTAGAACATTATGCTGCATGGTTGATTTGAAAGGACGAGCTGGACACATAAACGAGGCCTTCAATTTCATTAAGCATATGCCTATAGAGGCTAATGAGAGAATTTGGGGTGCTCTTTTGGGTGCCTGTCGGGTGTACAATGATATGGACATTGGCCTTGTAGCTGCAGACAATCTTTTTGAATTGGCCCCAAAGCAGTCTGGTTATTATGTTTTGCTATCAAATATTTATGCAAAGGCTGGGAGATGGAAAGATGTAACGACTGTTAGGTCAATCATGAAGGGAAAAGGGATTAAGAAAATGCCTGGTGTCAGCAATGTAGAGCTAAATAACATGGTGCACACCTTTCTTGCTGGTGACACGTCTCACCCACAATCAAAGGAGATCTATGAAGAGTTAGACATATTAATAGGTAAGATGAAAGAGGAAGGATATGTCCCAGAAACAGATTCTGCCCTTCACGACGTTGAGGAGGAAGACAAAGAAAATCATCTAGTAGTTCATAGTGAGAAGCTGGCTATTGTCTTTGCAATTATGAACACCAGTCATGGTACACCCATTAAAATTACTAAAAATTTACGCGTGTGTGGAGATTGCCACATTGCTGCCAAACTTATCTCCAAGATCACCCAACGTCTGATTGTAGTTAGGGATACAAATCGTTATCATCACTTTCAAAATGGAGTTTGCTCATGTAGTGACTATTGGTGACTCTGCCAGGACTTACATAGTTGTGCACGTATTTCAGTTACTCATGTAAGTGGCTGCAAAGTTCTTATACGCATTTTGCTTAGCACATTACCCTTTTCGGGCTTCAATCAACAATCCTTTGATTGCCTGATCACACTGTTGGCCTCTAGCAAGGTTTGCAGGAAGAGTCAGTGGGCACAAATGACAGACAGCACAAGCAATTGAAGGGAAATTTTTGGACCTAAGTTGCTCACATTGTGAGAGGCCTCTTCCCATTTCCCATAATCTTATTCGTTATACATTAGCCTTAAATCTTGATTTACGTGAGGTAAAAAGTTAAAGAGCTCAATTGAGCCACTTCAGGAGTTGTAACTTCTTTTATTGTATGAAAAAATATATTGCCTTCAGTTTCATGCTCTTATTGTTGATTGGCATAACATACCCAATAATTGTACTAGTTTGCATTATCAGCACGCTTTCTTGATCTGATCTAACTGTTTGGACTAAATATATGTTTTATTTTATTTTTTAAAAAAGTGAGTTTGGTAGACATCAAGAATAATAGTGGGCCTAAAAAAACAAATAATGTAAAGATATTGCATCCGAGTCTAACTCAACCCTAAAAACTAGCTCATGAGGGGAGGATTGTTCAAGTCTATATAAGCAGACCACCAGTCTAAACGAGGATGAACTTGATTGAAATATCATGTAAAGTTATGGCATCCGAGCCTAATTCAACTTCATGAGTTAACCACAAATCTAAACGGGAATGAACCTGACTTTAATATTATATAAAGTTATGACATCCAAATCTAATTCAACCTCAAAAGCTAGCTCACGAACATCCATTTCTCATCAAATATAGCAGTGTGCTAAAAAAAATGTAACATGTGTGTTGTTGAATTAATCAATGACAATGACCCACTATGACGAGTTCAATTATTGCCGTTTGTTGTACAAACCTCACCTAACTTTAGGGGTAGCTTCGGTACGAAAATATTTTCTTGGATTAAATGTTTTTCAAATCAACTTATTTTCCTCAAATTTAAGAAAAATGTCTTTTCTTCAAAAATTAAGAAAAACATTTTCCAAAACTCTACTTCATCCTTCCCAAAACATTTTCCAGAAAATATTTTTTTCTTACCCTACCCTTCCCATTCAAAAAAAAATAATTTATTAAATTTTCTTATTTTTTAAATTTCAAATATTTTTTTACCTCTGCCCCAAACCAGCCCCCTCCCAAACAAAAAAAATAAAAAATTATTTTTAAAAAATATTTCAAATTTAAGATTTTTTTTTACCTCACTCAACACCTACCACCCCACAAAAAATTATTTTGGTTAAATATTTCAAATTTTTTAAAATTATTTTTACGCCACGCTCCGTCAAAAAATTATTTCTTTAAAAAAAATTATTTTTGAAAAATATTTCAAATATAAAAAAAACTTCATTTCTTACGCCACCCACCACCCCCTACCCCCTACCCCCTCCCCCTCCGTCACCCTCCATCAATTTTTTTTAAAATTGTTTTTGAAAAATATTTCAAATTTTTTTAAAAATCACTTTTTACGTCACTCCCTACTGCCCCCTCAGCCCCCACCCAGGACACCCTCAGTCAAATTCTTTTTTTAAACAAAAAAATTGTTTTTGAAAAATATTTCAATTTTTTTTTAAAAATCATTTTTTACGTCATCCCCCTACCACCCCCCCGGCCACCTCCGTAAAAAAAATTCATTTTTTATGTCACCCCAACCTCTACACCCTCCCTCAGCCGCCATCCCCCTCCCCGTTAAAAAAATAAAAAGATATTTTTGAAAAATATTACAAATTTTAAATTTTTTTTATTTTTATGCCATTTTCCCTACCCCAGAAATTCCCCAACCACCACCCTATCAATTTTTATTTTTTTAAAAAATATTTTTGAAAAATATTCAAATTTTTCAAATTTCATTTTTTACGTTATCGGATCAAAAGTTATTTTTCTAAAGAGTATTCTCTAGTTTCAAGTAAAAAATATAAGATATTTTCTGAAAATATTCTTCATTTACCAATCAAACATTAAAAATTATTTTCTACCCACCAATCAAATATGAGAAAATAAGTTAAAAATTCACTTATTTTCAAAGAAAACATTTTCCAACGTACCAAACACACCCTAGGTCTTTCAGACTTGGGTAGGAAAAAGATGGAAGTGCTCGATACATACAAGCTATAACAGTAGAAAAATAAAGGATATCAGATAATTAAGGTTTAAGTTATGTGTGAGCTGCCATTATAAAAAATTGTAAAAAAGTATAGCTGGTTGCTACTTGTGTCAACTCCATATTTGATACTCCTACAAGAAAAAGAATTTTTTTAGAGAGAAGAATTAGACGGCTAAAATGGCAACAGCTTCTTCTGTTTCTTCTTCTTCTTCAATGGAACGGATCATGTCACTTCCACATTGCTCCATGACCATGGGGTTACGCCATTCCAATGTCCCTTCTTTGCTTCGTCTTTCTCCTCAAGCTGCTCGTTCATCGTTTTCATCCTCTTTTAGGTCACCCACAGGTTAATATTACATCGTCTTCTTTTTTTCTCAGGTTCCTCGATAGTTATAGTTTTTGCTGTGTCTGCTCTGTTTTTTTTTTTTGTGTATATAAAACTGTTAATTTGAGATAAAAAAAAAAAAAACTTTTGACTTCGCCTAAATATATGAGTCTCAATCGGCCTGACCTGTACAGTCCCTATCAGAGGTCTATGGTCCATGACGGCGAGACATCTCCATTGTGATATTTTGCTTGGAGCATATTTCAAACAAATTGGGATTAGGGTTTTTCGCAGTGTATATAAGCATGGTTTACTTTGTGTATTTGTATAAAGATTGAGAAATAAATAATATGAGTTGGTTGGTCACTGACCGTGGGTTTTCTTTCCGTCTAGGGTTTTCACTAAGATTGTGTGTTCTTTCTTTTCGTTATTATTGCTTTCATTAGTGTTGTTTCGTATCAAGACTATCACAGTCTAACTTTTCAAGGAAAAATAGTAGAAATGTATGAATATACCAGCTATCCATCATTAAGGAAATACAAACATTGATGATATGGACTATGGAGTACAAATTGCAAAATTTCCATACAAGGATTGGATTATATACAAGTAAATTTAGCAAGGCCTAATTGGTCCCAACTCCATTTCGTTCCAAGTGAATGCATTTGTGTTGCCCATAAACGAAGAAGTCTTTTTACAGTTCCAAATTGGAAACGGAAAAGATTTTATTTCCTGACTTTTTAGTTCTAGGAGATTATTTGGATCCGCATCAGGTCAGAGTTCTTTGGTCTAAGGTGTAAATATTTTCAGGCTTTCGACATTGCGTAGGTTCCAAGAGATCTCCTATCTTCAAGATCAGGGCTTCCTTTTCTGATGAGGAAACGTCTGAATCTGATACTAGCATCAGAAAGGTATTTTCCAATGTAAAAGACACGGTAAGGCTCTCTACATTTGATAGTTCATTTGCAATACGTCAAAACTGGCTCATTTATTCGTTTGCTGAACTGTGTGAAAACTTTGTAATAGTGGGACGGACTCGAAAAGAAACCCACAGTCTTTATTTATGGAGGTTCTGTAATCCTTGGTCTTTGGTTGTCTTCAATCATTGCTGATACATTAGACTCCATACCCCTGGTAAGTGGTCTA
Organism: Solanum verrucosum; assembly: GCF_900185275.1. Taxonomy (NCBI): domain Eukaryota; kingdom Viridiplantae; phylum Streptophyta; class Magnoliopsida; order Solanales; family Solanaceae; genus Solanum; species Solanum verrucosum. The sequence goes on from NW_026020254.1 coordinate 737,225, forward strand.
ATTGCACTAGTCTTTTCCAGTGTTTTATCAACGCATAGGGTGCCAAAAGCCAATAGTGTCTATGCTACATTAACTAGTTTAGTCAGCCTTGTTTGTTTGGGGTTATCATAATTTCTTTTCTCTCCTTTCTTGTGATTATTGAACCTAAGTGAATGTCTCTGACAGTTTAACTTTTTCTGAACCAGTTACCCAAGTTTTTGGAGTTGGTTGGGCTTGGATATTTTGGATGGTTCATCTACAGATATCTTCTCTTTAAGGTACGGTCTTAGCATGAAAGAAATACAGATCATTTCTTGCATCTATCTACAGTTTGATATAAACATAGGCTAACATAGCATCCACCCAAATGAGGTTTTTGCTAAGACACTTCAGGTCAATCTTATAGGAATAACTTCATCAACCCACCCAGTTAATATTACTTTTGTCATGTAAACAAAGTATTATTCATTCATTTCTTCACTACGACTGTCACCTAGGTTACATATAGGCCAATCATGCATCTTTGACAAACGACCTAGGAAATCATGTTTCAATTTAGTTTGATAGCCACAAATCTACATCTCTACTGTAAGAGCATAAATGTTTGGGGCTTAAATAGTTAAATAACATGCTGAATATGGTATTTTATTTTACCAGTAGTATCGTTTTTCTGTCAGTGTACGTTCACATTTGATGGTAGATAGTGCGCATATATGGCTAATGCTAAAACTGGATTCTCTGTTCTCAGAGTGGACGGGATGAACTGGGAAGAGATGTTCAAGCTCTTAAGAAAAAGATTACTGGTGATGAAGAGGAATAGCAGAAACCAGTTTCTGCATTGCTGTTTTCTTACAATCCAGAGTAGCTGAAAGAACATCTGAACAAATAAAGCTTCAGCTGGAAGCTTTTTTTTTTTTTTCTATTGTTCAATTTATATTGTACACTCTTTTATATGAAGACATTTGTACATTACAAACTAGTCAATTTGTAAACCCCCTCCAACAAAATTAAAAACAAGGACTCTGTAAATGTTGAAAGACCCCACTTGGTTTTACAAGAGATCAGCTTACTTGAATGCAGAATCGTGCACTTGCAGTTGATAGCGGTGTTAATGGTGGAAATTAAATTCGTCAATTCACATATTTCCAGGTTTTCACTGCATTCATCCACATGACAGGAATAGATCAGCAAATTTTGCTTACAATATCATTTTAAAAAAAAAGTGTACATCAATTTGGGCATTAGTTTGATGAACAGGAATTCTGAACCACGTAAAGATTTAATTGCACAAGTGATAACAGGAATAAATACTATTCTGAATTAACCTACAAATACTGCACTTTTCGTGCTAGCGGGCCATTTTGTTCAGCTTAAGGTTACTATAATTTCTGAGAAGTGGAATAGTGTGTTGTTTTCTACACTATTCAATGAGGACATTAGAATTTAGACGTTGTGAGTTCAAAAATCATATCTAAAACTTCTTGAAAAGTTCGTGCAGACTGCAAAGAAAAGAAAATAAGGAGATGAGGTAGACCTTTAAACGTATTTTTACATAAAATATGTGTTCATTGGTCAACTCAATAATTAAGTAGTTTGAAGTATATCAGCTAGCCATATGGTGCATTATTAATAGCACGTCTTTCCTTGATCCACATTTATCAGCTTCTTATTCAGGATATGATTATTCATCCCATATGATGTTTACTCAATTCATTATTTCATAATGTAATAGAAATTTTTTTTGTAGAAACGGCTCGTATGATTTGAGAGGAGACACATTGGCCAATAGATGATTAATAAGTAAAACTCTATTTTTTTATGTATATATTTATTGATTGTTGAATTCTATTAACACAAGGAGAATTTCTAACGTAGTGATAAAAGAGGATTAAACAATATTTTAGGTCATAATTTTGCTTACACAGTTGTAGCATTTCTTTTAAAATCCCCTCATCTTCCATGTCCCATCATGTCTCTGCCTCAAGGTTTACTTTTGCTTCTTGAACCACCACCACTAGGGAAGGCTCCTCTTGCATTTGTGAGGCTTCATGTGGTACGATTGTGTATTTAACCTATTAAAATTGATGCAAAATGCCAACAAAAAAAACCCGCATATTTTGGAACCAGTGTGTTGACTTTGATTTTAATTTTTATTTCTATTTATAATCGTGTTGTTCATATAACTCAATTAATTCTATGAAATACCTACTACCTCTGCCAGCCGGTTATTTGATTTTTGCTTGTTCCTTGATTCTATTTGAATTACCTGCTAGGTCTTGACTTTTAATCATAAGATAGAAAGGGGCCGGTGGAAGAATGCATTGGAATTTTTTTTTAAAAAAAATTTAGTGGGTCGGGATTCATCATTCAAGAATGGGTTAAGATTTTCGATTATAAATTGGGTCAAAATTCAATGGGTATCCTAGTTGGCAAGCTTAGGTGGTGGAATTAGTGTTATGTGACGCCACATCACTGTTGTTAACTCTTGACGATATTTCTGGTCTCCTAAGATAACACCGGGGCATTTTTTATCCCAAAATGTGAGGGTATAAGTGATTTATTTCGCATAATTGATAATGTTACTATTTTTCTATTTTTAATACATTAAATCAACACTGCATAAAAATAATCTAAATATAATTAATGCAAACATAACTAATACAAATATTATTAATGTCAGTATTACTATAGCTCAATTTACTATATGACTAGCAATTTTACCTTGAGAAATTCATATTTCACTCTTCAATCTTTTCTAGCACCCATATTTTTCACCTAAAGATCTTGAAAAGAGAAAGAAAATAAACAAAAATTCACCAACAGCAAATGGTTAGACCAAAAATATACCTTGGATGTTTGACTTCTTCCTACCCAGATTCCATTCTTTAGCTGTCTTTTGATGTAAAATATTCCAAGAATCCCCATAATGCAACAGAGTGGTACTACTATTTTATGGAAAGAAAATATCCTCTCCCTTTTTTCCTCCCAATCTCCTCCTATATAAAAACCAATCTCTCTTAATCTAACTCCAATCATACCCCAATATTCAATCTAAAATGGCCTTCAAACTCCTCTTTTCCTCTATTTTATTCTTAGCTATTGTCAAGAACTCAATTGCTGGTGGCATAGCTATTTACTGGGGCCAAAACGGCAACGAAGCAACTTTAAACGACACCTGTAATTCTGGGCGATATGCCTATGTCAACTTAGCCTTTCTTAACAAATTCGGAAACGGTCAAACTCCTGAAATCAATCTCGCCGGTCACTGCAACCCCGCCGTCAATGGATGCACAATTGTCGGCCCGGAAATCAAACACTGCCAAAAATTAGGCGTCAAAGTAATGTTGTCTATTGGCGGTGGCGTTGGAAATTACTCATTAGCTTCGAAAAAAGACGCTAAGGACGTTGCAAGGTATCTCTGGAACAATTTCTTAGGCGGGCGTTCCTCTTTTAGGCCTTTGGGAAATGCTATTCTCGATGGAATTGACTTTGATATTGAGCTTGGATCGCCACTTCACTACAAAGATCTAGCTAAATATTTGAAAAATTACAGCAAGCGTGGAAGAAAAATGTACCTTACCGCAGCTCCACAATGCCCATTTCCCGATCGATTGCTTGGTACTGCCTTGAATTCAAAGCTTTTTGATAATGTTTGGATTCAATTTTACAATAATCCTCCGTGCCAGTTCACTCCTAATAACACGGATAATCTGAAAAATTCTTGGGTCCGGTGGACGACGTCGGTGAAAGCGAAAAGGATATTTTTGGGGCTTCCGGCTGCACCGCAGGCTGCCGGAAGTGGATTTATTCCGGCTGATGTGTTGACGGAGGAAATTCTTCCGGCGATTAAGAAATCACGCAAGTATGGAGGTGTTATGTTGTGGTCGAAGTTTTGGGATGAGCAGAGCGGATATAGTGCCGCTATAGTGAAGAGTGTATGAAATTTTATTTTATTTTAAAGAAATTTGAAAATAATTAAAGTTGAAAGACTATGAATTAAGCATTTGTCATTGGAAATTATTTTGGATTTTTTCTACTTAATTATGTTCATGGTATAATGTAAACAAATTTGGTGTGGTATGTATATATAATTGTCTTTGCTATTAATTAAAAAAAAAAAGGATAAAAATGAGTGTCACTAGTTTTAAGCGAATAAAAAGGAAGGTGAAGGCAAAATGATCTTACAAATTATATAAAAGGTCACTTACGAATTAAATGAAAGAAAACATTTTTTCTTGATTATTCACTTGTAAAATGAAGATCTATTAAAAAAATACAAAAATAAAAATAAATTTATAAAGAATTATTGAATCAAAATTCAATTAAATTGTTCGAAGGAACACTTGTATATAGCTTGAGGAGAACAAATGAGTCCATCCCTGGTATAACACGAAAAGCCTTGGTGACCCAAAGAAGACTGCCTTACCGTGGAATGGAGTCATATGACCCTCAAAAGACGATTAATCAACCTTGAGCCACATGTCCACCTGCTTTAATCAATGTTAGTTAAAGCGTCAGAGCATAAATACGTGCTATAAAATAACTTTTCAGTACTAAGAGCATGTTTGACATTACTATTAAAAATTGCTTATTTTTAAATAGTTTTTCAAAAAAGGTTGAACCCGGCTCTCAAATCAAGAGATCTGGGGGCTTTTGCCTGCTCATCATTAATCTCATTCTACTACTCCGTTACTATGAATTCTTGTCAGTCTCCGAGGGACATCGAAGACTTGGAACTACATCGATAGACAAAACATTTTCCTTCCTCGCTACTATCTCGAGAGAAACAATCAATTGGGATGACGTCATTGGTTCTTTTCTTCTCTTTCCCTCTCGGGAGCTTCCTTTCGGAGTCGACGTGCTTCCTTATTCGCGAGAATTTCCTCCCTCAGGTGATGTCTACTCACTAAACACTCTTCTTGTCGTTTCAACCTTTCCTCATATCTAATTTGTCCTGAAGTCTTTCTTTAGCCTGATCAGATAATGGTGCTCTACTTTGGACATAGGATTGATATCACCCAATTCTTCATTTACTAACGTAGAACTCATGCTACGTCGGATTTGATGTTTCAAAGAAGCAGGTGGTTGTTAACCACTGAACTCTAGTTGATGTTTACATATGTAACTTAACTTATTCTATTTATATTAGAGACTTTGACTATGTCGTCATCTATGTGTTATCGAGAATGAGTCTTTTGTCCTCTGGCATCGGGCATTCATGTGCTTTTCAAAAAAATAATTTGTGTTTGACAAATTTATTTGAAAAATGCTTTTGATAAGCAATTTGTGTTTGACTTATTTTTAAAAAAAAGTACTTTTGAGAATCAAATTACGAAAAAGGGCAAGTATCAATGTTAATTAATTAAAATGTACATATTCAAATTTTCAATCAATATTATACATAGATAAATATTGTTGAAAAATATTGAAAAGATGAATCTTTTTGCTATTCGTTACATGTTTTTTTGGATTCAATATTAACAATTATCCTTTTTTTGTTATAATACTCTAAAGTTTTAAGAAATTCAAGTTAAAACAAATAATATGTAGATTAAGAAAATAATTTTTATTTGTATTTTTTTGGGAGGGTCTAAATCTTTAATTATTACTTTTTTTTCTTTTTTTTTTAATCATGCAAAAATATTGTTGTTACTTTTATTTATAATTCTGTAAAATAATATATACAATATAAAGTATAAATAATAATATAAAAACATAAAAAAAAAAAAAAATTATCGTATAAAAATAATAATAAAATTTTTTGGATGAAAATTAACCAAACTTATGAGTTATGAGATAGGTTAATTTAATAAGCGATATATTGATAAATATGTATATATGTAAAAATATATTTTAGTCTTAAAAAAATAATTTTTTGCTTCTGATTCTTTTAAAAGCAGTTTTAAGAATTTGCCAAATACTTATTTATTCAAAAAAAAAATTTTTTTCTAAATTTTTTTTCTTTTTACCTCCGACAACAATACTAAACAGACTCCAAGCATGGTTTCACATTAAGGCGACTTTTCAGTTTTCATAACTCATAAAAGGAGACTCCAGTCCGCATGGAATAGAGGGGATAAAAAGAAAATAGTCTAAAAACCTATGCTATTCTTCTCTTTTTAGGGTTTTTTTATTAAGGAAACCATGAAACTTCCTTTTTTACTTTTTATAATCCTTCTTTTGCTTAAAAATCATTTCCTGAAAAAAAAAATACCACTTTAAAAGGTTTAGTCTAGAGGGAAAAGAGTTAATAGATCTTTATTTTTGTTTAATTATATTTTTTGAAAGTAATAATATCAATCACATAGGGCATACATAATAAATTTGAAGTTTAAATTTCATTGATTGGTGTTATAACTATTAAAATATCAATCACATTAATGGGTCTTGGTTATGAATAAGGTTAGGAACAAATTTATACAATATTTTATTTATTTATAATTTTTAAAGGGCGTGCAAAATGATAAATATGATAAGTAACTATTCTATTCGTTTTAATTTGTTTGTCTTAATTTTATTTTTTATTTATTTATAAAAAATACTTTTTTTGACAACATTTTAATTTCAACTTCCAAAAATATCATTTTTAAGATCACAAAATTAAAGACATTGTGATATATGCTATTTTTCTTTAGTGTTGGGAAAAAGCAGGTGTAATGCGAAAGCTAACAAAGCAAACCTCGAAAGACCATGAGTAAGAAGACAAACGAGAAACACACCAAAAGAGACAGATTTAACGTGGTTCTGTCAATCGACCTACGTCCACAAAAGAGATGAGCAATCCACTATAAATATGATAGTACAAAATATAGAGAAAAACAACCTCAACCAATTCACTCGGAATACAAGGAGGTACACAAAATTCTCCTCCATAACCACAACTCTCAAAACCCTAGGACTACATTGTGAATGCTGATAAAGTTAAAAGGAACATGCCTATATTTATATTCCTAAAACCTTTCCTACAAGAAAAGGACTACTCAAAATATTAAAATGTTTTTCTAAAAGGAAAACCTATTTATGGTAAGAAATCAGGGCAAATAACCCCAACAAATCTCCCCCTTGGCCTGAATTTCTAACAAAATAAATTTGTCCACCTTTTTCACATAATCTTTAAGATCTTACATCTCTTCTTCATAATCTCCTCCATCAAATCTACGTCTCGACACAGAGAACCTCTCTGAAACAGTTTCTCCAACAAAATCTTCATTACTGTCAAAAAGGTTGCGACTAGAACTACACCCGCCAAGATAAACACCCATCTCTAACATGGTTCCATCATTGAACCATGACTATGATACCACTTTGTTATGACTGAAATAAACAGGTGTAAAGCGGAAGATAGCAAAGTAAACCTCGAAAGACCATGAGTAAGAAGACAAACGAGAAATATACAAAGACACAAAAATTTAACGTGGTTCGGTCAATCGACCTACGTCCACAAAGGAGATGAGCAATCCACTATATAAACATGAGAGTACAAAATATAGAGAGAAATAGCCTCAACCAATTCACTCGGAATACATGGGAGGTTCACACAAGTGATAATGTATCAAGCTTGTGACCCACAAATTCTCCCCCTAACCAAAACTCCCAAAGCCCTTAAGACTACATTGTGAATGCTGATTAAGTTAGAAAGAACAAACCTCTATTTATAGAGTCCTAAACCTTTTTCCTACAAGAAAAGGACTAGCCAATCCAAAACATTTTCCTAAAAGAAAAACCTATTTATGATAAGAAATTCAGGGCAAATAAAACCCAACAAATCTCTAGTGGATCTTCTACAAGAGGTTTCTGGAGCATCCAAATTTGTCATCTCAGCATTAGTTGGTTGATGATCAAGCACAACATCACCAATAGGAACATCTATAGGTTCTACACCCTGATCATTCAAAGAACACAACATCACGACTTCTAATGAGCTTCTTATCAATTGGATCATAAAAGCGATATCCAAACTCATCTTGACCATAACCAATGAAGATGCACTACTTAATTTTTACATCCAATTTCGACCTCTCATCTTTTGGAACATGCACGCAAGCTTTACAACCAAACACTTTCAAATGATCATAAGAAACATCCTTACCAAACCAAACTCGATTTGGAACATCACCATCCAAAGCAACAACAAGAGACAAATTGATAACATAAGCAACAGTGTTAAGTGCTTCAACCCAAAATGAATTTGGAAGTTTAGCCTCTGAAAACACGCATCTAACTCTCTCAACTAAAGTTCTATTCATCCTTTCTGCCAGGCCATTTAATTGAGGAGTCTTCTGATGACGAATTCCTTGCGATTTGCAGTAGTTATCAAAGAGACCAATATACTCACCACCATTATCAGTGCGAATACATTTCAATTTCTTTCCCGTTTGTCTCTCAGATAAGGCTTGAAACTCCTTAAATACATCAAGTGCTAGATCTTTGGATTTTAAAGAATATACCCAAATCTTACGAGAATGATCATCAATGAAAGTTGCAAAGTAAAGCGCACCACTTTTTGACTTCACTTTAAAAGGACCACACAAATCAGAGTGTACTAGCTCCAGTAGCTCAGACTTTCTTGAAATAGGATGACTGTGAAAAGAAACTCTTTTCTGTTTCCCAGCTAAGCAATGAACACATCTTTTTACCTTTGCTTGTTTCACACCAGCAATCAAATTCTTCTTAGCCAAACAGGTAATCCCCCTCTCGCTCATATGACTAAGCCTCTTGTGCCACAATTCTGATAAAGTCTCACTTTCCACCAAATTTATAGAGTCTCCAAGAATCGATCCTTGTGTCACGTATAAATTTGAATGCTTTCTTCCTCGAGCTACAATCAATGAGCCTTTGGTCAACTTTCATTGTCCATTGAACAAGTCATTATGATAGCCATCATCATCTAGTTGTCCTACAGAGATCAAATTCAAGGGAATGTCTGGAGCATGCTTGACAATCTGAAGGACTAACGTTGAACCGGTGTTGGTTTTCAAACAAACCGTGCCAACACCAAACACCTTAACCTCACCAGCATTACCCATATTTAACACCTCAGAGTTAACAGAAGTATAAGATGCAAATAAGTTTTTTCTTGGTGTGACATGTGATGTAGCTCCAGAATCTACTATCCAACTTGTATCTTGAGATACAATATTGATGACGTCTTTATCACAAGCAAAAAGAAGGTCATCTTGAACAACAACAACAACAACATTGTTTCCATTATTTTCTTCCTTCTTCCCTTCTTTAAGATCTTGCTTCAATTGTTTGCAAAATCTTCTAATATGTCATTTTTTTCCACAATGATGGCATATAATATTTGGATTCCTGAATCTTGACTTGCTTCTACTTTTACCTCTACTTTTCGGATCTCTTGTTTTATCTCTCCCTCGATCTTCTGTGTACAAAACATCTGAATGTGAGGATGTGCCTTGAGATTTTCTTCTAACTTCTTCATTAAACACACCACTTTTTGCATATTCCATAGTCACCTTACCACCAGGAGCAGAATTTGTTAAAGAGACACGAAGAGTTTCCCAAGAATTCGGTAGAGTATTAAGAAGCCAAAGTCCTTGTATTTCATCATCAAAATTAACACTCATTCCTGATAGCTGATCAAGAACACCTTGAAAATCATTTATGTGATCAAGAATATGATTGCCTTCCTTGTATTTAAAGGTCATCAATTGCTTTAGCAAGAACAACTTGTTATTGCCAGTTTTTGAAGCATAAAACGTCTCCAACTTTTCCTACAATGTTCTAGCATGTGTCTCATTCACAATATGGTTGCGAACATTATCTTCAACCCATTGTCTTATATATCCACATACTTGGTGGTGCTCGAAATCCCAATTTTCATCGGTCACAATCTCAGGTTTATGAGCAACAAAAATGGGAAGGTGCATCTTCTTCACGAACAATAGATCTTTCATCTTGCTTTTTCATATGTTGTAGTTTCTTCCGTTTAGACATACCATCTTGCTCATATTCCTCTCCATATGGAGAACCTTGCTCTGATACCACTTGTTGTGATGAAAAAGATGAAAACGAAAATCTAAAATAAAGAACACCAAGTTTAACGTGGAAAAATTCTTCAAAACGAAGGTAACCACCACGGGATCGACAAGATCCGAATTGCTTCACTATAACAATAAGAGAGTTACAGTTATTCTTCTAATGGCTACACAACAAGTGCCAAAAGAGAACAAACAATAGCTACACCAACAAAAGATAAATAGAAAGAAACACCACCCAAACTCAGTTGCTGTTCGGGACCTAAACAGGATCTTGCTGACTTCGGAATCCGATCTCCACTGTTCAAATCAACCACCAAGATGTCAGGAACACTCAGTACAAATTTCAGCCTGATCCAACGGTTAGTTAATCGGAAAACACGACTGCAACAAAAAAACCATTTTTTCTTCTCTCTTATCTCTTGTTGAAAGCTCTCTCAAAAACTTCTCTTATGTCCTAATGTCTTTCAAAGACAATATTAATGAGCAATCTGAATTATTCTCTCAAGACCATCCTCTATTTATAGAGTTGTGCTTTTCCTTACAAAGCTAAAACCAACTCCAAATATGATTACTATTCCAATCCTTTTCCTAATAGAATTGGAAACCAAATAAAGAGAATAATTTCAATTTTTTTTCAAGTAGGATTAGGCCATGGGCCTTTGGCTGGAACATGGGCAATAGCCCAACATTTAGTACTTATAACATTACCAAGATTTTTTTTTTTAAAAAAACTATCTCAATTCAAAATAGATAAACACAAGCGAATAATATGAAACAAATTCAATACAGTATTTTTTATTTTGTAAATTGACATTTTTAACGCTGAAAAAAAAAAGATTGAAGTTCGAAGTTTAAATTCAAGAGCACGTGCTGTAACAGAAACAAGGACACGCCAGACAAAAAAACGACGTCGATTTAATCCAATTTTGTTGGCAAAATCTCTAAACGATAGTGCTTTTAGATAAAGACTCAAGTTTTGTTTATTTCTTTCCTAAAACCCAACAGTACCGTAACACAGTTGAACAAACTTCCAGCTTCGATATTCACGAGGCAAAGGCCCCTCTCTCTCTCTTTGTCATCTCCGCCAACCATAGCGGCGATTTCTTCAAAGTCCCAACACTCTCAGCTTTCGCCTCTTATTACTCTCTCGCTCCTCATTTCCTCACACAATTTTCTCGCTCTATAATTCTCCGTCCATTTCCGGAAAATGGCTCAAGTGGTGGCTACTCGTTCGATTCAATCTTCATTCTCCTGCCCTAGCCATGGATCTCTGCAGAGTCAAGTTGAGAAGCTTAAGCCTCCAAGCTTTGCCTCAAAAGTGCTAGGAAGAAATGAACGGAGCTATAGTTGTAGAGCTATTCGTGTTAATATGCCGCAGATCATTGCTAGGAGATCTACGCGGGCCGAGCCTCAAGTTCTCCCTGTTTCTCCTGAAGATGTTCCAAAGGTCCTTCACTTTTCTGTTTCCTGCAAATTATTTATTTTGTTTTTATCCTTTCTGAGTCCTGCTATGCTTACTGTGCTTCTGTACATCTAGAAATGTAAGTTGTAGCCAATCTCAACTCTATTTGTGAACTGCCACTTCAAAATTGAGCCTTTGTTTGAGCTATGTGAATTTGTAAAATATTACTACTCTTTTCAATTTGTTTGTATGGTTTTGAGTTTTGACTTGGCATGGATTTTTAAAACGTATGAAATTTTTTGAATCTTGTGTCATAAACTAAAGATATGTAGAATGCATCAAAATGTCGTTCAGATTTAAACATTACATGTGGAAAGTTAGAATTAAAGAGTTGCGAAAAAAATAAATGTACATTTTTTTGAAATGGACTAAAAAGGAATGTAAGATAAATAAATTGAAGCAGAGTGTGTTATAAATTCACATTTATGGATTTTTTTTGACTCTATATCCAAATGAAGGCTTATTGATAGTGGTTGTTAATGTTACAGAGTGAGGAGCAAGAGAAGTATCTTCAGGCAATTCAGCAACTTGGTGACACTTCAGTGGGCATGTGGTCAAAACCTACAGTAAGACGTAAGACCAAGATAGTATGCACAATTGGTCCCTCTACTAACACAAGAGAAATGATATGGAAGCTAGCTGAAGCTGGAATGAATGTTGCTCGGATGAATATGTCTCATGGAGACCATGCATCCCACCAGAAAGTCATTGATTTGGTTAAGGAGTATAATGCACAGTCTAAGGACAATGTCATCGCCATCATGCTTGACACCAAGGTAAAATTTTCTTCATTTTTATGTGGGCACTAGTTTGGTGGTAGCAAAGAGGAAATTGTTTTTTATAAAGTAAACAGTTATCCACCAGATTTGATTCTAACATCATGTAGCCAAAGAGTTGATTTATGACCACAATTGAGGTATTTGTTCAAAATTGAATTGACTTTATTCCTATTAAACAACACGGGGATTTGTGTGAATGACAGTCACTACGTTGGTTAGAAAATCTAGATTGATTGAACTTTGAAGCTAGGTTGAAATGGGCAATTTGTTAAAATGAGAATTAGTTTATTTTTTTATCGAACTATTTTGTGTATTATGTTTTCTTCTACAAAGCTGTTAAATAACAGTAATTGGAGTGTAGCATTTTTTACCAGTTGGGGTTGTTCATGATTCATTTTGAATTGTTTTTTCATGGACCCAACTATGTCTGTGTGCCAAGTCTATAAACCAAATCAATAAGCATAAATCAGCTTTGTTGGGTACAGTGTATTTAGGCACTCTTTTTCTTTGATGATTTTGCGTTTGTTCCTGTCACACCTGCGTTGAATGTTTAAAATCAAAGCTATCATTTCTGAAGCTAACCACATCCACAACTATGACGGGAAATAAAGGGCTCCAAAAGACTTCAGTCTGAGAAGAAATGTTTCACATCTCTGCTTGTCTCGTGCATAAGAAAGAAACAACAGTGAAGACTGCAGTTAGGATCAATTGAATCATTAACAAAAATGACAGCTCTGCTAAAACTCACCTTAGATTTAAATGCCAAATATACACTGGGAGAAAAAGATAGTTGCATCCTTCTTACATGTCTCAAGGGTCATTTACAGGAGCCATGTTGAATTAAAGAGGGGCCAGCTATCCAGTTTAACCCTGCATATTTAACTCTAAAGTATCATGAAGAAGTGATATTCATTTAGTAAAAGTAGTTGAAAACTGCATAAGAATGAGAAGGGCAAAATATTGCCTCATAATTTTACAACATTCACACACATGCGGTATATATGTTATCGGTTGATTTGGTTTAGGCTCTCATTTTTACCTTACATTAAAAACCAAATCAAACTATGAATTATCTTTTCCTTTTTTAAAATTTAAAACCAAACCGGATCAAACTACATTTTTTTGTTAGTTTAATTCATTCTTTGGTCCTATTTGGTTTTCCAGTTTATTTTGAGCACCTCCAGTTTTACTGTATTCATCCCTTTCAACGTAGGACTAGGAAGATAGCAAACATTGTCCCCTTCAACTTATATACAACTTCGGATAATTACTATGTCACTGTTAATTAATTGTTTGATCATTGCAAATTAGTGAAATTGCTCTCATGTAATATGTATCATCAAAGATAACTTTCACCTCTCATTATCACCTGATTACTATTTAGCTAGATGTGATCTTTCTTTCTGGTCAATTCTCATTTTGTAGCCTCTTATTGCTTTCAAGTTGGGACTAGAAGAAAGAAAATATTGTTCCCTTTCAGGCTTCAACTCATATACAACTTCAGATAATTCCTGTATCACTGTTAATCAATTGTTTGTTCATTGCTTATTAGTGAAATTGCTCTTACGTGATATGTATCATCAATGATAACTTCCTCCTCTCATTATCACCTGATAATTATTTAGCTGGATGTGATCCTTCTTTTGGTCAAGTTTAATTTTTAGCCTCTTATTGCTTTGTTGTTTTGGTGCTAACAGGGTCCTGAGGTTAGAAGTGGTGACTTGCCCCAGCCAATCATGTTGAAACCTGGACAGGAATTCACTTTCACAATTCAGAGAGGGGTTGGCACAGCTGACTGTGTCAGTGTCAACTATGATGACTTTGTAAATGATGTTGAAGTAGGAGACATGCTTCTCGTTGATGGTACGTTAAGTGGTTTCTTTTCTGTCCTTTAACTAGTTTTGTCTGATAACATCTTATATCGATTTGTCATTGGAAGGCATTGAAATTGACTTCTTGAACTTCCTCTTTTTGACTCGGCATGAAATATCGTAGACCTGTCAGTACGGAAAAAATTCCCCTGCAGGTTATGTTGTTGCCATTTCATTCTTATTCTCACCACTTGGATTGCGATATCTTATGCTTGTACATCTCCATGAATCAGAGGGGTGCAGGGCGTGAGGGACACAAATTGTGTTTCATAAGACCAAACATTAACTAAATAGTAAAATCAAAGCCTCTCTATAATCAAATATTGCCTTAAAGGTCCAGAGATTGAGTCAGCATATGGCGATATGAGGCCTAGCCGGTGACTGCCCTTGGAGAATTCTTTGCTGTGACATTATTATGTGAAGCAATGAACTTTATCTCATCAAGAGGCAGCCATCTCATTTTCCCAAAACCAGAAAAAAAGAGATAGCCACCTCATTTCACAAAACCAGAAAAAAGAGAGACAGCCATCTCATTTTCACAAAACCAGAAGAAAGAGAGGCATCCTTCTCACCTAGTTGTAGTCCAGTTTTTTTTGTTTTGCTGTTGCTCTTAAAAAGATTTGCACTATTTTAGCTGATTCCTTTTGTTGTCCAATGTAGGGGAATGCCTTTTCTTGTATTTTTGTGCTCATGAGACATTTCCTAATTGATTTGAAACTATTAGACATTTATCATTCTGGATCTTTGGATGGCCTGTCTTTGCTGATAATATTCAGTTGCTAGTGTCATGGCCCATCTCCCTCTTGCACATGCAATAGACATCTTGTATAAGTGTCTGTACTGACATGCTCAAAAACATTAAACCATTGAGAAACCTAAATACTACAAGTTAGACACCACATTTTGAGCTTTATTGGTGGGTGATAGTACTTTGAGGGGAAGGTAATATACCATATAACAGTCATGCCTAAAGTAATACTTTGTTGTTCCACTTGTGTGTATTTTTCTTGGTAGATATACCTGAAACTTTTGCAGAGTTCAGCTAAATGTAATTTCTTTTTCCTGCTATAGGTGGCATGATGTCTTTACAGGTGAAATCCAAGACAGAAGAATCTGTGAAGTGTGAAGTTATTGATGGAGGGGAGCTTAAGTCGAGGAGACATCTAAATGTTCGAGGCAAAAGTGCCACACTTCCCTCTATTACTGGTCAGACTACTTCCTTTTTTTTCCTATAAATTCAGGTCTTATCTGCATGTGAAAGCATGAGACAGTCGCTCTGTCAGAAGAATGCTTGCCTTGCTGATACAGTAATCCACATTGTGCAACAGAAAAGGACTGGGATGATATCAAGTTCGGAGTAGACAATAACATTGACTTTTATGCTGTTTCCTTCGTCAAAGATGCAGCAGTGGTCCATGAACTGAAGAATTATTTGAAGAGTAATTCCACTGGGTCCATTTCCTTTTAGTGAGCACTGAAAGTGCTAATGAGTGCTTATCCTGTTTTGTTTCAACACTTTTTGACTAGCCATTTTCTTTTTTATATGACAGGTTGTGGTGCAGATATTCATGTTATTGTGAAAATTGAGAGTGCAGACTCCATCCCGAATTTGCATTCAATAATTACTGCATCAGATGGGGTATTTCTCTAGGCCTTTATTTTGCTGGTTCAGCCTCTCTATCTCTACGAGGTAGGGGTAAGGTCTGCGTACACTCTACCCTCCCCACTCCACACTTGTGGGACTACACTGGGTATGTTGTTGTATTGTTTAGTAAAGATTCAGTGTCTGGCAGATCAAATATATTGCTGGTAGTATTTTCTTTCTTCTTGATTGCTGAATTGGCATACACTGTTTAAACAACATTTGGAAATCACAGACTGTACTTGAATAATTAAGAGCTTATTCTTCCTTTTCTCTCTATTAAAGATTAGAGGATTTTAAGAGTTAAATCCCACAAGATCAATCAAACAACTACCCCCAATCCCAAACCAGTTGGGGTCGGCTATATCTTCTATATCTATTCTTCTCAAATCAGGCTCTATGCAAAGGGTACTTCAGTTTCATACTTATGCTTGATGTTTACCTGCAGCAACACTCATCCCACCTATGTTTTGCTCACAGCCACAAGAGACTATATCGAAATGTGTTTTACCATTTCCTAGACTTTAGTGGAGTTCCTACTCCTATGGAAACCTTTATCACTTTTTGTGGACTTACTACTTGCATGTTTGTCCTGGATCGTAGTTTGAGTTTTCTATGTTTTTCCTTGACAGACATCTAATAACCCAAATTAATGGTTTTTAACTGTTCTACTCAGGCGATGGTTGCAAGAGGAGATCTTGGGGCAGAGCTGCCCATCGAGGAGGTTCCTTTGTTGCAGGTAAAGGTCGACAATACTGTAGTTGTAGATTTTACTGCAAGGATGCAAAACTGGATGCAATTTCTTACCATTTCATAAGAGATCTTGACCATGTATTTTCTATTTCTCCTTTGATGGAAATATCTTGATATGCAGGAAGAAATCATCAATATTTGCCGAAGTATGGGAAAAGCTGTCATCGTTGCCACCAACATGCTGGAAAGCATGATTGTCCATCCCACCCCAACTCGAGCAGAAGTATCAGATATTGCGATTGCTGTTAGAGAGGGTGCTGATGCTGTTATGCTTTCTGGAGAAACAGCTCACGGAAAGTAAGTTACTACTCAAGGCGCTTTTAGTATTATCTCTTTAAACTGAGGGCCTTACATAGAATTTGGGTTTGTGTTGAAGTGTGTACTGTGTAGTAAGTTTTCCTGCAGTACCCACTCCCATGTCACTCTTGTTCGACACGAGTAATTCATGCGAATGAGAGATCCATGTAACATAGCTTAGGGTCACTTTTTGGGAGATCTTGGTTTTGGAACCAATTAACTGTGTCTAGGTTCTTCTTGAGTGATAAGTGTTTCTGCTGGTATCCTATTTTATGAATCTAATAGCTTTGGGGCACCAAAGTTCAGAAGTGAAGATTTTCTTACAATAAGTTGTCTTATAACCTATCCGCATCTCTCACAATTTGGATTCATTTGGTTACAGGTTTCCCTTGAAAGCTGTCAAAGTTATGCATACCGTGTCACTACGGACTGAGGCTACTATTATTGGTGGTGAAACCCCTGCAAATCTAGGCCAAGCCTTCAAGGTTTTTAGTCTCATCTGTAGATTACATATTTACCTCATCTTTTTCTTGAAATAAATTGTCTGAAGGAGCTAATACTTGCCATAACTTTCTATGTTTTGCAGAACCATATGAGCGAGATGTTCGCTTTCCATGCGACCATGATGTCCAACACTCTTGGAACCTCAATTGTTGTCTTCACTAGAACTGGTTTCATGGCAATCTTATTGAGCCATTATCGTCCTTCTGGCACTATATTTGCTTTTACGAATGAGTGAGTATTTACTCTATTGGTCTAACTTTGATGTCAATGTTTGAAGACAAATTCTTCAGCTGAACTGGTTTCATTAATACCATTAAAGTGAACCATTTATTGTCCTGGCGCTGTTATTACTTTTACAGTTGAATGAACACACCACACACACTATTGGTTGCACCTTATTATCAGTAATTGATATGTAGAAGATGAATGTGTTAAATGCATTTTAAAGACACCTAGGGAAATGTAGATAGTGTTCTCTTGATGATAAAAAGTTCCTTTTTTATAAGCAACTTGAGATTTCTTAGTTGCTGCCTTTGGGTATGTTTATGTTTTGAGGGAAATCTGAGAAGAACATTGTGAATGATTTCTATCAAGTAGGTGAATTTTAATCATTTATTTATGTTTGGGCTGCAGTAAGAAAGTTCAACAGAGACTGGCTTCGTACCAAGGTGTATGCCCAATATATATGGAGTTCTTAGATTGTGCAGAGGAGACTTTCACTAGTGCATTGTCCTTATTGCAGGTGAGATTCACCTTCATCATATCATTTACAGTTATTGCTTAATAGACAGTATATGCACTGAGGAATGCTAATAACGAATGCTTGAAATTGCTCATTTCATGGTCATAGATGAACGAATGATTTGTCATATGACGTATAGCCTGCTATTATCTGCCCTTTATAATTAAAAGTGAAATCTTGATATGATAATTCAGACAATCAATTCCATAAACTAGTTATACTCCTCTCTTCATCCATGATATTCTCCTAAATGTTTATGTTGCCAGTGTTTTATTACAATAATTTTAGACGACAGTTGTGTTCCTCTTATAATCTTTACCCTTTATCAATCTACAGAAGCAAGGGATGGTTAAGGAAGGGGAGCAAGTAGCTCTTGTTCAGAGTGGCAGCCAGCCAATCTGGCGGCTCCAATCCACTCACAATATCCAGGTCAGGAAAGTTTAGACAGATGAAAAACCTGGAACCAGCTTAAGATCCACTCCTTTGTAGTTGGGAGTTATTATTAGTGTTGACGCTTCAGCCATCAAATAGGAATAGATCTCAGTCGGCAGTGTTACCGAGAGTTTTTCTTGCAGGATTGCTAGGGTGTTATATTTATTGTTATCTGCTTCGTGCTTCTGTATGTTTTGGCCTAGGACACCATATTATGTTCTTCTCTTAGACATCAAATCAATGAAGCCGGCACTTGAATGTGGTTGTTGTATGAGGAGTGAATCGTTGTTCTTCCGTAACAAATGTAATGAAGAAGAATCTAAGTTGAGTACTATATTTATTTGGCTAAATGGTTTGGTGGACCCTTGTACTTGTACTCGTTTGTATTGTGAACCCTTCTACTTATCCCTTTGTCATCTGAACCCCCGAATTCATTTAAAACTCAACATGTTGAACCCTTTCAACTCATCGTGACTCTCAATCGCGCTGATGTCACATTTCATGTAAGATAAATTTTGCCTAATCATTTTTTATTTTTTATAATAATTTCTTTTTGGACAATTATTAAATAAAAGGTAAATTAATAAATTTTAAATTGATTATTTAAGAAAAAATTGGGACTCCACGCCTCCACTCTGGTTGCAACCGTGTAACATCCAAAATCCACCGGCGAATGTCGCAACCGTGTAACATCCAAAATCCATCGGTGAATGTCGCCGCACCACCGCTCCTCTCGCCGGCGAGACCTGTACTTTCTCCTTCATCGTCTCCATCTCCATTGCAAACCCTCACTATTTTCTTTCCTCCTTCTCCAACCACCACAAAATCAGCAACCCTAAGCCGCCCCACCACCGGTGACCCCCCTGCGAATCATCAACGACAACCTCTCCTCTCTGTGCTCTCCGTCTTTCAACAAACACCCTCGTCGCCTCCGGTTCTAGCGAAAAGGTATCAGTGTTTCTCTCTCTCACTCCACTGCAAAATCAATGGACTCTAGCGAGCATTGCCATAAAATCAACCAATGCCCTCTCTCCCTCCACTGATAACAGCTTGAAACTTGACGTCAACGAGGTCCCAATGCCAAATATCCGTTAAAGATCAAGATGACCATAGGTGTGGAGAAGAAAGAAAAAGTAGTTGGGGGCAGGGATGGGGATGACAGTGAAAAAGTGGGTGGAGTTGAGGGAAGAAGAGGGATCTTTTTAAATTTATTATTATTATTATTATTATTATTTTAATATTTTAAGTTTAAATATGATGTTCACTTGCCTTCAGATGCGTGTAGTCACACTCTCTCGCCAACTCAGCCATCTTAATGCCACATAAGCTTGGTCAATGGTCAATGGTCAGAGGGATTTGATATATTGTGTTTTATTGAGTTTAAGGGCTCAATTGGTAAATGATTAAGTAGAAGGGTCCATAATACAAACTCGGACAAGTATAAGGGTCCATTAGACCATTTCGCCTATTTATTTTGTAAGGTTTAAGATCAAAGTCTTATAGTAAGCTTATAAGTTATAAGTTTAAAAATCTCTCTTTTTAAAAATTAATGTACAAATTAAACTACGACCTTAAAGTAGAAAGGGAGGAGGTATAGTTTCCACCTAGTATATCAGTCTACCACAATCGCATTTATGCTCAAGAAAATCTTTTTTAACTGTAGCAACTCCCAGCTTCTCTAATCTTTCATTGACTTGCATTGCTTCTTTAAGATTCTTTAACTTCTACGGTTCTATCAATTTCATACTTCACTAGTAAATCACCATTTTTTTAAATATCAAATTTTATAATTTAATCATTTGAAAATTCAATTTCATCCTACTATAACTATCATTTTCTGTCAACTCCTGACCTTGCGATGACAAGGATTTTTTTAAAATAACACTTGCAAATTATTTCAGATATAGAATTGTTAAAATTTATGAAGTTCAAAAAACTCAAAAAAACTATTTTCACAATTTTCACTCAAAACAACTCCAAATTGTATTCATGTCTAAACACAACCCCAATTTCTAAACATCATTTTCAACTTGAAAACAAATAACAACCACAAAGCATACTAGTGTAGTTCCACAAATGAACTTTGTGGAGGGTGAGTATACACATATTTTACTCCTATCTTAGGAAATGAAAAAATGTTTTTGATAGATTCTTATTCAAGAAAACTTGAAAACAAATTGTCATAATACTTTTTTTTCTTTCAAACTTCACGATTTTTATATCTGAAAGCTCCCTTTTAAGAAAGAATATATGAAAGAGAAATAATAAGTTTTGTTGAGTTTATTTCCTAAAACAAGGATTTATTTTAAATTTAGAGCATTTTCCCTTTTGCCATGAGAAACAAAAAATAAAAGAGAAAAAAGGTTTTCTCCATGTTAAGAAAAAATGAGAGTCTGCCACATCACGGGTACTCGACTTCTTCGGTGGTCCTTGTAACACCTTATCATTTCCAAAGCGCGGGAAATAATTTCAGATACCCGTTTGGCGCCATCTAAACCCTAACACTTACTCATCAGTTCGTAAAAAAGATCCAAAAATTTCTTCCAAAACTACCATACAAGCTCACCCCAGATCCCATTTGATACCCAATTATACTTGAATCCAGAAAAAAATTACTTCAAACACTTCATAATCAATGGAAGGGTTGTCAATAATATGCGCTGGCCTTGGGATCATTGAGGAGGACGATGATGGAAATCGAATCGGCTATACCAAAGGAAATTACTGCCTAGGTTTGTCGTTACTAAAACAGTTAGAAATTACCTTTAGTTCAAGCCAAATGGCTGTTTGTTCGTTCAATTCCTTTAATTTTTTTCTAATTATTGGACTGAAGTGGGCCGAGTAGAGTGATATGATTGATTGATGAAATTTTTTCATCTTTAAGCTGATTTCTGTTTCTAGCTTTGTATTAGTTTCTGTTAGTGTAGGGGGTGTTAAGTTTGTAACTGGATGTTGAATTTGAGCTGTCTGGATGGTTTTGTTTAATTTGGTTATTTGTTACCCTGGTTCCTTGGCAGATAATTTGAAGGATTTGTTGAGGTTTCTAAGGCGAGATGACCCTCAAACAAGAGAAGTTTTCAAGCAAGTATGTAAATGGAATATCGTGGGAAAAGATTTGATTCCCATTATTGAATATTTTCAAGATGATCGAAATCTGCTGTTGAATGCAGGTATCTGTCTTATTTTATCCATTTTCCATTCATTTTATATCAGGAAACATGAAATTTGTTGTTTATATTAATTATGTGCGCCTTTGCTCTCTGTCTTATTGTACAGTAAAAGTTATGGTGTTTCTAACGATGCCTATTGAGTCTACATCAAATGACATACCGCAACAGATAGAGCTTCTCTGGGGAATAAAATCATCAATTACCTTTAGTGAAGCTGTGCCAGTGATAATGTCTCTCTTGGAAAGCCCATTGGAAAATTTGGCTTGGTAATTGCAATCATCTTATGACTTCATATTTTTGTTTGTATATCCTACCTTCCTCAGACTCCACTTGTTGGATTACATTGGATATATTGTTGTACATACACATGTCAAATTGGTAACTGGGATCATGTTTGGCTGCTAGAATGTGTTCCTTAGAGTGATGTAAAAAGTTGGTCTGACCCATGTAGTATTAGGTATAGGACATTCATGTTTTAATAGCTTTGAGAAATGGTTTCTGGAGATAGAAATTAAGAATATGTCTATTGAAAATTTCACCGTTATCTGCTTAGCAGGATTGTTTTTCTAAAACCTATGGATTTATTTCCGTGAAGGCAAGTGACATAATGGTCAAATTGGCAAGTGCATTTGCCACAGAAAATTAGAGGTTACTGTTTTTAATAGCTATCATAATCTAAAATTCACACATGCAACAAGCTAATCCAATCTTGTAACCCAGTCCTATTCTTTAGCTGAATCATTTTGAAGTTGTGACATATTTGTGTCATTCTCCACTTTACAAAATAGGCACTGCTTTACATGGATGCAGACTCAACTAGGGTATCAGATACGTGCATGTATCCAGTATGATAAGTTTAACCTTTTTCAAGTTTGAAGTGCATTTGTAAAGATCCATGCCAAAGTACCAATACTCATATTGCCTTTACCACATATTTTTATTAGGCTAACTTTGAAGAAATGCAATTTATATTTTCTTTCCGGAGTTTCATTAACATTCTGTTATAGAGGCTATTTATCACTCACACTGACATGTCATAGTCCTTTGTTGTCTTCTCTGTACTTAACTCTAAGAATGTTAAGCTTACATAAGATAGACTACTGCTTCATCATGGATTCATACAAGTTATTCTGGGTACAAACTTATCTCACCATGTCAACAGCGAGGCTTTCACAGAAGATGATTGGAAAATGGTGCAGCTGGTGCTTACTTTATTTCGTAATGTTTTGGCTATCCAAGACATATCAACCCAGCAGAAATCTGGTGGTTCTATGATAGAATTTGTATTTCTCAGAGACAGGTTTCTGGAGCTCTTGTTTCAAGAGAACGTAATGGAAGTCATCTTAGTTCTTTCACAACAAGTTGGTGGCGCTTGTAGCTATCTTCGTCACGATAATTTGCTCTTGTTGGAGACGTTCTATTATATATTTATGGGTCAGCTTCCAGAGTTGATTGCTAAAGCACATTTCAAGGATCCAAAGGTTAGTCTTTTTTCAATATCGTGGCCACAAATTGAGTCCAATTTTTTCTAGTGTTTTCTCTTTTTGTTTTGTTTCCTTCTTTTTCTCCCTTTTGTCATTTCTGGATGAAATTATAATTTTGATTAGAGAAAACACTAGTACACTGGGCTGATCTTGTTATGACCAGAATGCTATACGCAAGCTGGGATAGGTTAGCAACTTTGGTTGACAACACTTAATTTCCTTGGTAAAAATTGAATGACAATTCATTGACCATTGTTTGTGTTTGACATCCAATAAAACTGGTATGTACATTTAAAGATAGAGATATTTTTCAATTTAGTACTCAGAGAAGATAAAATAGAGCACTCACTTATGACTTTTTTGTACATAGATCTTAATATCTTTTTGAAGTATTAGGAGAATGGTTTGATAGATAAAGATGTTACATATAGAATCAGAGTAGGATGGTTGAAATGGGAAAGTTCTTCTGGAGTAATATGCTTGTTAAATTAGGTCTTAGGCCTAACTCACACCCCAAAAGCTAGCTCAAAGGGAGGAGGATTGCCCAAGCCTTATAAGGAGTCCACCCATCTCATTAACCACCGATGTGGACTTTTGTCATTCTTTAACACCCCACCTCACGCCCAGTGCTTAGCATCTGGTGCGTGGGCAATTTTGATTTTGGGGGTCCCAACATCGGGTGAGACGGTCCCTGCTCTGATACCATGTTAAATTAGGTCTTAGGCCTAACTCACACCCCAAAAGCTAGCTCAAAGGGAGGAGGATTGCCCAAGCCTTATAAGGAGTCCACCCATCTCATTAACCACCGATGTGGACTTTTGTCATTCTTTAACAATGCTATAAGAGGAAACCTTTCAAAAATCTAGTTCTTTAAAATGTTATTTACTTTTTTAATTGAGATCGATTGATGCTTTGAATCAAAGAATGATCAAGAATATCAAGGTATATTGTCTCCCATTTGACCAAAATAACTATATCATCAATTGAAAGGAGAGAAATGAGTTAAAAAACAAGTCCTTATAGAATGGTTCTTAGGTTGACAATGTTATGTATCAAAATGAATATCAAGGGAATGTGAATGTGAAGATATGTGAACATACAATTTTAGACTAGATCAGAAATATTCACTTTCGGCAGAAAGTGCAAGTAGCACACATTGTGGATTAAATGAGAAAAGGTTGCTTAAGAATTAAGATAGTCTCGTCTTGTTCTATGTCAACGTCTAGACACACTAATCATATGTGTGAAATCACAGTGATAAAATGTGTTAAAACAGGATGGCTTAACCTAAAATCACATAGAAGGATTGTCTTAAAGACTTACAATCTCTAGGAATTCATGCAGACTCCGCACAAATTAGCATACAATGGAAGAAAGTGATCCAATAAATGATACAATTTTTTTTTTTTGGTGAAGTAATCAAATCGTATTAGAAGTCTTTGTCTTGTTAGATATTTCTATTTTAGTAGAAAATGTGGAGAACCTAAAATGCCAGAGAATCCAAATATTGGATTGCTATGGGTCTAAATAGAACTACATGCTCCTTTTTTTTAAAAAAAATTATGTGTCTTACTTTATTTCAAGTCCTTTTCAGAAAGATTTCTCTTTCTATATTTAGGATTTTAATTCCAACATTCCTATTTTACCCTTAATGATACATCATTATTAGAATGAGATGGCATCTTTAAGACCACAAGTCTCAAAATGTATATTTAGTTAATGCACACCTTTAGTTCAGACCAGAAAATTCCAAAGTCTAATTTATATTCTTAAATTTCGTGTTGAATCAAACTAAGACACATGAAATTAAACGGAATAATTAATTAGTCAGAATCATGTAGCCAAGACTGACTAGGTTGGGATTTGGGCGTAGTTGTACCAATAGAAGATGAAAGATCTCTTAATGTGTTGTCACTTGTATTTAAGTTTTAAACAGAATTACCCCTGTGCATGAGTAAGGTGAAGAGACCGACTCAATAACTTTTCAGGAAGCATGAGAAGGAATTATTGCTTTGCCTTGTGAGTTTTATGCTCATTGGCCTGTCTTTTCCTTTAATCATGAGGACTAAAAAGTTTTTGTGCATCCCAAAGATCAGCCGTGCAGTAAGAAAATTCCTCCTTTGTTAGCAATTGCCTTAACGTTATGAAGTTTTGGAGGAAGGCGTCATCAAGTAGAGCAAGTATGTTTTTCTGCATGCATTTGTGACACTTTCTGAGTTAGACTAGTTCATATGGTGAAGAAGCTTTTTCATGGCAGCTGGTCCCCCTCGGTGGTTTCTGATTCATCAATGGATTTTGTTCATCAGGTAGATGAAGATAATGATATTTCAATTAACTCCCTCAAAGATATAATGGAGGAAGAACGTCAAAAGAGAAAAGTTATCAGACAACGAAACCTGGGTTGCTATACTCAGTTCAGTGGAACTTTTACACGGTTTTCCCTGGTAATTTATCCTCCTGAATAAAGAAATGGGATTTTACACATTAGAACTGATGGTATAATAATGGTACTATAAAGAACCATAGTTTGTACTAGTACTAATGTTAACTTGTTTATTTAACAGGATGGTTCTAAAACTTTAATCAAGGGAAATCCTTGTTCTGTTTCTAATGATCCCCTGATAATAGCTCACACGAAGCACCGAGGTCCGGCAAAAAGGACTGTGTGGGACCAAGGAAGAGTACCAGCAACTAACAATAAGATTCTAAATTTGCTTTATGATTTTATTAACCAGTTCCTAGGAGGGGGATACAACGGTAAGATATGTGGTTAAATGATGCATCTGCTTTCACTTCATTCGCTTCTTATGTCACTACTTATTTTTCCATTCTAATTTAACTCATTACAGTCTTGATGCAGTCCGTTCGTGATGACATTGAAAAAGAACATCATGCTATTCAGAATAGCGATATTGTTATTTTCTTTCAGGTTGCTCAGTTTGTTACTTCTTTTCAGTACAACAAGTTTTTGAATCAGGTAAAGCAAAGTTTTACGCAAATGGTGTTATATGGTTTGTGTGTATCTGAATTATCTGTAAACATGCACAATACTGTTCCTTTTACCGTCTCTTATTAGTAACTTCAGTTTCTATAAACTGATAGATATAATGAAGTTGGGGGTTATTTACTAACAGGAATATTTATCCTTTGAAACATTTGATCTGCTTTCTATAATCTCCAGTCATGCCTGGCTGTTAATACAGCTGTTGCATATAGCTTCCAACAAGTGAGGAAACACTAGTGTTACTGGACATTGAATATCCATATAACAGAGCTAATTTAGGCGGGATATGCATTATTATGTAGCGGTTACAATGAATTCAGACATTTATAAAGTAGATCCTGAGTCCATTTATGTCATGATCAGATTTGATTAGTTATTGACTTTTATTAATTCATCTAATCAGTAATCAGTGTAAAGTTTAAATACGTAAAAACATTATGCTGTCAAACTTTTGCATTGGGAAGTTTGACTGACTAGTCAACAACTGAATGTTAGCTATTCAGAGAATGGGTACACATTAACCAGTTAAACAACATTTATAGACTCTTTCATTTGTACCAAGCTTCATGATTCATGATCATCATTTCTAGGTGATATTGGTATTACTGATCTATGTATGAATCTGAAGCTATCTAGAATATGGAGAACTAAAATTTGTCATACTCAGAACATTGAGGATCTAATCTAAACCACTTATTTCTGGTGTCTGATCATTAGAGTTGAGGCACTAAAAAGTGAAGTACCAAGATGTAATAATAAATGATACAGGCTCTTGGATAATTCTTTTTTTGCATAATTCTGTGCTTTTCTCTTTTGTTGGAATTTCATTAAGTAGTTTCCATTTACCTTGTTTTGTCTTTGTGATCCCATATCTCAATCTTCTCTCGACTCTTAATCAGCCCCACGAAGAAGTTGATGCCCAAGAACCGATGGATTCTAGAGCTGGCAGCATACTGTTCAGAGGATGTATATGTGGTCCTATTGCCGAGTCCTTAAATATATCAATGTTCCAGTTGGTTCTTTCGAGATGGCGTTTTTCGCTCGAGACCTTGAAGGAGACAAATGACTGCAAGTTTCTCTATGTGGCAGGATCTCTTATTAAAACTATGGTGATCACGTTTCTCAAAGTTTGGGTCTTTCCTCTTGTTTTAGTTTAGTGTTTAGCGTTGATGAAAAGAATGGGATGCATGTACCTTTTGAGATGCCTCTGCATGGCTAAGTAGGTACAACATGCATATTCTAGGAGATAGATTCATAGAAC
Source organism: Solanum verrucosum (assembly GCF_900185275.1). Classification (NCBI taxonomy): domain Eukaryota; kingdom Viridiplantae; phylum Streptophyta; class Magnoliopsida; order Solanales; family Solanaceae; genus Solanum; species Solanum verrucosum. The sequence continues at coordinate 764,606 of NW_026020254.1, forward strand.
AGAAGAAAATGAGATTTGTTACACCTTTAGTAGTATGCAGCATTTCCCAGCCCAAAGGCTGTTGCTCGATACTTGCTTCAATATCTGCTTCAGCTTAAGGATTGGTCTAACATGTTGGGTATTATGACTGAATCAAACTTTGGGATCCTTCTCTGACTATACTCATATTGGTTGACAGCTTCTTATGCTGGAATTGGTGCTTAAGCAGTCTCCAGAAGATTCCAAGGAGCATCGAACATCCCGAATTCTTCTTTACAAGTTATTCTATGATCAAACTGAAGAAGGGATGACCCAGTTTCTCTTGAACCAGATCAAATCATTTGATACCCATAAGCAAGCGAAAAGGTTTCCCTTCTGACACACATTTTTTTTTTTTAAAAAATAACTATACTATTCCTGAAAATTGGAGAAAAGTTGAGTAAGAATGCAGTCAATGTGGTGCCTCTACCAAGTCTCATGACTCCAATATTGAATTATGAATAAGGAGAAAATCAACTTGTAGTTTAGTTTATTGAAGATCTTAATAGGTGTTATGCACTGCACTCTTATTTTGTATTAATGTAATTCAACTGCCTCAGTAAAGCTATCTCTATGGATAAAATTATTAGCATGTTTGCTGGAATCTGCTCAAAAACTTGCTTTCAGTTCCAACCTTCAGGTGGAGCTGTTTTGTAGGCTCAGTTCACAATAGTGCAACTTTGAAGTATATTTTCTTGTTGATAACTATAAATTTCTTTGTCCATGTCAGAAAAGCTTTAATCTTGAATTTTCTTAGCTACAGGAAACTTTATTTAGAAAGTATAAACCATGTCTAGACAAAGGGTCTATGAGCTAAGTTTGTTATGTTGGCGCTTCTAAATTCCACTGCACTAATCATGAAACCATGTCAGCATGAATCAAAATGTGCTATTTGTTAAAGAAAAAAATGTGCTATTTGTTGTTTTTTGACTGCATGCAATTTACCAGGTTAATGCAATGTTGTGTGTGTTTGGAGAAAAGTATTTCTAACCTAAAGCATGTATAATCTTCTACTAATATTTTAAATCTGTTATTGCCAGTTACCTTGCTGATTTGGTAGAAATTATCAATACAGTTATAAAGCTGATGGAGAACCTTCAAGCACGTGGTTCATTAAGGGTATTCCCTGGTAACTTTTGTATTTCTTTTAAATTATAATAAGCAATTACTTTTGTATTTAATATTTATTTCTAGGGGCTTTTATTCGTAATCTTGAATGATTCAGTCACTTGTAATCAAACTTCAGCTGCTCATATTCGCCTGCAGATACTTGCTAAGTAGATGTTTCTATGAAGTGGAGAACCTTGTTAGAGAAAAAATAACCTTGCTTGGATTGAGGAGAGATAGTATGAATGCTCATTTAGTCGAGATCTAAATTCTGTAATAAAGATATAATGGAGAAGTGAACCACAACAAGATAGCAGCAACTTTGATCCATGTTCCATATCTAAAGCAAAACCATCCTTTTATCTTTATATGGTAGTGCTGTAGTGTGGGGGGTGGGGGGGGGGGGATTCCTCAGCATTAAGGACATGCTGGACACCATAAAAAAGTGTTTGATTAAAAAAACAAATAGAATAGAAGATACTTACAGAGATCTTAATAAATCTACAAACTGATCTATATCCTCTAAACCTACTTCTTTACACCAAAAGTAGAAAGATATTATACAATTCCATTTAACTTTCTGGATGGAATTGGATCTATCTTCATAACACCTCCCATTTCTCTCTCTCCAAACTGTCCACCAGATGCATTGTGGGATGATCCTTCACCACTTCTTTTGACTTTTGCTGCCTCTTTTTATCCAGCAGCTAAGCAAATCTGCAGTATGCTCCGACATAGTCCTACTTGTCTTTGTTATGTTGATAAATAGAGACCAAAGTTGTGCGGTAAAAGTGCAGTGTCAAAATAGATGGCTGTTTGTTTCATTTGTCTCATTGCATAAGAAGCACCTAAAAGCTATGATGGCCCCTTTTTTCTTCAAAACTTCTTGTGTCAGGCATGCTCTTTTAACCACCAACCAAGTAAAGCATATTACCTTGGTTGGGGATGGACTATTCCATAAGTTTCTCCATATTTTTGGTTGCCCTCTATGCTGTACCTTTCTTCCATTTTATAAACCCTTTTAACAGAGAATTGCCCATCAATATTGTGTTTCCATCTTAATGTATCTGGTTCAGCAGTTGTGCCATTGAAGTCATCAACCCTATTTAGCAGATCTGCTACTCTATCAATCTCCCAGTCATTTAGCAATCTCCTGAAGAATAAGTTCCATCCCTGTTCACTCCACATATCATAAATGGTGCCATCTGGGTTGTTGCTTCGAACTAAATTATATAATTGTGATGAGGTAAGATAGCTTCATTTGGTGTTGGGTGGCACTTCTCTGGCCAACTCTTCCACACTATTTTTTTTTAAAAGGTAAAAAATAAAAATTGGGTTGCGCTATATATATGAGTATACAATAATGATGTATTTGACAAATCAAATACCATGGTCTATTAATCAACCATTTTGGAGTTGCAGTCTTGTGTATGTAAGAGGGCTAAGCGTATTATAAAGTAATAGTTCCTATAGTGAGAGTCATGTGGTATACTATATGAGTTAGTTCACTTTAATGTATGAGGGCCTGCCCCGTCTCTTTCTTTATTGAGTGTCTCAACATAAAGAAATATGCCATTGCAGGATCTATATCTCATTACTGCCTTAAGTTCCATAGATGCTAAATATAGTTTATTTCATGGATTTTTTTTTTTTTTTGCTTCAGCATCTGATACCTATTGACGAAAAAGGATCTATTTTTGTGTAGATTTCGAAAAAGTTGAGGAAGAAACGACCGAAGACTGCAGTTACAGGTGACAAGAAGGAAAATGATGATGAATTGATTAGAGATTCAGCCTCCTTTGGGCTACCTGTTGGTGGCTCTAGTCATGAATTTAGAGATACTGGATTAGCTCACAATGGAGAAGATGCCATAGACTCCAATAAGGTTGATGAACACATAGGATGTACCACGGTGAACGAAGATCAAATGGTGGTTGAGAGTACTGATACAACTCACAATAATGCTGCAGGCTCTGGAAGTGAAAAGTCAAATAATCTTCACGTAGTTGGAAAGGGAGAAGAAGATATAACAATCCTAGATCAGGTTAATCAACCTGTTCCTCTAGAAACTCAGTCAGGAAGACACCAGAACACTCTGCCAGAGATGCAACAAAAACTTTCTGATGATGTTAATGACGAGTATGATCATGGCGGGGATTATTCTTCTGGTGATGAAAATGTGTTGACTACAGAAGATGATCTCAAAATATCTGCTTTGGTCTCTACTCTTGCAAACAACTCCACCATTCATAATCTCTGTTGGTTACTAAAGTACTACAAAAGCAACTCCATTATTACAAATAATTCTGTGATACACATATTACAGAAAATATGTGATGATCTCGAACTTACTCCCATGCTATACCAGGTAATTTATTGAAACTTTATTTGCTTTTAATTGTTGAAAAGCAATCAAACTTTCTGTTTGAGATAAAATTAATGTGAAGATTCCGTAACATATCTCATTTTAATTTTTTCTGCTTGATAAACAGCTATCTCTCCTCACCATATTCTATGACATTCTGGAGGAGCAAAAGTCTAGGCCTTGCAGAGAATATGAGAGCATTGTTTTCTTTTTGACAAATTTAGTTAGGGGAATGCTGTGCAAAATGAAGAGTAATCCCCTGCTCTTCATAGAGGTTCTCTTTTGGAAGTCACGTCGAGAGTGTCATTATCTCACTTGCGATTCCATGCTAAAGGATCTATCTCAATTTAAGAATGGTAAAAATAGTTCTGGTGTTAAAATGACTGGTGAAATTGGCTCATCTGAAGCAAATGGATGGACTCGCCGAAGTCTAGCTGATGCCCTTGGTGATGATGAAGCTGATTTTCCATTAGATTTTTCAGACGCTGTCAGGTAGGATGTTTGCACTAATACCACAAGAGTGCTTTTGTTGATTGTTAAATGCTATTGTGCTTGAATCAAAGAAAACAAGAGTTTCATATGTTGAATTATGTATTACTTCGACTGTGAATTTATTTTTGTGACAGACTTGATAAACTTGGGAAAAAAAATGACTTTTTATTTTGAAGTTGTTCTCTTTTTCTAAATTTTGATCATTTCCTATTAAAAAAAAGATAAAATAGCATTTGACAAAGTTGTAGGTCTTTCATTCATAAGAGAAACAGCCAAGTCAACTTTTTTCCTCCAACAGAATCTTTTAATTCAATGCTTTTCACAGAAACAAGGCAGAGGTCACAAATAGGAGTAGCCAAAGTTTGGGAGAGGGAGCGGAAAGCCCAGCATCAATTTCAAATGATGAAAATTATGCAATGAATGAGAAACAACATTCGGAAAAGTATGATCCTCGTTCTTGGTGTTTTGCTCTTCTTGATTTCTCAGTTTAGCCGTCTTCTTTATTGTGTTTTTTTATTGCAGACAGAAGCAGTCAGTTGAACAAGAGTCTCAGAGAGAACCTAAAAGACGAAAACTACAAGCTCTTAATGATGAATCACGACAGAAAGCTGAGCAACTATTTGAGAGGTACATATATATAGTTTCATTGTTTGTATGCTTGAAACCCTCCTCTTAATCCTACCAATGATAAAGTAGAAGTGTGCACATACCTCGACTCCTCGAGTGTACCCTGTTAGCTCCCACGTTTACATTGCCCCATAGTAGTTGAGTCTCTTTCCTAAGTGTTTGTGATATGTTAAATTAGGCTGTAGAATTGGGAGCTATGGAGTAATAATTCATGTTTGAAGGGTGACACATGTTAGTTGTAAAAATAAGTTCAAGAAAATATCTAAATCGTAAATCGTTGTATTCTACTATTTGCTCATATTGTTTTCACAAATGATGATCCCTTTCTTGTATGATTTCCAGGTATAAAGATAGTCAAAATTGTTGTGATCTCATTGCGGAAGCCCTTGATCCAGATGGAAAGATTTCACCTCTCCAAGTTACCAGGGCACTTAAACAGTTGGGATACAAAATCCCACGGAAGAAAAAGACATTAAATGCTAGTGCTCCCGACAAACCTAGGAATGAAGAAAAGGTTCTAGAAAGTGATCTCAGACTTCAAAATTCAGATATACTAGAAGAGGGTACTTCACAGAGAAGGCATCTGTAAGTGTGTTTAAAGCAGTGTAGTTATATGTTTCATGAACTTGATTTTAAATATTCTTGCTGGTCATTCTCAGGCACACTAGAAAGAGAGTGCAGGCATTTAGTCAGGAGCAGGAGCAAAAGATCAAAGATTTGTTCGAGCAGTGAGTTCTATTGCCCATTATTTACTCGAGATTTTCCACTTATATTTCTTCTAAACATAAATATATAAGAAAGCAACTTCTTTTGTGAGACCCTGGCTTTCATATATCCATTCCTTATATGGACTAATAATATGATATGGTTTTACTATGAAAGGTTTAAAGATCACAAGAGGTGCAGCCACATGATTGCCACTGCACTTGATTCTGAGGGCACTTTATCTGCTGCTAAAATTTCACGAAAACTTAAGCAACTTGGCCTGTATGTCCCCAAAAAGAGAAGCTTAGAAACCAACTTGCAATTGATGGATGAAGCAAGTGATGCTTCTACTAAAGGTTCAGACAACTCTGATGATGAGACTTTGTTATCAATGAGAAGGTACTGTTAAGTTCTTTGATGCGCACAAAGCTTAAATAATTGGATTATCTTGAGAAGTGGATTGCTCTTCCTTACTTCCAGAGTAATTTAGTCCAGTGCACTGTGTTAACTGATGGGCGACCATATCCTTTCCCCTTGAGTTCCCACCTATGATTTTCTCCACTAGTAGTCTTCGGTAGCACAGTAGGAAATCCAAAGCTAGGAGTTGCCGTTCTAATAAACCTCCTCTCCTCTCCTTTTTCAACATGTGTTCTAGCTTCATGCTTTTTTTTACATGTTCAGAAGCTAGTTTCTGCTGTTTGTCTTTATCTGCATTGTGACTCCAAATACCGTGTGAACCATCAGTCATGGTAATTCCTTTGTAGTTAGTGTCAGCACAATGAAGAGATTTTCCTAAAAAACTTTCGAATTTGCATTCATCTTCCAACTAAAGTTTTGGTGGAAATCGGTTTCCTCTATTTGTTGTTGATGTAATCTACTAGTATATCTGGAATATGCAAAGTAAAAACATACCATTCACGTTGCAGATCACTCTCTATTCTTCCTGATTCAGAATAAGGGGGTGTTTGGATTGACTTTTTTAAGTGACTTATAAGTTAAAAGCTAAAAGTCTTAAGTTGGGGAAAGTTGCCAAGTTCAAAAAAAAAGTCATAAGTTGGGGACACCCAACTTTTGCCTTGTTTAAAAAAAAAACTTTTTCAGCCTAAAAAAAATCTGCTTAAAAACATTTTTTGTGTTTCTCAAACAATTCCAAAATTAAAAAAGAGCTTAAAAGCCAAAAGCCACTTAAAATAAGTCAATCCAAACACCCACTAAGTTTTGAAAAATTGTGGAAGAAGATATTCTAATGATACTGATCTCCTGCTTCCTTCTCATCCTGAGTTGGGTTGTGATGTTACTGAATGGCATGTAAGATAGAAGTTAAAAGGCACTATACTCATAGCAACCAGTTACATTATCATCTATCTTGCTGGGAGTACTGTTTTGGATGAACGATGAACACAATTATTACTATGCTCCGACCTAGTGCCGGCAAAATGAGCCCATATTTTGGTAACCCGCCCATATTTTAATGGGTTGGGTGAGTGACTTTTTACATGGGTAAAATATGGGTTGATACCCATATTCAACCCATAAAAATATGGGTTAAATATGGATTAGTCAAATGGGATAAGCTTCTAACTTTTATTCACTCAAAATTCATGATATCACCAAAAATATTGTAACTTCTCTTCATTTTTATGTTCTTCTATAAAACTTATTATTTTTCTCTGAATAGGTGAAGTCTTTGGCCCTCCAAAAATATATATTTTAAATGTACACTTCTTTTGTTAATTATAATTATATTTTTTTATTTGTTTAATTTTATATTGAATAATAAATAATAGTGTAAAATAAGCAAATCATGTACTAGTATTGACATTGCTTAAAGTGCATTAAGCATGTTTTAGTTCTAAAATGCAAATATTCATTTATTTTGAAATTAAAAATATGTTCCCCTTGTTATTACATAAATTTATTTTATATTGAAAAGTTATAGGGTTTTTTTTTACTTTTATGATACAATAAAACTACATGAAGCATTTTCAACATTTTTCATCTAAAAAAAGACTAAAATATTTTCTCCATGTTGAATTCTTAAGTAGAGTATTATTTACTCATGAAAATATGGGTAAACTAGTATTTTACCCAACCCATTTGTTACCCAATCCATTTTTACCCATATCAAATATGAGCGGGTTGAATTATTACCCATTTTATGTTGACCCATTTTCAACCCGCCCATGTGCCACCACTACTCCCACCAAATACATGTGCTCCCACCAAATATATGATAAGGGCTTTCATTGTTTTATGGAGTTTCAGGAGCAAACATCAGGGGAAAGGAAGCACTTCTGAAGGAGGAGAGAACCAGAATACAAGGAAAAAATCATCAAAAGATGCGTCTGATGATGAATTGCTGACTTCACTATTGGTGTATGCTTTCTTTTGTCTGTTTTTCCTCTATTTTACATAATCTTTACATGACTTTGAACATGTTATTTGTTTTCTGAGAATCAATGAAAAGTCGTCGTGGGTATCTGTCTCCCTTTCTTCCTGCTTATGGTAGATTTATTCTGATTTATGTTTGTGTATGTAGATTATAATATGACACATTAGTTATTAAGTGAAGATAGGAGTGGATCAAGCCTCACCATTACTTGATAGAAATATCTCAATTTATTTGGTACAACCAAAGTTGCACAAATATATGCTGATTGGTCAGTTCATTTACAATCTGAAAAGGTGAAAATGTCAAGTATAGATGTGCATTGCATTGATTGTTGGAGCACCATATTCTCAAACGCGAGATAATATACAAGGGAAGTGTTTACTGTGTAATTAATAGTTGGAGTCCTGTCAATAGTTTCTCTATGTCTGGGTTCAGATCCATGTTTCTCAAATCAAGATCTTCACCAATCACCAAATCTTATTATTCTGTCAACGCATCAAAATTACCTATTTGAGTTGTCCTATTCATTGACTTATAAAGTTTAGACATGGTCTCCACACCCTTCTAGTTTTCAGGGAAGGAAGGAGCTATTTTTGTTGGTCAAGTTTAGGTTCTTTTGGTCATGCTCCAACAAGTTTCTAGTTCTTTTAGCTGGTGATAAACTGATAGGGGTAGAAGGATGAGATCACCTTTCAGATTTGAGAACATGTGACTACTAGGCACTGGCAACATAATTTGGAGATAGAGTAGTTGGGTGGTGGGATAGATATGCTATAGGGGAGATTATCTTTCAGACTTGCAAAAAATTTAAAGATGCTTAAGAAAGACATAAGAGTGTGGAATAAGGTTGTGTTTGGGAGGATAGAGGTGAAAATGAGGGAGTATCAATGAAATAATTTGCTTGATAAAAAAAATTTGTTTCACAGTAAAGTGGTACTTTCATTAGTTAACTTGGGTTTCTTTATGGTAACTGACTGTCATTGAATTATAATCTTGAGTAGACTGTAGATTTTTTCCGTGTTGGCTTATGAGGGATCACAACATATATTGCGGTGTTGCTTTCAGTTAGTAAAATTACTACCTTCTGCAGGACACCTTATAGTTATTGCAATGAATTATAATCTTATTTGATGCAGAAAAACTCAAAAAGCTGTTCCACAGAGTGAGGATGGGAAGCTAAATATAAATTCAATGAAGACCAGCAGCGAAAGTGACATTGAAGACAAAGATGCTTATGACTCAGAGAGGTACAATACAGCTGTGTTTTTATTGATTCACCTTTTCTGGCACCACAGTGAATACTGCATTTATCCTCCATTTTTATGAGCCTCTTATATAGTCGGCCACTTTATCTTATTTGCTATTTGGGATCTTCCTCTATTTGCTTAGGAACTTAACAAAACTACTATGCCAGTTGTCTCTTCATTGAGTATGAACCCCTCATATCATCACTCACCTCATCCCAATTTCTTTTTGGAATCCTCTATTTTGTGAAGGAACTTTAGAACTACTATACCAGCTTTCTTAGGCTTCTGAGTTTTTTTGGCCATCCTCTTCTGCTTTCCTAAATTTGATACCCTTGCTTACTTTTATTTTTGTTAAACCAAGTTTTGCCATCTATATACATTCACATCAAAGTATAAGTAAGGCTGTTTTTGCTTGAATTTGCCATACAGACACAGTAACAGGCATATATAATGTACAATCTAGGAACCATTAATGTCTGACAGTGACTTTATATATTTGCCATAGGTTAGCTCAGATGGATTGTAGCATCAGCGTTTACATATGATGTTAATTCCCTCTAAATAGTTTTCTTGTGCTTTTACATATTTGGACTTATTTTCCTCAAAAGAGCATGTCATGATTTTAGATCCATTGGCATTGGTCCATTGACCTACTTAACTAACATGATCTTAACCTCTCTGGAATTTTAAGGGGGGAGCTTGATCAAGCTACTGCAATGGAGGTTACAGGATTCAATAATACTGCCTCAGATGTTGACGGTGATGTTGACGCTGGTAACCTAGCAACTGACCTTAGCAGTGAGCAAGATGTTCCTCCTGGCAATCAGGGTGATCAGCAATTACAGGACAAATTCCATTCTGAATTGTCTGATTTTGAGGATGATGATGCTTCACTTGAAGCCCCTATTATTACTGTATCGAGAAGGCGACTGAGGATGGTCATTGATGTGGAGGAAGATGACTGAATCAAGGGTAAGTCAGCCCATCTCGAGAGCTTGTGGTCGACTGAAATGTAATTTATGATTGAAGTATCTAATGATGCAATTGTGTAGATGAATGTAAAGCATCGTCACTGTTTACTTATTCTAAAGCTGGAGAAACATCACAAATTTTCTTAGCTAGTGATGAATCAACCTGTAGAAATATAATAGCATTGACGAAGCTTATTCTCTTTTGGTTGCTAACTAAATCACTATAATCTAAAGCCTTTTATATCTCATCATACTACTTCTAACTGGATAAATATCAACCTGTTTTTGTGTTAATCAACTGTTATCACAAGTTTACATAGCATCTTTATATAAACGATCTATTAAAATCCTGAAAATATGATTCAGAACACTAACCTGGCTTTTTCAATATAGATACAGATATCACATGGGATATATGTTAGTGTTTCAAAAATGAAACAAAAAAACCTCTGCCAATTACAAAATTTGGGAAGACATAGACTCTTACTTGAGCATATCTATTAACGGTTTATGGTTCACTCAACATATTTGATTATCTTAACGCAACATTATGTTGTCTCTCCTTGTTTATGTCTGAAGTACCCCATCAAAAATCTGGGATAAGACTTGATAATTACTGCTGGGCTAAAAAGTACCTATATTTAGATCAACCAAATGGATACATTATGTGTTTTTCCATACACTTATCATCACCAAATCATAGTAAATTAATATGGTTTGATGTCAAACACTTAAAAATCTTTACAACTATCAACCAATTTTTCAGTGCATCTGAATGCTATAAAAATTTAGTCCATGTTTTGTAAGAAAATGCACTCATAACTGATCATGCAAACCTCTTTGGGAATGTTTCTACATACGCATGTTTTATTTCAAGTACACAATCTTATGTTTCAATCCTAGTTGAGATACGGCAAAAAGGAAGAGAATACACTATGCTAATCCAATTTTGCTGGCTCTTGAATGTTATTTGAAGCATCAATGGGTTTACAGCTGCATAATCCTAATAAAACTTCCTACTGAATCGTTCCACTTTTTAACTATCTAGGTGATATAGTGGAGTAACTGCATGTAGCATTAGATGATGGCTGAGTAGTCATAGTGAAGGAACTGAACTGATTGAGCTCCCTTTTCATAGACTTGTATACATGATCTAAGCCTTCTTCTATTAACTCTAAAACAGTTTGTGGCATTGGTGGCATATCAATGTCAACTGATCCTTCCAACATCTTCACCACTTCCCCCATTGTAGGCCTTGTTGAAACCTCATCCTGGATACACCAAAAGGCAACCATCAAAGCTCTTATTAGCTCTTCTTTTTCGATTGCCCCTTCGAGTCTTCTGTCTACAACTTTTTCTGGTGTTCCTTCTGTCATTTCCTGAAAAAACAACAAAAAAGAAGCATATGTAGCACCTTCAATACTTTAGTTTTTTAAGTTTGCAAGAAATGGAATAATATAATAAGGTCCATCTGGTGCACTAGGCAGTTATTTAAACGGGTTGAACTTGTGACCTCTTGATCAAGAAATGGAAATGAGCTACAAAAGTTGATCAACTGAGTACCTTGTAAGCCCATCCAGGGTAAAAGAAGTCCACAGCATCACAAGTCATATCAAGATTTCTCCGGCCACCTATTATTTCTAGTAGCAGCATTCCATAGCTGTAAACATCAGCTTTTACAGTTATGGGTCGGTTGCTGACCCACTCGGGGGCTAAATAACCTCTGGTTCCTCGGACCATAGTAACAACATGGGAGTGCTCTCTCCCCATCAATTTTGCTAGTCCAAAATCAGAAACTTTAGGACAAAAATCCTCATCCAAAAGTATGTTCTCTGGCTTGATGTCACAGTGTATGATCCTGTTCCTGCATTGCTCATGAAAATACGCTATCCCTTGTGCAGTACCAATGGCTACGCGAAAACGTGTAGGCCAAATTAGCAGTTTATCTCTGTTACTATATGAATGGAATATCCACTTGTCCAATGAGCCATTTTTCATAAACTCATACACTAGTAGCCTGTTGGAAGAAAAAAACTGTGCAGTTAAATGGTGTAATATGACATGCTTACCTACTTTGACACAATTCATCCATCAAATTACAACGAAATCAGTTACTTACCTTCGTGTTCCCTCAGAACAGTATCCACATAGACGCACCAAGTTCATATGATGCATAGATCCAATGGTATTGACCTCTGTTATAAATTCCCTCTCTCCATGAGGTAAAACTTTGTCAAGCTTCTTTACTGCTATCAATGTTCCGTCTCCTAGGCTTCCCTTGTATACACTTCCAAATCCACCTGTTAACGCAACATTGTTACTATGATCAAATCTTGTTATGATGGAAAATTCAATTGTCGTAGTTTGGATTTTCTGTGTTTCTTAGTAATACTGGATAAGAAATGAAATAATACTTGTGTCTTTACCTGTTCCAAGTAACTCAGAAAAATTATTTGTCCGTTGTTGCAAGTCACGATAGCTGAAACTAATTGGAGCTCCTGATAAGATCAAAGAGCCATCAAGGGCTCTCTTTAAGGATCTTTTCCTATGGATATTGATATACAACAGACAGCCGAGCAGCACGATCAGAACAGTCATGCTTAGGACTATAGGAAGTATCAATACCTTGTCGTGTTTACTCTGTGAATCGTCTGATGAATTCCCATTTTGTTTGTCACCATTAACACCAAATGAGCCATTGGCATCAACCTTGATGAATAAAGTTGAGCCAGGATCCTCAAATCCACCAAATTCCAAGTTTCTTAGGACCCAACAGTAAGGCTTTTCCTCATTGAGACCGTAAACAGAAGCAACACAGTTACAATTTGATAAGCAAGCATTCCCACATTTGGACACTGAATTTATATCACTATAATTTGCTATTACTGATGATTCTGAGAAATAGTAAGTCGTCTGTTGAACCGTAGAAATCTTGAACTGGGAAGTTAAGTTTTCATGATGAGGTCCACATTTTCCTGTCAATGAAGAATTTCCAGAACACGAAATATCATTTCCCACCTTAGACGTGCCTGGCAAACATGTACAAGAAGCATTTGTTTTACTTCTGTCTAAATTACATATCCCATTGCCACAAATTCCAGCAATGTCACATGGATTGGACACAGCTGCCCACTCTGCAACCCATTGTCTTGATCCATTCACATCATTGTCCCATCGATACAAACGTAGATTTCCATTTGCCTCGAGAATCAACCGTCTTAAAACAGATGGTTTATTCCAATTAGATTGATTCAAAGCTGAGAATAGCCCTCCATAATCACCATCATTTTTGTACACATAAACTGCTCCATCCGAAGATGAGCCATAAACAATACCAAAGCTTCCAGCTTGATCCAAGACTGCAACAACATCTCCTGTCACGTTCGATATATCAGGTCCTGACCAATAAGAATAATTGCTGTAAAGTTCAGGTGACATAACAAAGGACTCAGGCACATTGTAAGTCAATCCAAGGTTAAGTGATGTAGGCTGCTGCAACATTTTTAACGTGTAATAGCCTCCAAGGGAAGGCGATTTTGATGATATTAACTCTAGTGACGCTGTTAAAGGTTGGCCAGGTAATAGAGTATCCGATGGATGTGAAAAGCTCTGCCACACAACGCTTAGGTTGTCAGTGTAGAGAACAAAGTTGCCATTTTCAGACATGACAGCCGTCTCAACGCCAACTTCTGAGGTGTTTGATGCCCATACAGTGGTGCCTCTGTCCATCAACAAGACATTTCCACTGTTGTCGAACTCCAAGACCGCGTCTTTGGTGACCGGAGAATTTCTATTCAGATGATGGACACAAAATGAAAGGGTTGGCCAATAAGAAATATATACCTGCAAAAGCTTTAGTAAAACTAGAGATGGAGGAATACATTCTGCCTAATTTCTTCCAAGTTTAATATCATAACTAAAGAACCTATCATTCAAACTTAAATCTACATGTTTTAAGCATTTTGAAGAAATTCTGGTTTCACATTAACATCAAAATAAACTTATGTCTACATGTTTTAAGCATTTTGGTTCTAGTTTCACATTAACACTTAACAGTTTCTTGCCCTTAATTTGAAGAGAAAGAAATCCAGACTAGTTCACAAATCACAATGGAAAGAAATAGTGAGTTTAACTTCTATACACTAGGTAAGCTAAATGATTACTGCAGGTAAATGTTCATAAAAGCGAAATCAGAAACATAGAGAATTATAATGCATGCCTTTTCAATTTTGTTTGTCTTAGTCTGACTAGACATGGAGTTTAAGAAAATAAACAGAACTAGACATGGAGTTTAAGAAAATAAACAGAAATTTTTAATCTTGTGGAGGTCGTGGTCTTTAATAAAGATATGTATACTGTACTGATATGCTCTTTAATTTTAGTGGTCTTAACCAAAATTTTTAATCTTGTGGAGGTCGTGGTCTTTAATAAAGATATGTATACTGTACTGATATGCTCTTTAATTTTAGTGGTCTTAACCATGTCGTGTGATGTTAACATTAAAGAATGGTCAAATTAGGAAAGAGACATTATTTCTTGAACAAACTAAAATGAAAGTAAGACAAATAAATTGAAACTGAGGGAGTAACAATTTTACAAGCTTTTTCAAGAAAATTACTTAATATAGAAAGTTGTTACACTTACATGCTAGGTGACCAAACCAATGTTGTATCCCCTGGAATTTGTGCAAACCAAATAGACAATTGATACTGATCATGTGATTCTGTTGTTGGAGTGAAACCAAATGCAAATGTTTTATTATCAGAAAACCATGCTTGGTTCTCTTTAGCTAACAATCTTGAACCCAAAACAACCCCACTAGCTGACTCAATGTAGCAACAAAGCTCTGATACAAACAACAAGAGCACTAAGGCCAAAGCAGAGTAGAGCAAATTTGAAGCCATTTGGACCATTCAATATCAAGTTGGTTATAGGTTCAAGAAATGATCTTCACTTAGAATTAACAAGCATTGGGGTCCTTATTATAATAGAGTAATCCAAATTTGGAGTTAAAAGAAAAGTAGTAGTATATATCAACACGTGGACCATGGTGGGTGAGCTACAACGTTGAAAAAAGACCAAAATAAGATCTTGGACAGTTTTGGGTCGGTTATGTTATTTGATGGCACGTGTTTACTTAAAATCTTTGTTGATTTCAACTATAAATGGACCAAATTGCCAAACTTTTAAAGCTGGTGCTCAGTTATTCTTGTTTTCACATTTTCTCCTAAGACTCCAGAAACATATAAGGAACTACCAAGAACATGACACTACTACTAGCTTTGACACCTATGCCTTTTTCAGTGTTAGGCTAAATTTAAGGGAATGTGATCTTATTTTATATACACAGATAATGGGAAACACTATTGAATTGTCACTTTTTTTTTGGTTGAGTTTCACTACTCAACTATGTATGTTTTAATGGATAGATGGTAATAATTCAAAAAGGAACAACCGATAGTTGGGGTGTGAAACACATGGATAATTCAGATAGAAAAAGGAAATAACTTATAATTGGAATGTGAAACTCATAAAAAAATTATAATTTATGTGGTTTTGACAATTAACTCTTATATATGTGCGTGGAACTATGTCTCTTCCGTCTAACTCAATCTCAAAAGTTAACTCATAAAATAACTATTGACTCGCCCCATATTAATTTCCTCAATCAAGGTAAGACTTAACACTCCCCACGTGTCCAGAACTCATCTTGAGGGCCCCAAATCCCAATGCAACAAGAAGGAGCAATGGGGTTTACGTACTTCTGATACCTTTTACTAGAAACCGGAGAAAAATAACTTTATATTTTATTTCACTAGATAAGCAATGTATAAATACAATACAATACACTTTATACTAATATCTAAGGACATAAATAAAGAAACAATCGTACAAATATATTAATTATATTTTTATGGCTATATATACATTAGTAGGAAATTATGAAAGTCTATATACTTTCGTAACAATATACATACAATTTAAGTTATTATTTTTCTATAATTCGGGCTAAAAGTAACAAGTTCAATTTGTATTCAAATAATTACTCGACTCAAAGGGATCCGGATCCCTCCATTACCCTTTCCCTCCATTTCGTCAAGTGCACGTCTAGATTAGAGACATGTGTCATATTTAAAGTTTAAAGGTCAAGATTATATTATATTAGCAAATATCATAATAATAGTTAAGTCAACTAATTTTAGAAAACTACTCTCCAAATTTGGTAAGGATTACAATATTTTCAATACAAAATTTGATATTTATTAATATCATTAATTTCATATTATATTTTTGTATTTAAATATTAACTTGTAAATTTTTATTTTTAAACCAATTATTTTTAAATGATAAAAGATTGCTATTGTGCGTTCTTTTGATTACTTCTTAATTACTTCTGATCAATTCCAGCGTTCTCCTTTTTGTTGGATCATTTTTCTGCTTATTTAATTCTACTAAACAATTGCTAGAACGGAAAATGATTTTTTGTCTATTATTGCTACAGTACTTTTTTCAAAAAAAAAATATAATTAAATAATTGGAGTGGATTAGTAAGATAAATAAAATAGATATCTTCTTATTTCTTATAATAAAAATAGTTTAAAATAAAATTAGATTTCAACAAAAAAAAAATATTTAAATTGATTGGGTGACTTTTGAGTTATAATCATTAATTTCATATTATATTTTTGTATTTAAATATTAAATTATAAATTAAAAATATTAGATGAAATTAAAGATATTAATAAATATCAAATTTTGTATGGAATATATTGTAATTCTTACCAAATTTGGAGAATAGTTTTCTAAAATTAATTGACTTAACTATGGTTATTAATTATGATATTTATTCATATGATATAATCTTGACTTTTAAATTTTAAATATGACACATGTCTCTAATCTAGATGTGCACTTGACGAAATGGAGGAAAGGGGTAATGGAGGGGAGCCGGATCCGACTCAAAGCAGCCTCCAAACATACAAAAATAATCAAATTGTGGGCTACTTTTAACTCATCGTCTGTTGACTATGTTGTACCAATAATTAACACTGAGAACGATAGCACCGTGCTGTTAAGCTTTTTGTCAACACCTAACAATAAAACGAGTTGTTTATCTGGACAAGTTACTGCAGATTTGATCTTAGTCTGAAATATTATAGGCAAAAGGATCTGGTGGATCCTTATACTTGTATGTGTTTGTATTGTGAATCATTCTACTTACCTCTTTGTCATCTGGACCCCTGAACCCATCTAAACTCAACATACCCTTTCAACTTATCGTGACTCTCGATCGCGTTGGTGTCACACTCCATGTAGATAAAATTTGCCACATCATTTTTTTTACTTTTATAATAATTTCTTTTTTGACAAAAGAAAAATCATAAAGTTCTGATGCAATTTTGACAAATTATATTTTAATTTATTATTCTTTTAAATTAAAATTTTGGGTCTCCTCACATCATCTTCCATTTTCATCGTGAAATGGCCCAACTACCGGAGAAAGTCGTTGTTGTTGCCGCTCCTCTTGTCGGCGAGACCACAAATACTCTCTCCCTCACCAGTCTCCATCTTCATCGCACACCCTCACCATTTTTCTTTCCTCATTCTTCAACCTCCACAAATCCAGAAATCCTAAGCCGCCGCACCAGCTCCTCGACCCTCACCATCACCGACTGCTGCGAACCATCGCCGACCGCTACGAACCACTAGGAATGCCTATGCTCTCCATCCTATCCAGCGTACCAGAAGGCCAAGAAACTCCTCACTGCCTCCAGTGTACCAATTTGCTAGGAGGCTCCTCGCCACCTATGGTGTACCAGACCCCCTAAAAGACGATAGAAGAAAGAAAAAAAGGGTTAGGCAAGGATGGGATGGCTGAAAAAGTAGGTGGGTTGGGTGAAGGGCATCTCCAACCCTACACTCTATTTTACTCTCCAAATAAAAAATTAAATATTTTTTAGACAACCAGCTCCAACACAATTCTTTATTTTACTCTTTAAAAAAGAATCTTATTCTCTCTCCTCAATATTATATTATTATTTTCATTTCATTTTTATATTCTTATTTCATAATATAGTTCTTTTCTTTCTTTTTTCCAAATAATCATCCTATATAATTTTCATGTAATATAAAATTTAATTTTTTGAATTTTTTATTTAATATTAAATTATATTTTATTCTAAATTTCTAAAGAACAACTACGAATAATTGAAAAAAGAAATCAACAAGTAGAACCGCAATTACAACCACAACTTCTCTAAATCATACACAAATTCCGTTTTCGAATATCGTTAAATCTAGAAACGACCTACCAAATTACAAAATTATTGTTGTGATTTTTAAAATTATTATGTTATGTTAGTATTGTATTATTATCTTGTATTTAAAATTATTATGTTATGTATTTTTAAATTAAAATTTTATCTTTATCATTTAAATTTTGTGCATTCTTCATAGTGAAAATTAATAATAACATCAAATTGTATCACAAGTGATGAAAATTTAAAAAAAAATTAAAGTATTATCAATTTGAGATGAAAGTAGTATATATAAAATAAAATATTTTTTAAAATGTTATATTACATTTAAAAAGAATTGTGAATACTAGAGATTTAAGTAATAGCCTTATATGACAAATAATATGTTAATTACAAAATAATAGAAATAATAATATAATATTTAAAAAGTGAAATAGAGAGTATGAATAGTAGTTCTCCAAATTTGGAGAACTACTATTCAACTCTCTATAATTGAAGAGTAGAGGGTAAAATAGAGAGTGGTTGGAGAGGGCATTCTCTATTTTACTCTCCAAATATAGAGAGTGGAGAGTAAAATAGAGTAGGGTTGGAGATGGTCGAAGAAGAATGAATTTTTTTCTTTTTTAAGTTTATTATTTTATTCTCTTATAATTTAAATATTTTTTAAATTTAAATATGGTGTTCACTTGCCTTAATAGGCACGTAACCTCACTCTCTTGCCAACTCAACCATCTTAATGTCACTCACATAAGCATGGTCAATGGTTAGAGGGGTTTGATTTATTGTGTTTTATTGAGTGTAAGGATTCAGTTGGTAAAAGGTTAAGTAGAAGAGTTCATAATACAAACTGGTATAAGTACAGGGGTTAGGGCCGGCTCTATGCTTTGGCAAATAAGGCTTTTGCCTTAGGCCCCCAAATTTTATCAAGAATAAATTATGTGCTAAAATTTCTATAGAACTAAGTGATTATTTATGATAAAAAGTATATTTTTTTTAAAATATATTATTTTACCCACTTTAACATCTTTTATACTTTGTTAAAAATAAGAATTAATAGTGAAAAGTATTGAACTAAGTGAATTACAATTTTTTTTTAATTTCTTTTTTAATTTTAGTTTCAGGCATCACTACAACCATATTAAAATGGGTATACCAAGTCATCAACTTCTTGCATCAAATTCTATGGTTCTAACTCTTATCTTTATTTAATATTTGGCAACTTATTACTTATATAATTATGTTAACAATTCATATAATAATTGTCTCACTGAAAGGATGTTTTTCAATGTTGAATTGATAAAATCTTACCTAAAACTAATTACTGAAAAAACAATATTAAAATACTAATAATTTTCATCTAAATAATGTAAGAAAAATAAATTTTGAATAAATACGTACATGAAGTTTGTTTATATTTTAGGCCTAGAATCAAAATTTCGCTTTAGGCCCCCAATCACGTTGAGCCGCCCTTGACAGGGGTTCACCAGACCATTTTGCCAATATTATATTTGATGTTAACCTTCTTCTATTTTCTGTTTAGTTATCAAGGTTACGTGATCCTTGTTCATATCATATGGAAATTACTGGAAAACTATACAAGATATACACAACATATACGCGTTATATACATTGTCACGGTGGCGTGTATTTCAACTTTGAATTTTGACTCCAAATTAGTTTAAATAATCTTCAACTTTCCTCTAATCCCAACTATACCTACTAAATGAACTATGTACTGCAATTTTTCAAATCAGAGCTCAATTGTAATTTTTTATTTTTTTGTAACCAGGATAACCTCAATTGCAACCTCTGCCCTTTGGGTGAGCATTCAGTTGCAATTTAAGGATTGAGGTTTTGATGGGATTTTGCCATATTAAACTGGTATTTGGAATATTTGTATCACTCCATGGATTTGGGAAAACTAATTGGCACAAATTATATTTAAGTTAACCCTTTCATCATTTTCCCAATCAAAATTTGTATTTTTATAACGGATCAATCTGAGGAATCAAGAGTTGTATTTCTTCAATAGAATCCAGCGAGTCACGAATTATAGGTTTTGTTAAAAATCAAATTTTAGTTATATGCTCTTAATTTTTTTTTTGGGTTTCAATTGCTAACTGCTAAGCCTAATCTTTGATTAAAATCCTGACAATATATAGCTGTAAATAATTATATATACCATGTTAACTAACTGTTAGGAAGAGAAAGTGATTACGGATTTGTGAAGAAGGATGGATAGCACCCTCTAAACATGAGGGGTGGAGATAGGTGGGATTTGTAGGTGTCACTATTTTTTTTATTATAGATTTTGTATTTGTATCAGTAAAAAGTTGAATTATCATTTTGCCACTTTACTATATTAAAATTTAATTAAATATAAATTTTTAATTACATAATGGTAGAATTTGAAGTCCTTAAGCCCTTTAATAATTAAATCATCATTTTCTTGATAAATGAGTACATTGATATTGCTTTTAATCACATAAATCTCATAATAGAAGAATTTGAAAAGTTATGATATGGAAAGTCATTCATCACTTTAATGTAGAAATCAATTTCAGAATTAAAATTTGAACTTAAAAGGTCATTTCTTAATGCTATTTAAGAACCAACTTACAAAGATGGAAGCTCACAATAGGAACTCGAATTAAGAAAATTGCACAATTCAACATGAGAAGATAAGAGAGTTAGAAGTTGCAAGTGAGGATAACCAAAAATGCTGAAAATTAATCAAGAAGAAAAAATAGCAGCGAAAAAAAAGAGAGTAAATTTAATACATGTGTAATATTAAAACAGTGAACAATCTTATGTTAATATGTAGATGTGTTGTCTCTAACAATAATAAAGTTTTCTTTTCAGAGCATGAAGACTTTCTTTGTAATATCCTCAACTTTTCGTTCTTGCTTTCTTTCTCCATTATAGAGTTTTTCCTCCATGAAACATTTAGAATATATGGGTATTGGACTTGAAGTACAGATATCAATTTAAGGTATATGTAGAAATTTTCTTATTGTGCATTTAAATGAGAACCATTAATCATTTTTGTTATTCATTTTTGCACATACTAATATATCATATGTTTGAACCTAATAACATAAAAATGTAACTCGTTATTTTAGTTACTAAACTAATTTTGCAGGTTCATCAAATGTCTAATCATTTGACATGCAATAAATAAGTTATTTGAATACATTGATTGCTCATCTATTTTAATTTTTTTTTTTTTTTTTTGTTGAATAGCTTGTGATACTGACTAAAATGTGATTTTGACAGTAATTCATACATTTCACAGAACTCACGTGCAAAGCACGTGTTCAGATCTAGTATTACAAAAAAATTTAAAAAAAAATAAAAAAAATAAAAAAATAAAAATAAAATATATATATATATATATATATATATATATATATATATATATATATATATATTAATTTGTGAACCTCTAACAAAATTGATTAACAACTTAGTGGTAAAGAATGAAATGTTTTTTACACGAGTGTTTTTGAAAATTAAGTGATTTTCTTAGTTTTTCACTACTAATAAATTAATATAAAAGATTAACTTAAACGATACGACAAAGTTAATTTCTTTGTTAGTTAATTTTTTTATTTTGGATATTCAGTTTTAGGGGAAAATTATACATAAAATAGAGATTTGATTTTATTTGTTGGGTCGGATATGAACTATGAAGGGGTAAAAAATGAGTGGGATAATTTGTTAAAGTTGCGTGATATTTTTACAGTTAAAAATTAATTTTAGATTATTTTTCTTAAAATTTAGGTACAAACTAAACTTAAATAAGTTTTGTAGAGTGATGGTTAGATATTTCTTGTTGAATGGGGTGGAGGGTTAGTCAATCAAGAACTCACATGTTCAAAAGATGTATGTTGCATCAATGAAGATGTTGAGATGAATGTGTGGACATACTAGAAGCGACAAGATTAAAGATGAGGTTATCTGAGAAAAGTTGAAAGTGACCTCTGTAGCAGATAAGATAACCGAAACGAGACTGAGATGTTTGACTAATTCATTTGAAAAGTAATTTTTATAAGCAAATGTGTTTTGCTAATCTTTTTATAAAGTGCTTCTGAGAGTCAAAAATTACGATTAAGGGCAAGTATTAATGTATTTTTAATATTAAGATTATTTTATAGAGAAAAACTAGTTTAAACATCTATTACAAAAAATTAAATTAAATTTTTATTGTTTTTAAATTAAAATGTTGATATTCAAATTTCCAATCAATATTATACATTTTTTGAAGGGTTGGAATCCTTAATTGTTATTTTTTTTTCTTTTGTTCTAATCTTACAAAAATATTGTTGTTACCTTCTTATTTTTTTCTAATTCTGCAAAATAATACGTAAAATAATAAATAAAATATATAATTTATTAAAGCAAAATAAAAAATAAAATTCTTAAGTGTATATATATATATATATATATATATATATATAATACATTTTAGTCTTGAAAAAAATATTTTTTTATCTGCTTCTGCTTTTTTTAAGAAGCAGAAATTTTAAATTTCTTCCCAACAGCAGAAAAACTACTTCTGCTTCCATTTAAAAATAGTTTTATAGATTTGTCAAACACCGAATTTTACCAAAAAAAGGTATTTTTTTTCTCAAAACAAGTGTTTCTTGGCTCCCAACAGCAATGTCAAACAGACTCTAAGTTTAGTTAATCAAATAAAAGAATGTTTTAAAGACGATTAATAATTTGAGGATGAAATTAATAATTTGCGTTAAATTTAAGTGTGTTTTCAACTAACAATTATTTTTATAGTTTATTAACGAAAAAAATGCAATATTTATTAAACGGTGATGGCATATTTGGAAAGCCATCATTTTCATCAAAGTCGATTCTCTTCACATACATCATTTTGTAAATCTAATATGTTTTGTGACTTTTCCTCTTCACTTTTTCTCTTCTCTCTCCCCTAATCTCCACCCTTAATTTTTCAACGGAAAAGAGTCAAAAATGCTCTTAAATTATAATTTTTGGTATAATAATACTCTTTGTTAACCTTTTAGGTTAAAAATACCCCCGACATCAACCTTTTGGCTCTAAACTATCCTTATTTTTAACAGCCCTCTCCAAAAATATAATTACAAAATTCATTTATTACATGCCACAATATTATTGGCTGATTTTAAAATAAACTAGTAACTAATTAAATTCTCAATCCACAATCCAAGTCCTGATACCCACCCACTTAAAAGCCCCATTAAAAGCAAAGAAGAAGGACCCTTCAACTGATACATTTTTTTTTATATATAAAAACAGATAAAATGGAATGAAAAAAAAAACTCTAGTTCTTTCAACTTTTATTACATAGTTTTTATTTTGATGTACAGGTTAAGTAATAAATTTCTCAATTAAAAATCAATCTTTTCCGTTCTCAAAATTCAAAAGCTATAATCTGGGTTACCAATCGCCCCCCAAAGAATAATCAAAAGCTGAATAATTTAAATTGCTATTAAGCAATTGGGTTCCTCTCAGAGCATTCGTTAATGGCAATTGCCCTTCTGGTGTTACACCGTTCAATTCTCAAATGTATTCATTAGGATAAGCTTTATACTTGTACTGATTCAGTTCGGTAATTTCGAGTTTCTTCATTCACACAATTTTGATGAAGAAAATGGTGAAATCTTTGTTCACTCTTTCTGAACATTGTATGTGAATTTGTTGATGTATTTTCTCCATAGAGAATCAGCTGCTTTGAGGTCAAATTCAAGAACGAATTTAACTTCAGAGAAGAAGATGCATATATCCTCGTTTAATTGTTGCTTCCTGGGCTAAATTAAGAGTAGATGACGTGTTTAATGGGGCTTTTAGGTGGGCGGGTATGGGTTATTAGGCGGATTCAAGTTGTGGGTTGAAAATTTAATTAATTAGTTTATTTTAAAATCCATCAATAGTACTGTACCACGCAATAAATGAATTTTGTAATTGTATTTTTTGAGAAGACTGTTAAAAATAAGGGTAGTTTAGAGCCAAAAGATTAATGTCAGGGATATGTTTAGCCCGAAAAATTAATAAAAAATATTACTGTACCAGAAGCTATAGTTTAAGGACATTTTAGGCCCTTTTGAATTCTCCATTTTTTCCATATCTAAAAAGAAATGTTGATCAATATAACTTTTAGTCTTGTAAGAGGGAGTAAGCACACACTGGGTCAACATGTTAACTTAGGATCATTAAAAAGAATTTTGAGGGTACTATGGTCATTTCAGGCTATTCTTGTGCACTCACTTGCTTGAACAATTGAGTTTCAATGCTTTGTTTTGTTGGGGCTCAAGTGACAAAACTATCACAAACTTTTACTTAATGCCACATGTCTTTTACACTATGGGCCCCTCTAGGGATTTTTGTAAACTTTCCAATAACCCACATAATATTATTGGCCAAAAATAGCATCTTACTAGAGCTTCCATGTAAAATTTTGCACACATTGAACCAATGTGCCCTTTAGCTTATATCATCATTCATCATCACATTTTTATTGTATCATACAATTGGTTATTACTATTATTATAAGCAATTTAAAAATAAAAAATACATATAAAATATTTGATTGACTCTCGAAATTCTATTAGTACCACATAAATTGAATAGAGAAATAACATATATTATTTAAAAATTACGTAAGATATACTATAACTCATATCATATCATTGATTATTACTATTATTATAAACAATTTAAAAATAAAAAATACATATAAAACATTTGATTGATTCTCGAAATTCTATGAAAGCCACATAGATTAAAATAGAGAAAATAACATATATTATTTGAAAATTATGTAAAATATACTATAAATCATAATAATTAACGTAACAATTTAAATATCATAACATCATACTAAAAATTCATTGTCTTTTTAAATTCAATTTGTATTACATAAATTAAAATTAAAAAAAAAACATATATTGGGCCCGTGCTAGCACGAGCTCCAGTATCTAGTCTAAAAAGGAATGTTGATTAATATAATTAAGAGTAAATTTTAGGTTTAAACAAAAAGTTCATATTTGTATGTTATAGTTTAGTTTGCATAATTGTGCTCCATAGCAAATTTTATGTTTGCTATGGAGCATCAGATTTGTATAATCGCAGGCAGACATCTCGTTTTTATAAAAGCGTAGTGATTGTATATGTATATCGGTTTGATAATCGTATATATGTTATATGTATCAATGATTGTGTGTTATATATCTGCATAAAATTTAAATTTGTATACAATTGAATTGAAATAAAACATTTCTATATCAAATCTCTCTCTCGCTTCATAAAACACAAATAATACATTGTAAGTTGTATAATTTGTGTTTGTATAAAGCAAGAAAGAGATAAAGGCAAAAGAAAACTGGTAGGAGAAGATCTATATTTGTATAATTATAAGTGTATATGATGAAAATATATATATTCGTATTTATATATACAGTTTTTCCTCACTTTGTACAAACACAAACGCAATTTATACATTTGTGTTTGTATAAAAGCGAAAGAGGTGAGGGAGAGTAGCGAGTGAGATCAAGGAAAGTGGCGAGCGAGATTTTTGGGGAAAAAGGCGAACGATAAGTGTTTGTTACGGATTAAAACTAGATGAAACTATGGTTACAACATTTAGTTTGAATTACTAATAATTTGCTATTTTATACAATTTTCCCTATAATTAATTATGAATAAATAATTTTTACAAAATTTGAGGGATATATTTGTAATTCACTTTTAATTTACGTAGCTTTTCACTTTTGCACGTGTATCCGTTATAAGTTTCTTCAGAATAACCGAAAAACAAAATTCGTATAGTTTACATTCCCTCCTTTTTTTCTCTCTCTTTCTTGCTTCTTCTTCTTCACATTGTGCCAATTTCTATTCTTTCTTATGTTTTCAAAATAGTTTTAGGTCAACTAGTCAAACAGACGGTAAACCCTATAAATACAGAGCTTTTTTGATTCATTATTTGAATATTTTCAAAGTGAAATTTGAAAGACTCCATCTTCATGGTCATCGTCATTTTCTGAGGAGTGGAATCAAGAAACTCGCAATCTTCATCTCGTTTTCTCTCTCTCACACAAGTGTATTGTTCATAATCAGGTAATATATGTCTAAGTTCCTTATTTTTTTCTCTGTTTTAACTGGGTTTGGGTGAAGAAAGAAAGGTAAATGAAAAAGAAACGAAAAGGGGTTGGTTGGGTAGATTTAAAGTAGTGAAAAAAAATCAACTTTGGATTTTCTTTTGTAAAAAATTTTGTTATGTGAATCAAATAAATTCATATTTGAATTCTTTAATTATTCTCTCTACCTCAGTCCAATCTTCATCGTGGAATCACGGAACTTGCAATCTTCGTCTCATTCTTTCACAGAATTGTCTTGTTCATAATCAAGGTAATATATCTCTAATTTTCTTATGTTGTTTTTCCCTGTTTTAACTGGGTTCGTGAAAAAGAAAAATACAACTTTTAGTTTTCTTCTGTCAATTTTTTTGTTACGTGAATCAAGAAATTCATGTTTGATTCTTTATTTTCTGTAGGTCGGTCCAATCTTCATCGTCAAGTGGAATCAAGAAGTTCAAACTTCAGCTCATTCTGTTACAGAAGTGTATAGTCCATAATCAAGGTATATCTCCAAGTTTCTTATTTTTTTTCCCCTGTTTAACTGGGTGAAGAAGAAAGGCAAGGAAGAGAAAAATGAAAAAAAGAAATGAAAAGGGGTTGGTTGGGTAGATTTAAAGAAATTAGTCTATTTCAGGTGAAAAATATACAGTTTTGGAGTTTTCTGATGTCAAATTTACATGAACAAAATCTTAGATGGTGAATGACATTCTCACAGGTTTTGAAATGAGTAAACAAAAATGTTCATCAACTCGTGATGTGATTTTGCCACTTTTATCCAAGTTCTCTACCAAAGAGCTAATTCGACTGGAAGGGGTATCCAAGTTATGGAAATGTCTCATGGCCGAGCGTTATTTCGTTAAACTCCAGTTGAAAAGAGAGATTGTTACTGGATTTTTTTATCAAGGTCGGGGCCAGTGTGTTGAGGAACATTGTATAAGCTTTTTACCTGTTGCACAATCTGAAACGCACAATAATGTTCTTGCTTTTCTGCCGGAGCCAACTAAGATTTTCAATTCCTGCTATGGACTACTTTGTAGCAGTAGCTTCCATTCCTGCGCTGTTCCTTCTGTGTATATAAGTAATCCACTGCACAGGAAGTGGAGAAAACTTCACTGGCCAAATCCCTCTAGAGAAAGCTCCATAACATTGTCATTTGATCCATTTAAGAACCCGATTGACACAGTCACAAAGTTTAAGGTTGTGATAGCTACCCAAAATGAGATTAGCACAGAAGCGGGGCAATATTTTTCTTTTGACTTCTATTCCTCAGAAACAGAAGTGTGGACGAGATCAATAGAAACTTGTCTCTGCAATCACAACTTGCAGAAGGAGGGTAGCATCTGTGTACAAGGAATTTTATATTGGCTTACTGATGGAAACCAGATCATCATGTTTGATCCGGAAATTGAGAAGTCCTGGTTGGTAATGGTACCATTGCTCGACACCCAAGTCAATAAACGAAAGATGTGCATGGGAGAAGCTGAAGGGAAGCTGCATTATGTCTTCATTTCTGAAAAAGGACTCCAAGTTTGGTTGCTGGTGGATTACGCAACTTCGATCTGGGAACTTACTTTAACGATATCTTTAGAAGTGTTGGATACTGAATTACAAAAGCAGAAATATTTCTCCCATTTTGAGATCGGCGAGAAATTGGAATGTGATTACTTGACTGATTCTGCCTGGTGGGTTGAGACATTATCTTTCATGGATAATACTTTACTGATAAAATTTGGCGGTGATCTCTTTTTGTATATGTTTGAGTCAAGGAAAATGAAACATTTCGGACGGATTGATGCTCTTGGGCAGAATGATGTTTTGTCAGGTGCGGCTTGCGCATATACTATGAGCTTGGTTCCACTTGGTGAGGCATAATAAGTAACCCTTTCTCCTTTTATTCCTTTTATAGTGATGTACGTAGGCCATGAATGATAGGTTTAGTGTTCTTTCTTGAATACGCTTGAGATATGCATCAGTAAAGCACAGATACAATGTATAATGTGGCAGTCCTTGATGAATAAAGATTCTGAGTTACCACTGAACAGTCTCTTTCGTATTTCTTTCCTTTATATCAATCAAATACAACTCGAGCGCAGTATTAAGTTCCTAAGCAAATAGAGGAAGATCCAAAGAGCAAATAAGATAAAGTGAGTGGATAACTGCAGTATCCACCATGGTGTCAGAAAAGGTGACATCAATAAAAACATAGCTGTAGTGAACCTCTCTGAGTCATAAGCATCTTTGTCTTCAATGTCGCTTTCACTGCTGATCCTCATTGAGCTTATATTTAGCTTCCCATCCATGCTCTGTGGAACAGTTTTTTTAGTTTTTCTGCATCAAATAAGATTATAATTCATTACAATAATTATAACCTGTCTTGCACAAAGTAGTAATTTTACTAACTGAAGCAACACCAGCAATATATTTTATGATCCCTCCTAAGCCAACACAACAAAAGTCTATGGTCTACACAAGATTGTAATTCGATGACAAAGTCAGTTCCCATAAATAAACCCCAAGTCAACAAACCGATTTTCTGACCTCCTTCAATTGTACAACTGATCCCCCTAAGTACAAATGGGGTATCTTCCCTATATCTTATCTGTTTTGGATTACACTGATCAGTATTTTGAACATTTTAAATACAAGAAATTGGGGTGGTTAGATATAATTTACCTGCAGTTCTTGAATTTCAACTTTACCCCTTTTTGACCAATCGACTGGTGGACGGTTCTCTTTAACAATCTCAGGTGCTTCATTTGGAATGTGCATATATTGGTTGAGTCTTTCCACCGAAATGATGTAATTTGTTAGCCTGCACTGATTTTGAATGGAAAAAACAAGAGGTGTGTTTAATGAAAGACCATAGTACAAGCCATCCCAATAAATCCTGCAAAAGAATAGTAGTCTGTTATCAGAAAACCTGTTCTGCTTAACATTGATGAAAAGTAAAGGAACGATAATACATAATTCTTTATCTAGTCCCAAGAATAATACAATTCATCACATATCTGAACTTAAAATCCCAGGAGGAAGCAAAACCATGCGAAGTGTTGAGGATGCAAGAACAATATCAGTAATAGTTTCCAGTTGTTGAAAACCACTCATTTGCTGCAACATTATGGAAAAATGGGCTGGCATTTATATCAACTAGCATCAAAGTCTTCATAAAAAATCTGTCTTCCTCTTTGAATGCCATTATGGTCACAGCTCCACCAGTAGATTCAGCAAGATGGTTGGCTACAAATGATTTGGTAGAACCATTTGTCCACATCAACTCTTTGGCAGACACATAGTAGTATTTCTGTCAAGAGTAAGAGAAAAAGTTTTATGTCTCAGTTATCAGTTACCGCTGGTACAAAAGAGAAGAGTGTTGATTGACTGTTTGTCTGTGTGCACGGGTGTATAAAGGATGTTGAGAAAAATAAAACAACCAACTCTTACCTGCAACTGAATGGCCAAATAAAGCATTGGGATGGAGATAATCACAACTGGCCAAGTGACAACAGCTACCACGGTAAGATTGGAATAGAAGTTTGTGGCATATAACCATTCAGCTTCAAAATTAACTATGATTTTACAGAAAACATATCAGGAGTTCAAGAGTTCACATCTTTTTTCTTCTTTAAAGAAAAGACATAGAAAAATCGTATTAGAAAGAGATGTTGCTAACCAGAACCATATCAAAAGCAGAAAGAAAATCAACTTGGTGCGTCACAAGAAAGACGGTTTTCCCTGAGAGAGCACCCATAACATATTCCTGCAAAAGACCAGTCCTGACCTGAGCTTCCAGATCAGAAGAGGTGATATGAAGCACAAAACTATCAACATTTTTCTTACATTGAATAAGCTACTAGCAGTATGTGCATCTACAGCACTGAATGGATCATCTAAGAGATATATCAGCATTCTGATACAGTGCACGAGCAAGTTGAATGCGCTGCTTTTGACCACCACTAAGATTAACTCCTCTTTCACCTATTTCAGTGAGATCACCATAAGGTAGCAACTCAAGGACTTTTAACAGTGAACATTTTTCCAAAGTTTGCTGGTATCTCTGGCTATCAAGTGGAGAACCAAACAAAATATTTTCTTGTATTGTCCCTGTCTGAATCCATGCTGACTGAGAGACATAGGCAATTTTTCCGTAAACTTGAACCTGAGGAACACGGAGAATCTATAGATCAGTTGAGAATATGTAATTATATTTTTAGAACTGCATTTAGTGAAGTAAATTTATGAATGTGCCTACAATAAAAACTTCAAGAACCAGCTTGTCATTTCCTACCTAGCAAGGAAAACAGTAAGTAACGAATACAACTTACAGTTCCTTGGATACTTGGAACCTCTCCAAGAATTGCTGCCATAAGTGTTGACTTTCCTGATCCCACCTCCCCACATATAGCAATCTTCTGACCGGATCTAACCTCCAAATTAATATTTCTCAGTGTAGGTCGAGGTGGATTCTCTTCCCATGAGAGATTAGCTGATTTCAAAAGTATGGCGTGATCTGTAGATCCAAAGTTGTGCTTCTGCCTAACATTTGCATTTTCCAGTTCAGGGGCCTCAAGGAACTTGACAATTCTCGCAAAGGAAACCTTGGCTTTAATGACCACACCAATAAGGTCAGAAATGTCGCTTACAGGACTCTGAACCAGACGTAATGTTGCTACAAAGGTGAAAATGTTACTTGCATGCAGTGGAATACCTAGGAAATAACAAGCCCCAAATGTTGCAGCAGAGACCAAAACAGGTGATGACCCATAAAGGAAGGAATTATATCCGTTACTCAATTGAACAGCTGAACAACAATTTTCTTCTACTTGCCTCAAATTTTCTATGACCTTCTTAAAATGAGTTTCCCATGCATATAATTTCAGAACTTTCATATTTACAAGGGCCTCTGAGATAGCCTTGAGCCTATCATCTTGTGCAACCATTAGCTTGGACTGGAATTTATGTTGTAACTTAGCTAGCGGAGCATTGCACAGGACCGTGATTATAATCACTACCAAGGATGCAATAGTTGCCAGTCCAACTGTACGGAGGAGAATGATTAGTGCAAAGCAGATCTGGATCATTGTAGTCCACGTCTGATGCAGCCAAAAAGGAAACTCTCCAACTCGATAAGCATCCACGGTTACATAGTTCATGATCTCACCACTGGAATGCATCAGCTTGGCAGCATTGGATAATCTCATTTGCTTCTTACAAATGGCTGCTGTAAGTAAAGACCTCACTTTTAGGCCAATGAGTCTGCTCCTGAAGTACCATTGCCTTTGTGACAAGGATTCCAGGTTCTTTGATATAAACAGCAGAATGGCTAATAACAACCCCTCACTTTTAAAAGCTGCATCTCCTTCAGCAATCTTAATGAATGCATTAAGAAGGAGAGGACCAGCAGATAGAGTAGTTATTTTTAGCAGCGCAAAGAGTCCTGACACAATGAGCTCCTTCCAGTGACATAACACAATTGTCTTTAGAATCGATGGTTGGGAAGACGGATCAACTTGTTTCTGTTTGTTCAGAAGATCCAAAAACATTAAGTAACATGATTCAGCACGATCAGACTCACGCAATTTGGGAATTTCTTCATCCCCAAGAGCTTTTTGCTTTCCCTTCTTCATCAGTGGATTCATCCACCAAAATGACATTTTATTAAGAATCCCAGCCTTAGCAAAGGGAGTGACAAAGCTAACAGAATCACTTCTACTGATTCCACTGTCAGCGCCATTTAAGGGAGCATAAAGATCATTTTTATATCTCTCTTCATGCTGCAGCCCCTTGTAGGTGCATAACAACAATAAACATGCTCCTACAAAGGACAAAACGTCTAGAACTATCTTAATTGTGACCTCTTTATCAAGAATAGCCCTGATGAGTGACATACCAGCAAAAAATCCAGTAAAGACAAAAGCAAGAGTTGACAAGAGCCTTAAGGGAATTCTTGAAAAACGTTTTCCCCTAAGGCTTGCGGTTAAACTTACTGATAACCATGCAATTCCATGAAACAAGGTCATTAACCACCAATGCAGTGGTAATGCACTATGGGTCTTCTTCATTTGGTCTTCAAACACCCAAATGAACAAGGAAAGATACATTACTCCCAGGAAACCATTGAAAATAGCAGAAGTCAACTGCAAACGTGAGAACCTAGAAAAGCAAACAGGAATGTTGGTGTATTTTAAGGATGTTTTAGGAAACAAAGTGAATAGGAAGGAAAACAAGAGTATAACATCAGAACAAATGATCAACGCATGATTGATACATGATGAAGGTAGTGCCGCGGATATCCAATCAGTACTGCAAGGTTTCCCATTTACTTTCGAGCAATCTGATGCCCCACAAAATATATCCCATATGTCCTGCATCTCCTTCTCCAATTTCTAAGCCCTGAAATGAAATACCAGTCCAAAACTTTTGTCTTCAATGACAATCCATGCAATGGGCAAAGTCAACTCCTAGTATCAAGAATGTATCAACAAGATCAGACTTGTGAAAATAAGAAAACATCTTCATGCTAGACAGTGAAAGATCATGCATTTATCAAAAAGTGAAAGATCCAAAAATGCATGCATTTAACAAAAAGTGAAAGATAAAAAACTAGACTACCAGAGGTTGAAGACACCAAATAGGTTGAACCATAGTAGCAGAATGAAACTCAGAGCTAGGAATAAGATAGGTAAATAGGTAATCTTTCATCATTGGATTGGTTTTTTTATTTTTAAAATAACCCCATGACCAGCTCAAATCTATACATATCTTCTATGGTATTTTAAAAACAGCAAATACGAGTAAGTCTTTAGTAGTGACATAAATGGATTACAAGGTGGATAAGCCTAAGACTGGATCCAAGAAAAATGGGTCACAAGGTGAAATTGCTAGACTTATCAACTAAGCTTTAATGGTTTTTTGAAGGTTGAAACTTGTTTTAATAATCCTGTCTTTATTAAGAAATTGATAAAAGTATGGAGATGCGACATTGGGCACCTGCTAAACATCCACTACCTACTTAATTTATTGAGTTGAACAGATTAAGAACACATATTTCATGTACAAACATGTTCACACGTGCTCTGTTTCCCCAAGTTCTTTATTTCCTTTGCAAACAGAATTCACACTATCTTAATTAGCAATGTCTTTGTTACCTGTATCATTTTTTTTATTTTATCAGCCATGTGCATTAAAATAAAGAAAGTCAACACTGTTTCCCCAACTTCTTTATTTCCTTTGCAAACACAATTCACACTATCTTAATTAGCAATGTCTCTGTTACCTGTATCATTTTTTTTATTTAATCAGCCATGTGCATTAAAATAAGGATAAATTACTTATATACACATATATAATTTCCTTATTCTCTATTTTTCCCTACTTTTTAAAAATATTACATAAATTCCTTTTTTCTCCTAATTTTAAACACTACCGGATACATAAAAGTCACCAGCCAAACCCACAGTCACCACTCCATTTTTCACTCCTATTTTCTCACCCTAAATTCACTCCAAATGATTAGCAGTTACAAAATTCATATCCAAATTTGATTTTCAAAAAGTTTAAACTAATCAAACATAAAAAAAAATATTAAAAAATATTTTCAAAAAATTTAAACTAACCAAAAATAAAATTGAATTAAAAGTGGAGTATTTCCTCTTTAATATAATCCTATACGGCTAAATGGGTTTGTTGAAAATACTTCCTAATTAACTTTAGGCTGATTTTTGATTAGTTGCATCAATTAACTTGTTAGTCATACCATTTTTTTAGGAATGCAAGGTGGATGCAGCTAAGCCTATAGCGCCAAAAATAGGTCACTAGTTTTTGCAATTATATATGTAATAAATTATTTTTATTAGTACTCATAATAATGTTTGATCGTTACAGTAGTAATAACTCAATTATAGAAATAATAAATTTAAATAAAAAA
Source organism: Solanum verrucosum (assembly GCF_900185275.1). Lineage (NCBI taxonomy): Eukaryota > Viridiplantae > Streptophyta > Magnoliopsida > Solanales > Solanaceae > Solanum > Solanum verrucosum. The sequence continues at coordinate 798,841 of NW_026020254.1, forward strand.
TTGCCGGATACATAATTAATTCCACAATTTTTTTCTCCCCTTTTCAAGTCATAAATCTCTCCACAATTATCTTACATTAACTAGAATTTTAATGTATCTAGTTAATTTTGTTTCTTAATTAATGTATAATGACTTTGTTTCAATACTACGATACATTACAAGTAGTGTATCATGTTCAAATATTAGTTTTGATACATAACCCTAATTAGTTTTGATACTTGATACAAAACTTCCACCAAATGTATTATTTATCATTTATCTAGGTGTGGTTATGTATCTTCTACCTTATTCAAATTTAGAAGGATATGTATCCGTACACAGTATCAAATTATATGCGTGATACATAAACTTTGTGTTATGTATCACAGACCAAAAAAATATGCTATTTGGAACATTTATCCCTTTCTTATTTCACTCCACAAATCTCTCCTTATTTTTAGTCACAGAATTTTGATAGTTATTTTCTCATTTACGTTTGAAATTCAAAATCATACTCTTTTATGTAGGTTAAGAATATTATTTAGACAAAAAAGTTTAAAAAGGATATTTATGAGTCTTTTACATATTTTTAAAATACTTCAAAATTTATAATAAAATAAAATAAGTGAACTTCAAATTTTCAACACTAAAACGTAAATTAGAAAAAAGAAGAAGTAATAGTATTAGTTATTATCTGGTAATAATTAATATAATATTTATACATTTTTCATAAGTTGAGCTGGTTATGGACTCTAACAACTAATCATTCATTGAAACTGATTAGGATTCTTGTATTATAATTTAATCTTCGTGTTGTCTCATAATAATATTAGTTTCAATTTCACCAAAATTTCATATGATCTAATATTTTCCTCTTTTTTCTGGTGTTTTTCATAATCAAATTTCTTTAATGGATTGTGTTTGTTCATGTATCTAATTGATAACTTAATTCTTATTTATTGTGATACATTTATAGATACACTTTATTTCAGCTTACATACATCCTTCTTTCACAACCTTATTGTATCAAATACATTATTATCAACTACAAAATGATACATTATGTAAGTTATACATATCTTTCAAGGTAAACAATACAATACTTATCAATTTACATAAGATACATAATAGTAATGTATTGTGCACTAATTTTTTAGATATGATACGTAAATTCGAATTTATACTAAATGTATCAATTCATAGCAACTACCACACGGTAATGTATAGATCTCAAATTTAACATCTTATGGGCAACAATTACTTATTTAATGTATCTAGCATAAATACAATAGTTATCAATTTAAACGAGATACATAAATAGTAATGTATCATGCACTAATTTTTTATACGTAAATTTGAATTTATACTAAATGTATCAATTACATAGCAACTACCACACAGTAATGTATCATCTTAGATCTAACATCTTATGGACAACAATTATTTATTTAATGTATCTAGTATAAATACAATACCTGTCAAGTTAAACAAGATACATAAATAGTAAAATGCTAAGCAGCAAAGATATTCATGATGTATCTTCTTCATTTTTTTTGACAATTTGAATCAAAATTGAAAGGATCTTCAATAAACTAGGAGAAGAATTTTGAATCTCAAAATTTTCAACAATTTTGAATCAAAATTAAAAGGATCTTCGCTGAACTGAGAGAAGAAAGAATCTTGAATCTCAAAATTTTTGATAATCTTGAATCAAAATTGAAAGGATCTTCGATGAACTTGAAGATTCAAAAGGATATCGTTTCATCCAACAACAATTCCATCACTTTTTTATCCTTCATAACTCACCTTGCTTACCCAAAATTTCCACAAAAAATTTTGAATCAAATCTAAAAGGTTTCTTCGTTGAACGGGGGAAGCAATTTGAAATTTTGAATTTCTTCGTTCTATTAGGATTTTTCTGAAGCAAAAGAGAAACTTGATGTTCTTACCAATTCCATCGAACAAATCAAAGATGGACTAGAGAAATGGAAGGTTGAGTGGGAGGAAAAGGAGCTTCATCTGATGTGTTGCATTAATAAAACTGAAGAAGAAAATTCATTAATGGAAAAAGAAATCAACCGGTTATTAAATCTGCTCAAAGATAACGAGGATCAAGCAAATAAAAGCGTAATTTATGGGATTTAATTAATTTTCAGATTTTATTCCTTTTTTAGCGTAACAGAAAGATTTTTCTTGTATTAGAATTAATGTATCCGGATGGTGAATTAATGTATCCGGATGATGACTTATGTATCCGGAAGGTACAAATTTTAAGGGATTATTGTAATTAGAAAAAAAGTATGGATAGGATGTAATTTACTCATAGATTCATGTAAGTTATACTTAAAATAAACAAAGTCAACAAATTAAACCTCCTCTTTAGTATATTAGTGGTCATTAATATATCTTAGTAAGTAAACTGAGAACCCTACTAGTGAAAAAAACTGAGAATTTTAATTTCTCACAGGAGCAATAAGCTTTAATTTTGTTCGCTGATAAAAGTTACAGCTCCTGAAGGAAGCGGAGATCTTCAATGGACTCTATTCCTGGAAAGAGGCTTCTCACACGATGATATCACATCTTAGGACCAAAATTTCCGTTCAACTGCTCGTACGCCATCCTGTACCCACTAATTAGCTCTTCCAGGAAAGTGTAATCAAACTTCTAGCATAGGCATGATGACATTATTGTATGTGTTGCTCCCCAATATACACGCAAGTGTACGTGGTCACGCAAGTAATATAGATTCTTTAAGAAGCGAGTTATCGTTCCCAAGGGACTTATGATCAATTTATATTTAACACTTAATTCTACAAATAAAAGTAAAAGTAACATCTTCAAGAGTTGATAATTGATTGTTAACTACTACTAATTATGCACTAACTGAAAGTAACTAATTGTGAACGACTTTAATATGCTGTTTCAAACAAGTTAAAAGAGATTCCAGGGCTGCAGCATATAATGAATATCATGTATCATATTATTGGCTTAGAATTAATTTTAGTTGTCAAGTTACTGGTTTATAGGGTTGTATGAGTCGAGCTACACACCTCTAGTCGTCTACTCCAATTAGCTATCTAACTACATCGTTGAGCGGGATAAATAGACTAACTGACGAACATTTATATTTCATCCTACTTCGTAACCAAGCAAGTTGTTCGTCCGGGAGTCACTCCTAAACACAAATCACCTCAATCTAATGGGTCAATCGAGCTCTCTATATTCTCTGGTCTATCTAATCCCTCCTCTCTTGATTTTAAAATTAGACAATAGATTTATCTTATGGTGAGCAAGCATAAAATACTGAAACAAGAATATAGAAGTAACTTATAATGACAACCAAGATTTAATTCAACAAGCCTTTAATAATCAACAGATCATTCGTAGCTACAACCCCAAAATTAGGGCGTTTAGCCATTCATGCTATTAGAAAACAAGAAAATACAATAGTTCATGCAATTTCCGAAAAATAGAAGAGTTAAAGGATAAAAACTTATTACAAACTTGACTTCTTGCTCTTGCACACTTAAATCAAAAGTCGAACCCCGATTATGGAGCCCTAAGGATCTATTTATAATAGTAGGAAAAGTTGGGAACAAATCCTACTCAAAGTAGGAATCCTATTTAATGTTTAAAACTTGGAAAAGTCGGCAAAAGAGGGACGTGTCGCGCTTCCTATCACCCCATGAACATGCTCCGGCTGTATCAGTGTTGGCGCGCCGCACCTGAGAAGGGCCTGGCCTCTGAATGTTGAGCTTTGGCGCGTCGCGCCTCTCAACGCACCTGAGAAGGGCCTCTGAATGTTGGGCCTTAGCGCGTCGCGCCTAGCAGTGCGCCTGACCTTGGGGCTTTCATCCTTAGCCGCTTTTCATGCTCTTTTTCATCTCTTTTCTTCAAGTTGACTCCAATTCCCTTGAGAGTTCCTGAAACAATTAATCATGTGTGTAAGTGAATAATCATCACAAGTTACACCAATAATTAAGCTAATGACTAGAGATCATTCTTCAATCTAATCGATTCATGGGCACATATTGACAACTTGTTACGACCCGATTCTGAAAACTAAGGTTTCAAAACCAATTTCGCAACTTTGGCAATTTTGGTTATGTTTTGAAAAAAAAATTATAATTTGGAAGTCACCACTTAATTTTTAGAAAAAATTAAGAAAACCATTTAAAAGGGGTAATTTTTAAAAGAAAAACATTTGAATAAACCAGAGTCGGGTAAGGGTTCAAATAATTCTCTAAGGAAGGGTTTAGGCATCTTAGAGAATTCGCTAACACACGGTTGACCGACAGATTTAAAAATTTGGCTAATTTTATATAAAAAAGGGTTGCTTAAAAAATCTTATTTGAAACTTAAATAAAAATATTTTGAAACTTGTGAAATCTCAAAAAAAAAAACCTAACTTAAAACTTTTATCCATAGTCATGTTTTGAACCATACGATTAATTCAAACTCATAAACATGGATTAAAGGACCTTGTTTAACAACTACGAAAGGATATTGAAAATCCTTAAGTCATTCATACAAAGTCCTGAGTTAATTTTAAAGACAACTAATTTAGTTTAAGAAACTTAACAATTTTATCCTATTCAAAAATTTGAACTAAATAATTAGTTCAAACTCATAAATGGATTCAAAGCTTTTTTAATAACTATGAAAGAACATGAAAGGTTCGTAAGTTATTCTAATAAGCTTAAAATTGTTTAACTTAAAATGAATTTTGAAAATTTAAATACTTAAAGTAAATAAACAACGAAATAGAAAAGTCATGAAAGAACTCCCGAGGATTCATCTAAGTTAGATATGAGAAGAAAAAGTTAGCACTTACAATAAACAAAATAATAATGAGGATATAAAGTAAACAATGAATAAAATAACTGAAATTTCCAGCCCCTATTCGACCATTTTGGGGGGTGAAATGTTAAATCTGTTGCTTCATCGATTAAGGGTCTTAACCCAATTTTGCTCCTCATTTAAGCTCTTTCTAGCTGGTGCTGCTATTGATTAGTTTATTGAACCTTTAAGTCCAAACTTCCAATTTTCAACACCTTTGGGGGCTGCTGTTGGTTTGCCTCTGTTGGTGCCATTTTCAGGTCTTTCAAGACCAAGAAAATGCACGTTTAGCCTTTTAGGCTACTGTTGTTGCTGTCTTCTTGGATGTTTAACCCAATAACATCGTTTTTCATTCGACGACATAGGGATTGACTCAAGAAAGGGTGTATGCAAGGGGTGAGAGTCCAAATGGGACTCAACATGAGAGTGAGTTCATGCGAAAAAGAAAGAGGAAACAAGAATTAGAACCAATACGAAACAATATCAAGTCAAGCTAATAACTTAAGATGTTTATTATGACTATAAAAGTGCATAATTTAAAACATATATTCATATTAAAACTTAACAAACATGACAATCTATAACATGCATTATAAGCAGATAACAAATTTAAAAGCTCATTGCCATAGCCATCGAATATAATTATTGCAAAATATGTCAACACTAGGCAGAATTCTCAAATAGAACTAATCCTAAGGATTCAAGAGAAAACACTGATATATTATAACTTGTCATACCATTGAACTTACCTAAGCCTAAAGAAGTAGTAGAGAATAAGGATGAGTTGTGACTATCCTAAACCATGGAGTTGAACATGCACCTTATTTAAACCTTGAGTCAATCACACTTGGATATTAATGTTAACTCCACTAATATTAATAGCAAAAAAAAAAAAAAAAGTCAATACAAGCTAGGTTGAATCCAAATGCAAGGTGGGGAGTATGAAATTAAGCTTCTACCTATAAGAACAAATAGAAATTAATTCTAATTCCTAGTCAGCAAGCAGAACAGCGGAGAATGAACTATAAAGCTACATTTAATCAAGGAACACATAAGTGAAACATGAAGAAAATAGAGGCATATGGAGTTGCAAGATTACCGGAAAAGCATCTTAGAAAGAGAAAATCGATGAAGAGACAAACCAATAACTATTTCCATTTTTTTAAAAATCAAAGCAATACTCTTTATGGAGAAACAAATGTTAGGAACAACAATACAACAGTGACAACTACGAAACTAGAAACTAAAGATGGTAAGAATTTAAACAACTCCTGGAATTAAATTTAAACTAAGACAAATCCCCTAATGCTTATGGAAAGAAAGTAACCCAACTTAGATGAGAAGAGGATTAAACTAAAACACATAGCAAGAAACTGAAGATCAGGAAATCTCAACTAGCCCATGAGTTCAAGAGAACATCAAGCTAAAAAAATAAATATGCAATACACCTCAACAACAAGATTAACTTTAAATTGAATAAAGGTACATTTTCAAACCAACAGTAAGGAAATTTAAAGATTTGGAATTCATTTTAACACAAACCGCTACTGAAATGAACTCGAAATCATAACAGAACATATGTTATTAGCAAATTAAAACTTGAACAAATATCAACTATGAAGAAACATGAACAATGAAACCACCAGACCAAAGAGAACATTAGAAAATAAATAAAATTTCCAAAGCAACAACCTTTAACAGAGAACCTGAACTAATATATTTGATATCTCTATGAGTCAATTGTGCAAACACGGAATTGAATGCTTATCATTATAGCAACAAGCGTAAGGACTATAACCGAGATGAACATTAATATCCAAGACCAAATCAGGCGAGCAACATGAATAGAACACCAAAGAAGCTAGGAAAATTTACGACTACAATAACAAAACAGTAAGAACAAGAGAAACATTATTAGCTACTAAAATGTTAAATCAAAGTCTAACACATGAAAATTAAAACAAAGCTAAGAACACATAATAAATAGAAAGCATAGAAGAACTGGGAATTAAACGAAACAAAGCTAAGAAAGAATTACCTCTTTCCGGGCAACGAACTGAAACAACAAGTTGAGAAGACGACTCCGCCACCTCTTCCAACTCGAACAACCACAAAATCCACAAAGATTAAACTATTGAACCAAGATTTCCCAAACCTTTTAGGGGTACTCTCAAGTCTCAAAAACGTCCTCCCTTGAACAGTGAGAAGAAATGGGTTTATATAATAGAGATTTGGGGGGGAATTTTTGTTAGCAACGATGTGGGAATTGGGAAATTTTCAAAATCCCTTAATAGATAAGGTTTACGAGCTGGAGGAGGTACGAATTCGTACCAAATCAAACGGTTGAGAAGAAATTGAGAATTAGATGGATAAGAGTCGCGTGGCTCGTCTAGAAATTTCTTGGAACGCTATCTCGTGTTGAGCACGCACGTCGTACGGATGAGACGAGGGAGAATGAGGATGTCACCTGGGTTCGCGTCGTTCTCTGGAGAAGATGAGGGAGAAGGAGCGCGTAGAGATGAAATGGTGCTTTCTTTTGATGAAAAAATAAGGAGAGTGGAGAGCGTGGGGGATAGAAAATTAGGAAGAAAACAAAAAGTGGAATAATCTAGGGTGTGGGCTGGTTTATTGGTTTAATTTGGGCTTGAACTTGTAGGAAATTAAAAGGGCTAAAGGGATCTGGTTCATGGTTTATTTTTATCAAATTCAAATCGACTTCAATTAATTCAAATTTGATAAAATGGAAATGAGACAAATTATAAACTCAATTAATTACTCAAACTTCTTAACTTCAACAATACAAAATAACTATTTCTAAAAGAAAGATTCTTATTAAATTGTGAATTAATCATTCTAAAGGAAATAAAATGCATATTTATTTAAAACTCTATTTTTACTGAAAACGACTATCTAAATATTTATTCAAATTGAAAGTTATATATATATATATATATATATATTAAGTATAAAGCTATATAATCTATATGAAAAATGGCAAAAGGTGCCTCGAAAATAATTTAAAGTATTTTAGATTTGCAACATTAATTATTTCAAACTTATTTAAAATTGAAGAAGCTTGAAAATTAATTAAATCGTGGAGGGTCAAAATTAGGTGTCAACAACTGCCCCTCGTTTGATTAGGATGGATGAAAGAGATTCGAGGCAAATGAAATTGACGAATCCAATTTTGTCCGTCCACTAATTCATCACTTTGGAATGATAAATGGTAAGGATTTTAGAAGAATTATGGCCGGACCCCAATATTGAGTTTCCTACTTATCTCAGGTTACATGAGAACTCAGGCCACTAGTAATTCGAAAGACGCTTGATTTAACACACAATTTTGAAAGAATGCAAAAGCTATTTTGGTGTCGAAGTATGGAGAGACCAAAAAGCTCGAGAACAGAGTGATCACAGAATTGTTGGAATACAGTTGAGTTTTCAACATTAAGTCCGCCTACATATCCCTAAACTTTGGGAATCAGACTGCTTGTAGTTCGACTTAATCGATTGAAAAGGGAATCTCGTATGCGGAAATAACCTTTAGCTTAAGGATGAGTGACAAATTAATTGAGCGTAGAAAAGAGGCTTGCAAACATCTCAACTATGAATGTGGGGCCCTTCACATCCATAGAGTAGAACTTACATAAATATAATTTCCAAAGCTCTAGGTGTATTGTCACTCGAATTTGAAAATTTGCCTCTCGTGAGAGTTGAAAATTTCACTGAAGGTGAAACTGAGACTATTTACATCCCAAGAAATACCCACACGCCTTAGGATAGGGATGTGGTTTGAGTGTGGTGGAAGTCGCTCCTCAACTCGCGTCCTAAGAATTTGATATTCCTCTTTGGACTATGTCCCAGTTCGCTGCTAAGAAAAATTCCACGTTGTGTTGCGTCCTATTTTGATGTAGTCCACTTCATGTGTTTCAAAATCTGGAGAAAATTGTCAGTAGAAAATGTAATATAAATACAAATATAATTTGGGCAAACCTGGTTTAACATGTCAAACTGAAGGAGATGACAATCCAATTTCAAGTGTATTGCCCTTGAATGAAGTGGTGATTCAAAGTGATATGTCAATTTAAACGAGGTGATGATTCAATAACATAATATAACATGTCACTTTTTAGGGAGATGACTTCCCAACATGTCACTTTTTAGGGAGGTGTCATCCCAATATAATATAACCTTGTGTTTAAGGGTGGTAATGTCCTAATATAATAATAACGCGTCACTTTGAGGGAAATGATTGCCCAATGCAATATAACCTGTCATATTCTGGATGGTGACGCTTCAATAATAATTTAACGTGGCACGTTGAAGGAAGTGACGCCCCAATAATATATTGTGCCACGTTGAAGGGAGTGACTTTCCAATAATAATTTAATGTGTCACGTTGAAGGAAGTGACGCTCCAATAATAATTCAATGTGTCACGTTGAAGGAAGTGACTCTCCAATGCTAATTCAATGTGTCACGTTGAAGGAAGTGACTCTCCAATAATAATTTAATGTGTCACATTGAAGGAAGTGACTCTCTAATAATAATTTAATGTGCCACGTCGAAGGAAGTGACTCTCCAATAATAATTTAACGTGTCACGTTGAAGAAAGTGACGCTCCAATAATAATTTAACGTGTCACGTTGAAGAAAGTGACGCTCCAATAATATAACGTGTCGCGTTGAAGAAAGTGGCGCTCCAATAAAATTTAACGTGTCACGTTGAAAGAAGTGACTCTCCAATAATAATTTAACGTGTCACGTTGAAGAAAGTGACGCTCAACTAATAATTTAACGTGTCACGTTGAAGGAAGTGACGCTCCAATAATAGTTTAATGTGTCACGTTGAAGGAAGTGACGCTCCAATAATAATTTAGCGTGTCACATTGAAGGAAGTGACGCTCCAACAATAATTTAACGTGTCACGTTGAAAGAAGTGACGCTCCAATAATATTTTAATGTGTCACGTTGAAGGAAGTGACGCTCCAATAATATAATGTGTCACGTTGAAGGAAGTGACGCTCCAATAATATAACGTATCACATTGAAGGGAGTGACGCTCCAATACTAATTTAACGTGTCACATTGAAGGAAGTGACGTTCCAATATAACTCCTTGTGATAAAGAACAAATCTCAGAATAGGGAGTATAGTTATAACATGGTAACTTGATTAGCTCCCGGGAGTTTGCGAAGCCGATAACATCTCTGGATGTGATTAAAACTTTGTCGTTCCTGTGCTCATCGAATTTTTTTTTAGATAAGAACAAAGAAATTAATAAATGTCAAGACTTTTAAACGCGTCATGGCGATAGCCATAGAGAATGACGGATTCTGGAAAAGTGCTTTGAGAACTTATAATGTTGAAACAAGGTAATAATGACCGATTAGGGATGTCACGTAAAGTGAGTCCCTACTTTTAGTCTGGAATCTCTTATTAAAGAGGGATTTTCTTGAAAAGAATATATGAAACTTGAAGTTGAACGGAGATTTTGAGAACTTTGAACTATTTCAAAAAGTTTCCCGTGTTTCCAGTCCAAGGGTACTTAGCTGAAATAATTTGCAAAAAATGAAGGATGACTGATTCCAAAACATGCCCAGTTTCCTTTGAGGTCTGTAGTTTGAAATAGTTAGAAGACCGAATCCTTATATAGGATTGCCTACGTATCTTGCTGGAACAAGAAATCAGGTCTGACGTAGTTCGAACCAGAGTACTTAAAGAATTTAAAGATAACAAAAGATTTGTCATAGAAAAGGCAAAAGGTTAGAAATGATGGAGAGCAAAACTCATCAACGTAAAATAGAAGATAAGAGTAAGCTTATTGGATAGGATCCTTGGTGTCAGAAATCTTTCATAATAATATCTTTGGATAAGAACTAGTGCATATCCTTTGTCTGGTGAACGTCTGGCTTGATCATTCAAAATTTCAGAAGATCTTTTAAAATTTTACCTTCAATTCTGGTAATAATACCTGCAAAACTCAGTCGTGAGTTAGTAACAAAATAAAATTATCAAAGTAAATGATATAACAAAAGATAAGTTAAGGATGAAAATTTTCAGCTTATATTGGTCTGGATAACGTCTTATGGTCTTCGCCATTATGCCAAGCTATTCCATCTTTAAGTCACAATAAAGCGAAAGGAAATTTTAGAAGATGAGTAAGAGTAGAAATCTTTTGAGTTATGACGAGGCCATTGTGAGTCCAATGATGCCTTGTAACTTTGTAGTTCCTGCATCCAAAGAAAAATTCTTAGTTTTGAGAGACTGATTCATGTTGGTTTTGCCTTGCTATCCTGATACTCATTTGCCTTCTGGATTACAAGCTTGTCTGGTCTTGAAATGTCGCTTGATCTAAAGAAAAGTTCTTAGTTTTGAGAGACTGATTCATGTTGGCTTTGCCTTACCATCCTGATGCTCCTTTGCCTTCTGGATTACAAGTCTTGAATTGTCGCATGATGGAATTTTTGAGGACCTCCTCAAAAATTCTGCCCCGGTTTAAAACATAATATAACTTTTGAACTTTCTGTAGTTTTTTGGTTAAATTTTTGAGTGAATCTCAAAGATTCTGCCTCAGTTGTAACTCTGAAGTGATCCTTGATTTTGGCTTTGTTGGAAAAATTCCTCTACTAACGAATTTTGAGATCTTCTCAAAATTCTGCCCCAGTTTCCATTATAATGAAAAATAGAAATCTTGCGGGGAATATGATCGAGCCGGTGTGGCGCCTACGTATCCCGTTGAGCAGGATTCAGGTCAAATGTAGTTTCAACATAAAAAGAAATTAAAATATTTTTGATAACTTGACCGAAGCCAATGAAGGCCGCTTACGTATTCCACTAGGGAAATCAGGTAGAACGTAGTTCAAGTACAAGGAAACATTAAAAAGGGATAAATGGGTGACCGAAGCCGACATGGGCCGCCTACGTATCTCATTCTTGAGAATTCAGGTCAGACATAGTTCATTACAAATGAAAGATACAAATAAAATCCCAACAAACGATTACAAAGGAAACAAAGCGATAAAAATACGATTACAGGGAAATGAAACAACAAACTCCAAATGCAAGACTAAAAGATGTCAAAAGTGCGACTTCCAAGAAACTTGCTTCTTTGCAACTGGTTATGCTAACAACTACTCCTTATGCTTGGGTAGTGGATTGGTGTTCACATTCGGTGGAGCTTGAGCAAGTTTTACCACCTCGTTGTCAATCAGATCTTGAATTTTGTGCTTCAGAGTGATACATTTCTCAGTATCATGCCCAATAACTCCTGAATGATAAGCACACTACTTGTTTGGGTCATACCACTCGGCTGAAGTGTTCACAGTCTTGGCTTCCACTGGATGGAGTATTCCTGCCTCTTTCAATCTCTCAAAAAGTTGAGTCTGAGTCTCGCACAATGGAGTGAAGACTCGGGGAGGCTTTCTCTCAAAATTGGGACGAGGTGCCTCGTTTCGATGATTTTGCATTGGTCGTGGAGGACGAAATGTTGTTTGATTGTTGCAAACATAGTATTGTGAACCAGAATAGCCTGCAGGTGGTTGACGGTTATATGAGGTAGCTCCCCGAGTTGTTAACATCATAACATCTTTCTCCTTTTTCGTTCCACTTCCAAAGGAACCTGTTTGATAGGCCCTGTTAGCAAATTGAGATGAGGTGTAACTCGCTATTCGGCCAGTCTTGAGACCGTCTTCAATCATTTCTCCAGCTTTGATAACTTCTGCAAATGTTTTTCCACCCATTGTCACCATACGCTCATAGTATTCTGAGTCTTGAGCTTGAATGAAGTAGGTGATCATTTCTGATTCCTTCATAGATGGGTGCACCCTAGCAGCTTCCTCCCTCCAACGAATGGCATATTCTCGAAAGCATTCAGTCGACTTTGGTTTTAGCTTGGTAATAGAGATCCTATCAGGAGCGATTTCAACATGAAACTTGTAGTGATCCACGAAAGCATTCGCTAGATCATCCAAAGTACGCCATTTAGACACATCTTGCTTTGAGTACCACTCCAAGACTTTTCCAGTCATACTTTGATTGAATAGCTTGATTCGTATCCCTTCGTTGTTTCCAACGCCAATCAACTTTTCACAGTAAACTTTTAAATGGAAGAAAGGATTTCCTGATCCGCTGAACTTTTCAAACTTTGGAATCTTGTAACCGAGTGAAAGCTCAACCTCGGGGAATGTGCACAACTCTTCGTATCTAACACTCTGGCTACTATCGAACCCACGAAGACTTCTCATAACATCTTCTAAGCTTTTCATCTTCCTACTCATCATTTCAGCATCAATTGATTTTGCGTCATTTTCAATTCCAACATAGGGATTAACACCTTGGCGGTAAAACTCTTGAGCCTTGGTAACAGGTGGAGCAGTGACATAAGTGTGCACTGGCGGAGCATGATGTGTTACCGTTGGAGCTTTTGGTGGAGCAAATGTGTACACAAGAGGAGTATCCTGAGTTAAATGGGGGAGGGGAGCACTTTGAGTTTGCTGAAAGGTGGTAAAATGATCTCCTTGATTGAGCTCACTTGAAGTCCAAAACGAAGGTGGCATGGGCCCTTTTTGGCGAGCATCAGGTGGTAGGTTCTGAGAAGTAGCTTGGTAATGAGCTACCAAGAGATTCAGTTCACCAATTTGTCGCTCTAGACGAGCGATGACTTTCATGGGTGATTCTGTTGCTATAGAGGCACTAGGATTGGCCGCAATAGATGAAGTAGGGATCATTTCAGATGAAGTAGTTGTGTTGATAGTGGAACCATTTTTGAGCGAATCCTCTTAGTAGTCCAAGTAAGAAATGATGAGTCTGAAGCAATTTTCTTGACCTTAGACCGTGTAAAATATGAATGTTCTGCCAGTGGGTACTTTGATGAAGTGAGCAAGTTTGATTTCCAACACAAATCAGTCTCTCCCTCTAAAAACAACTCAATAAATAAATAAATAAGAGAGTTAGTCCGTTAATCATAATAATCAACCAAAGTAACATATAAAACGAATAACATTTGTTTTTCTTAAAACAAATTAGTCCAAAATCCGAAGAACAAAGGACTCTAAAAGGGTGACAAAATGGGAAAACTTCGATCATTTTGTGCACTAAAATTTTAGTGAAATAAAGGAATTTGAACAAAGAAAACTATATAATTTGAGTAAAGATTCAAATGTACCTTTTGGAAGGTTCAATTGAAAAGTCCTTTCGAGAAACAAAGACGTCTTAAAGTTGATTTGAAACTGACGGAATATTTAGTAACTCCGGCTAGGTAGGTATAAAAATAATAATTTTCAAGAAACAATGAGGTCAACGTGAATTTGGATGATGACCTAATAAAATTTTTAAAGCTCTATTGAACCTAGAACTTGAGTGATTTTGAACGTATTTTGATAAAGAGTTAAAGAGTATTTTGAAAGGCTTGAAAATTGAGTATAAGGTTTTGAGACTTTGATATAGAATAATGGACCAATTACGTTTAAAGCAAAACATATGTATATAAACACATAGGTCAAACAAGCACAAACGAAACAAAATTTGTAATATTTAACACACAAACAATATATAACGCCTCCTAACATAAATGTGACCTTTTGAGCCAAAGGTAGGCCTAACGTTTGAAGGATGTGTATATCGTTTGTGAAACATTCCATTGCCCCAAAAATATTTATACAAACCTTATGAAAAAAACAAATGGGGATACATATTAGAGGAGAGGGAAATAAATATCAGTCCCACGCAGGGGTACAATGGTAAACTAAACTAAGCTTTCATATGTAATCTTTATTCCCGAACTTCTTGATGCTTTTGAATTTCTTCTGGATGAGGAAAATCTTCCTTTGACTTAAATAAAGAAACTACCTAAAAAATAAAAATCCAACCCCAAGGGACAATGGTACGCACAAATCGACATACATATCCTTCAAATTTAACAAATAGTTGGATGATCGTCTTATATTGACCGTGGGTCAATTAGACACAAGGTAGTCTTCTAATGGACCCAATACACCTTGGGTATTGAGTCATCTTAGGTTAATGCACCTAAATGAGGGTTTTGGTTTGGCTCTTCGCTAGTTGACTAAGAGTGACTTTTGAAAGACCGGGAACCCAAGCGGACAACTTAGGTTGGAACTCACAACAACCATTGGACACATGACGTACCAATAAATTGCCGATCATTCCGAAAAAGGTTGAGTATAAAAAGTCCGGATGCAATTATGCAGAAACCGTTCTTTAATATACCATACAAGTATCAGAAAAATGTCAAGAATGCAATATGACGGTTAATATTCAAAATTTAAACACATAATTGCATAAAGTAACAAGTAATGCAATAATAGTTAGCCAAACAATAAAATCCTTTTGGTTAGAACCTAGATGAATCCCCAGCAGAGTCGTCATTCTGTTACGACCCGATTCCGAAAACTAAGGTTTCGAAACCAATTTCGCAACTTTGGCAATTTTGGTTATGTTTTAAAAAAAAATTATAATTTGAAAGTCGCCACTTAATTTTTAGAAAAAATTAAGAAAATCATTTAAAAAGGGTAATTTTTAAAAGAAAAACATTTGAATAAACCAGAGTCGGGTAAGGGTTCAAATAATTCTCTAAGGAAGGATTTGGGCATCTTAGAGAATCCGCTAACACACAGTTGACCGACGAATTTAAAAATTTGGCTAATTTTATATAAAAAAGGGTTGCTTAAAAAATCTTATTTGAAACTTAAATAAAAATATTTTGAAACTTGTGAAATCTCAAAAAAAAAAAACCTAACTTAAAACTTTTATCCATAGTCATGTTTTGAACCATACGATTAATTCAAACTCATAAACATGGATTAAAGGACATTGTTTAACAACTATGAAAGGATATTGAAAATCCTTAAATCATTCATACAAAGTCCTGAGTTAATTTTAAAGACAACTAATTTAGTTTAAGAAACTTAACAATTTTATCCTATTCAAAAATTTGAACTAAATAATTAGTTCAAACTCATAAATGGATTCAAAGCTTTTTTAATAACTATGAAAGAACATGAAAGGTTCTTAAGTTATTCTAATAAGCTTAAAATTGTTTAACTTAAAATGAATTTTGAAAATTTAAATACTTAAAGTAAATAAACAACGAAATAGAAAAGTCATGAAAGAATTCCCGAGGATTCATCTAAGTTAGATATGAGAAGAAAAAGTTAGCACTTACAATAAACAAAATAATAATGAGGATATAAAGTAAACAATGAATAAAATAACTGAAATTTCCAGCCCCTATTCGACCATTTTGGGGGCTAAAATGTTAAATCTGTTGCTTCATCGATTAAGGGTCTTAACCCAATTTTGCTCCTCATTTAAGCTCTTTCTAGCTGGTGCTGCTATTGATTAGTTTATTGAACCTTTAAGTCCAAACTTCCAATTTTCAACACCTTTGGGGGCTGCTGTTGGTTTGCCTCTGTTGGTGCCATTTTCAGGTCTTTCAAGACCAAGAAAATGCACGTTTAGCCTTTTAGGCTACTGTTGTTGCTGTCTTCTTGGATGTTTAACCCAATAACATCGTTTTTCATTCGACGACATAGGGATTGACTCAAGAAAGGGTGTATGCAAGGGGTGAGAGTCCAAATGGGACTCAACATGAGAGTGAGTTCATGCGAAAAAGAAAGAGGAAACAAGAATTAGAACCAATACGAAACAATATCAAGTCAAGCTAATAACTTAAGATGTTTATTATGACTATAAAAGTGCATAATTTAAAACATATATTCATATTAAAACTTAACAAACATGACAATCTATAACATGCATTATAAGCAGATAACAAATTTAAAAGCTCATTGCCATAGCCATCGAATATAATTATTGCAAAATATGTCAACACTAGGCAGAATTCTCAAATAGAACTAATCCTAAGGATTCAAGAGAAAACACTGATATATTATAACTTGTCATACCATTGAACTTACCTAAGCCTAAAGAAGTAGTAGAGAATAAGGATGAGTTGTGACTATCCTAAACCATGGAGTTGAACATGCACCTTATTTAAACCTTGAGTCAATCACACTTGGATATTAATGTTAACTCCACTAATATTAATAGCAAAAAAAAAAAAAAAAAGTCAATACAAGCTAGGTTGAATCCAAATGCAAGGTGGGGAGTATGAAATTAAGCTTCTACCTATAAGAACAAATAGAAATTAATTCTAATTCCTAGTCAGCAAGCAGAACAGCGGAGAATGAACTATAAAGCTACATTTAATCAAGGAACACATAAGTGAAACATGAAGAAAATAGAGGCATATGGAGTTGCAAGATTACCGGAAAAGCATCTTAGAAAGAGAAAATCGATGAAGAGACAAACCAATAACTATTTCCATTTTTTTAAAAATCAAAGCAATACTCTTTATGGAGAAACAAATGTTAGGAACAACAATACAACAGTGACAACTACGAAACTAGAAACTAAAGATGGTAAGAATTTAAACAACTCCTGGAATTAAATTTAAACTAAGACAAATCCCCTAATGCTTATGGAAAGAAAGTAACCCAACTTAGATGAGAAGAGGATTAAACTAAAACACATAGCAAGAAACTGAAGATCAGGAAATCTCAACCAGCCCATGAGTTCAAGAGAACATCAAGCTAAAAAAATAAATATGCAATACACCTCAACAACAAGATTAACTTTAAATTGAATAAAGGTACATTTTCAAACCAACAGTAAGGAAATTTAAAGATTTGGAATTCATTTTAACACAAACCGCTACTGAAATGAACTCGAAATCATAACAGAACATATGTTATTAGCAAATTAAAACTTGAACAAATATCAACTATGAAGAAACATGAACAATGAAACCACCAGACCAAAGAGAACATTAGAAAATAAATAAAATTTCCAAAGCAACAACCTTTAACAGAGAACCTGAACTAATATATTTGATATCTCTATGAGTCAATTGTGCAAACACGGAATTGAATGCTTATCATTATAGCAACAAGCGTAAGGACTATAACCGAGATGAACATTAATATCCAAGACCAAATCAGGCGAGCAACATGAATAGAACACCAAAGAAGCTAGGAAAATTTACGACTACAATAACAAAACAGTAAGAACAAGAGAAACATTATTAGCTACTAAAATGTTAAATCAAAGTCTAACACATGAAAATTAAAACAAAGCTAAGAACACATAATAAATAGAAAGCATAGAAGAACTGGGAATTAAACGAAACAAAGCTAAGAAAGAATTACCTCTTTCCGGGCAACGAACTGAAACAACAAGTTGAGAAGACGACTCCGCCACCTCTTCCAACTCGAACAACCACAAAATCCACAAAGATTAAACTATTGAACCAAGATTTCCCAAACCTTTTAGGGGTACTCTCAAGTCTCAAAAACGTCCTCCCTTGAACAGTGAGAAGAAATGGGTTTATATAATAGAGATTTGGGGGGGAATTTTTGTTAGCAACGATGTGGGAATTGGGAAATTTTCAAAATCCCTTAATAGATAAGGTTTACGAGCTGGAGGAGGTACGAATTCGTACCAAATCAAACGGTTGAGAAGAAATTGAGAATTAGATGGATAAGAGTCGCGTGGCTCGTCTAGAAATTTCTTGGAACGCTATCTCGTGTTGAGCACGCACGTCGTACGGATGAGACGAGGGAGAATGAGGATGTCACCTGGGTTCGCGTCGTTCTCTGGAGAAGATGAGGGAGAAGGAGCGCGTAGAGATGAAATGGTGCTTTCTTTTGATGAAAAAATAAGGAGAGTGGAGAGCGTGGGGGATAGAAAATTAGGAAGAAAACAAAAAGTGGAATAATCTAGGGTGTGGGCTGGTTTATTGGTTTAATTTGGGCTTGAACTTGTAGGAAATTAAAAGGGCTAAAGGGATCTGGTTCATGGTTTATTTTTATCAAATTCAAATCGACTTCAATTAATTCAAATTTGATAAAATGGAAATGAGACAAATTATAAACTCAATTAATTACTCAAACTTCTTAACTTCAACAATACAAAATAACTATTTCTAAAAGAAAGATTCTTATTAAATTGTGAATTAATCATTCTAAAGGAAATAAAATGCATATTTATTTAAAACTCTATTTTTACTGAAAACGACTATCTAAATATTTATTCAAATTGAAAGTTATATATATATATATATATTAAGTATAAAGCTATATAATCTATATGAAAAATGGCAAAAGGTGCCTCGAAAATAATTTAAAGTATTTTAGATTTGCAACATTAATTATTTCAAAATTATTAAAACTGAAGAAGCTTGAAAATTAATTAAATCGTGGAGGGTCAAAATTGGGTGTCAACACAACTTAGGCATATAAATATGCCTAAGATCAGTATGCATGCCTTGTTTATGCGTACAGCACGCCCTTTCAAATCAACCACAATGTTCTATTAAACACCCTCATTTCCCATACATAACCACTATACAATTCCTAATAAATAGGTCAGAATCGAGACCCTTCTTGCCAACAGCATCATCAATCTGCCCCCTCAAATTATGGAAGCCAAAACAAGCTTTAAGAACAAAGGGAAATGTATAGTGATCAGGGCTAACATGTCGTTTACACTTACCTAGATAAACAAAATTCGCGTCTTGATAGAACTTGTTATTCACATAGCTCCTGATCATGACATTCACATTCCTGTCATGTATTTTGTTGAACAGCTGGTAGTAACCATTGCTTGGCCACAAGCAGCATCGATTTGATGGAAAGAGATGTGTTGCAGATAGGCCCGGATTGAAAATGATCTTGGAATGAAGTTTCTTCAGTGTTTCAATATTTAGGTGTCCGTTCGTCTAATATACGACTGGAATGTAAGAGTAGCTCAGCTAGGGCTTTGCCACTGTACGTTTGAACATATAAATCAGAAGTGGAACTTTGGCGGCTAAGAAGTAGAGGACTTGCAATGGATGTCATGAAACAGCAGCTTACAAGTATTTGAAGATTGTTCAAATAACTTATCCACTGAAGTGCATGCATCCTACATAGAATTGCATTCCTGTTTAAAGTGGACAACAATGGAAAAGGGGGAAATAGTAAACAATAAAAGGAAAACAGTGATATTGCTAACTGTTGTATTTAGATGAGTAATGACAACCAGCCCTGGTCAATCCCTACATTAATTGGGGAAACCATTTTCTGTTATTAACATTTACCTGTCAGTGCAGGAAAAGTTTTCTATATCTAAAAAGTAACTCAATAAAGTAAAATAGCATGCTTTGCTCTTCATTCTAATTAGAGATTTCAAGCTTCAATTGCTACAACAGTATTCTTTCAGTGAGTATCATAGCTATACTGGTGCAACTTGTCATCACCAATCCTGAAAGAGAGCCTTGGAAACAGAAGTAGAGCTCCGTTCTAGCTTTTCATCATCATTGCCATCACTTTGAGAGGATGACCATTTCTTTCCACTCATTGGTGTTTCATATACTACGTTGTGTCTAACTTTTTTCCGCTCTTTTCTTTTCAGTTCCTTCTGATCTTCACACTTTATTTTAACAGCCTTAAGCTGCTTTGGGGCCCAAACTCTTTGCAGATCTGGCATCCTCGTGAAAGATCCAAATCGTCGAGCCTTCTCTCTCCGATCACGAGCTTCACTTTAACTTGCGGGCATGTTCCTCTCCTGTTATCGCTTGGGAGCTCCCATCAATGTTTTCTGGTGGTTGGCAAAACTCATCCTCTGCTGAGACTGATAATCGCATGTTGTTGGCTTCAGCCATTTCATACCTCTCTTGCTTCTCCCTCCAGGACTGATTACTGTCCTCACTATTGAACAGAAGAGCCTGCTTTTCATCTTCAACACCAAATGGAAGTAGATCCATTTCTGTGTAAATTCTATTGACAATATCTTCGATAATGTTATGGTACCTGAATCATGTTGGATTTCCAGATTAGATCCCAGATAACAGTACTGTGGTAGAGCATGAATTTTCTCATCTATGAAGAGCAAACCAGAGCCAATTCTAATTAAAAGAACAGAGTGATTGCTTTCAACTCTGATGACACAGAGAATGAAACATGTATGCTTGTAATTCATTTATAGAAGTAATGAAAGTAATGGAGCTCTCTGAGAAGTTCAACGTAACAGAACTTAGCTTTATAGTAAATGAAATGATTGTCTGGTAGAAAATTGACAATTATATGGTCTCAAAACCATACATGCCAAAAATTCCTAAGCCGGTGTATGAAGTTTCTTTCAGAACCAAAGTTTTAAAAGAAGAAAAATGTCACGAAACAGAACACTAATGAAGTGGATTCTATGATGATGAAATCAAAATAATCCTTGATGGTCTATAGAGATATGGTAGGTCTAATCTTAGATAATTATCCTATTCTTGTCTATGTCAGTAAGAATATAATTAGTGTATCTTGACAAGGAAAGAAGATGAGGAAACTTGTGCAAGGAGGATACGCTAGAGGCAGCAATATATAGCGAAGTAGGAAGGATAAAACATGGAAAAGAAATAATTGTGGTTGGTGAAATAGAAGGATTAGAAGGACAGAATAACTATTTCTCATGCTGAATACTAGCCAGGACAAATACCAAAAAGGGATTAAAAACTTGCTGTAAGGCATGAATCAGATCATCATAGGTATAGGGGAAGAATGAGCTCTATAGTTTCAAAGCAAAATATTTACCTTGATCGAATAGTGCGTTCAACATAATCATATAGGCTAAGATCACCATGAATCCCTCCTTCAACAAGATATTGAATAATCTCTAGAAAGGAGCAGATCTCTTTAACCAGCTTCTGCTTGGAGGACTCTTTAATACTCTCAGAAAAGGTTGATCCAAGGATTTCCATCCGAAGCAATATCTGCATTTCAAATCTTGTGAAAGTTAAGGAAAAATGCACTGTAAGTACAATATCAATTCATTTACTTCATAAAGCTGAATTCAATATGTAATAATTTACAAACAAAAGCAGGATGAAATTAATGGAAGGATACTCTCGAACAGTAGGTTCTGAGGTTGAACTGAAATCAAATACTTCAGAGGGATCATCGTGCTTCAGCTTCTCTTTCATTTCTTTGGGCTTTCTTAATAGGATCTTCATAAGTTCCGGTAGGATAGTCTTGCAACATGAATCATTCATTTTTGGAATTTGGGATTCACCTCCTATATTGTCATCTATCTCATACTTTTGGGATAATGCCTGTATCGATGACTTCACTAGTCGTGCTGCTAAAGTGTGCAAATCTCTTCCAGATTGTAGACCATGCTGGATTTTCCTTGGTAGATTATTGAAGAAGGCCTCTGCAGTTTCTGAGCTTACAAGATGTGCATCTCCCTCCAGCATGAGGGTTGATTCTGAGGGAAACTGTGTAGAGGATGGCTGTTGTGGCTGTCTTTTATGTGAATCTGCAGCCGTTAGCAAGCAGATGCTGGACTTTTTTATTTGTTTCATCCAGCACTTCAAGAACTTCAGCTTCTTTGATTTCTCAACTTTTCTGGCAAAACAAATATCTACCAGCTCAAAATTATTACACTCCAATGCTGCCTTGAGGAATGAACTCCAAGTCAGATTCTTCGTTGAACACTTCTTGTCCTTTTTTCTTTTCCCATTCCCTAGTGAGACATTGATTTCATTAGAGCTGCCACAGGTCATGTCATTCATCTGCTTTAAAATTGAGCCGTAATTATGACCACTTTCTATTCTTGAAAGAAGAGCCAATTGCGCTGTCAAAGGCCTGAGAACACCCGTGATTGCACTTCCATTGCTATTTGATACAGTTACTGAAACACAATAGCTTTCTTCATATAAGAAACTGAGAAGAATTTTCCACAGGACTCTGGAATTTCCTTGGGAATGCTGACCCTTTACTCCAGATAGTACATCAAGGACTCCATCAACACATGCATCATTACGATAGTTAGTTTTGCATCTGGCAGACTGCTGCACTAGAATATAACTAGATGAGCATCCTTCAATCTTTTCTCCTACATTGCACTTCTGCACAGCCTTGAGATGCATATTAAATGAGCTTTCACCAAGACAAGACCAAAATGTTTCTTCTCGATCACACCCTTCATTTCGCTTGTCTCCAAGTCCTAGTGTATTCAGAATATCTTCAGATCTAAGCTTAGGCAACGTTGTGAGATTGAGCAATTCAAGATCACATAACTTGCATTCCAAAGGCTTTCCATTGACATCAAGGATCTCAAGATTGAGTTGCGCAGAACCTCTGTCAAATGAATTGCTTTTCAGAAAATCAAAAGGCATCCCAATTTCAGGATATATCAAGCCAAACGGAATCAGAGCAGAACCTAAAACAATGGAATCAGTTGAACTATTCCCCCAGCCAAAATGCTTAATTCCATTCTCCAACATGGATGACCATTCACCTTCATCAACAAATTCAACCTTACCTCCATCCTCTTTTTCATCTCGCACGTCGATCCAACTAAAATGAATATTTCTATTATCAAAAGCGTTCCTGACAGGACCAAAAATCTCACTGAATTTGAACTTAAAACCTTCAAAATCCTTTAAAATCTCAGAATTCACATCCACATGTACATACTCAGCTAGATCAATCAATGATCTGGAAATAGGCGAAAATAAAACAATCAAATTCTGAGATGCCTTTGGAATCTCACCAGTCATCTTACCTGGAGTACTCTCAATTTCAGACTCCCAGACATAATCATGTACTAGCTGAAGTAAATAACATGCAGTGTGACAACCCTTAGAACAATTCACTTCCAATTCAACTGGCAGAGAAAAGGAACTTAGGATTTCGGTAATTGATTCTAGGGTTTGCGACTGGTGGTTGAAACCGGGGGAGAGGTTCGGAAAGAGGCTGTGTATGGCGGAGGAGGAGCGGAGAGGGGAAAGCGAAGAAAAGAAAAAATTGAAAGCAAAAAGCGAGTTGCAGAGAGATGGGAAATTGAGGAGGCGCGTGGAGGTAGCGAGAATGGAGTTGAGGTAGTGTGTAGGGTTTGTAAGAATGAGAAGTGGATTTAGATCTATGAGGAGCACAATCCTTTGAGTTCTCGAGTAGTCTATAGGTTCCGCCATAGTTTGCATATGCGAGCAGAGCACTAATCTGCGCCGTGTGTGCGTGACTGGTTGCGACACTTCTAATTATCTGGTGGATTTAATACATGCCGGAATTCTGACTCCACCGCCGGTGCCACTCCGTCGGATCTTTGATTGCAGAGAGAGTAGTCCAGCATGCGCCGTCGGATCTTTGATTGCAGAGAGAAGAAGTCCAACATGCGCGGTAAGTGATTGAGTGAAGTTTAGGAATTTGGTAGAGACTGTTGTGGCGGGAAACGGAAGCGGCGGGAAATGATTTGGATTTCAAAATGAAAAGGAAAAAGATGATTGCTAAAATGAGCCGGAAGAATCTCAAGCACGTGATGGGTGCTGATACACATGTCATACGACGGCAACGCCAACTCTAATGAGTAATTCTATCCGTTAAAACTGGATATGGATAATGATTGAATAGTTAAAGTCGAATTTATTTATTTAGTGTGCAACGAAATTATGAGGGTGATTCGCTAGCGGTTTGAAAATAAGTTATTCAAGTGTCATTTTTCCTTTTTCGTATACAATTAATTGAAACTAATTGAAATATTGAACAATAATGGGTTAAAACCAAAAGATTAATGGATAATGACTTAGTTTGAAAAATAGATACTCTTCACACACTTCTTTTTTATCCTAAAATAAAATTAAAAATTTTTGAAAATAGAATTCAAAAACTAAAAACTCACTGTTCATTTTACATTTAAACAATTTTGGTATTTCTTTGAAATGTTAAATAAAGGACTTAAATTTTAACTTCATGTAGCACATAGCAAGAAGCACAGATCAACAGTGGGAGCTCCTAGGGAGGATAAAAAAAAAAAAAAAAAAAAGCACAAAGCAATTTATTACCCCTACACCAAAAAGTACTTTTAGTGGCAATTATTTAGTGGCATTAAATTAATTGCCACTAATTTATTCTTTGGAATGAGATATAGCGGCAATTACATATTAGTCGTAAAAAATCCTATTTTCAGAGGCAATATAAGACTAAGAGCCCGTTTGGATTGACTTAAAAAAAAGTAACTTTTTAAAGTGCTGGAACTTATTTTTAAAATAAGTAGTTATGTGTTTGGATAAAAGTTTGAAAAAAAAGTTGTTGATGTGTTTGGCAAATAAGTGCTAGCAAACACTTTTTTTTATCAAAATGTCTGAAATACCCTTTAAGCTGTTAACATGATAAAAAGTTGATTAATTTAAGGTTTCTATACTTTAAAAAAAAAATTAAAACAAAATTAATTTATGTTTTACATCCATAAGTAATAATATTTTTCTATCATTCACATATTTCTTTACCACCTTATAAGAGGAATATAAATTCATATTTTAGAAATAATAATAATAATAAAATAATAATAGTAATAGTAATAATAATAATAATAATATAATAATAATAATATTATAATTATAATAATAATAATAATAATATTTATAATTATAATAATAATAATAATAATATTTATAATTATAATAATAATAAACATAATAATAATATAATAATAATAATAGAAATAGTAATAGTAATAGTAATAATAATAATTATTATAATTATAATTATAATTATTAGTAATAATAATAATTATTATTATTATAATTATAATTATTATTATAATAATAATATTAATACACATAATAATAATAATAATAATAAAAATAATAATAGTAATAGTAATAATAATAATAATAATAATAATAATAATAGTAATAATAATAATAATAATAATAATAATAATTCAATATGGGTGATTTGGAAATTGTATAAAAGAATTAAGGGCAAAAAGGTAATATACTTGGTCAACATAAAAGGACTTTTAAGTTTAAAAAAAAAAAAAACTCCCCTCCCCTAGCTTTTAGCTTTTGGCTTAAAATAAGTCATTTTTGACTTAAAATAAGTCAATTTGATAATTGTCAAACACTCTAATAAGTCAAAAACTGGCTTTTAAGCCAGTTTGACCAGCTTAAAAGCCCATCCAAACAGGCTCTAAAGCCACTAAAAGTCAATAATTAAGAGCCTGTTTGGATGGACTTTTAAGCTGGTCAAACTGGCTTAAAAGCCAGTTTTTGACTTATTAGAGTGTTTGGCAATTATCAAAATGACTTATTTTAAGCCAAAAGCTAAAAGCTAGGGGGGGAGCTTTTTTTTTTTTTTAACTTAAAAGCACTTTTATGTTGATCAAGTATATTACCTTTTTGCCCTTAATTCTTTTATACAATTTCCAAATTGCCCATATTGAATTATTATTATTATTATTATTATTATTATATTATTATTATTATTATATTCTTCTTATTATTATTATAATAATTATAATTATAATTATAATAATATAATAATAATTATTATTATAAAAAATAAAAAAATAAAAAGAGTGGCCCACATCTTTATATTGGCCAATAATCACATGATAAGACCGACAAACCCCTATGGCTTTCACATGGCCTTATTTTTATTTAAGATGGCCGACAATGCTTTCGGCTATTCTTTATAAAAGTAGCTTTAATTTTTTGGCCTCTTATGACATGTGACCAAATATTAACGATTCTTTATATCTTGCCTTTTCCTTTATCGCCAGTTGTGCTTGCACTAGAAGATTCTTCTAGTTGTTGTTGATATTTCTTGAGAATAGTCTCAAGATCTATTTTTTCATCATCAATGTCTTGTCCTTCTCCAGCAATACATGTATCGTCTTCTTCATTAGTATGACTAGCTGAAGCCATAGAAATATCATCTTTTATCTCAATATCAAGATTTTTCATTAAATCTTTCTTTACTTCTTCCATATATATGACAATAGCTTCTGACTTAGAAATAAGTCCTTTTTTCATTTAAAGTTTTCTTGTAATCTTTTTGAATGGACTTAAATCTTCTATGATAGACGATTCCATAGTAATAGCCTCATATTGACTAATTTTAACATTTATTAAATCAATAATCTCTTGGCCATGTAACTTGCCTTCAGGATTTTTCTGAAGTAATTTACTCCAGAACTTGGTGTAAAAAGTCATCTGCAAACAAGAAAATCCTTCTGAAGTATTATTAACTTCTATTGACCATTTCATAATCCAAGGAATTGAAAATTCAATGAAGAAATACATCAAGGATATTCCTTCGAAGAATACATTCTCTTCCTGCAATTTTATTAATTTTGGGGATATGTCCACCCATTCCAAATATAATTTCTTGTATGATTCTGGTAGGATTTTTACTGAAGGACCATATAAAGTCCACCATTTACAGAACCAATTAGGAATATGCCTGTCAAATACATTAGAACATATTTTAATAAACCATGAATGCTTTCTATTAGCATTTTCATATAACAGGACCTTATTAAACCCATCGATATAATCCCAATAATTATATTTTACAACAACCTTTTGCTCTGGGTGGATATAATCAAATTCCTTCAAGGTACTCATACCCCACTCTTCAGGTGCTATGACCTTTTTTATGATTAATTTTGAAAAGTTATAAACTTTCTTGGTATTAGCAGGGTAAAAATGCTGAAATTCGCACCCTGTAGATGAGAGTATTATCTCATAATGCATTCTGTATTTGTACACAGTAGTAGTATAAGATACTGTATCCAAATACCTAACCATTATCTACCATGGCTCATTTCTCCATTTGAGATCATTTTCTTCTAAAAGAAGTATAACTTCCTTCTTATCATTCATATCAAAAACCTCTATGTTCTCATCATCTATTAAAATTGAAGAGTATGACGGTGGATTATTATTATCCAGCTCCTTCTTGGATTTCATAAAATCCATAAACTCCTTATACATTGGATGATTCATATCAATTCCACTGGTTCCACTGGAACTAGATGCAATATTAGTGGTTACCAGCTGTTTGTTTCCATGCTGAATGAGGATATTACCTCTTCCTCCTCTTGACTGGTTACGTCCTCTTCCCCTTTGTGAAGGGGGCCAAGATGGTCTCATCCTACAAAAAGACATAAACATTATGATAAATATTCTCTAGTAAGAAAGTCTGGAAGACTATTTTCTTCACCCTTTTTATATTGTATTTCAAAATCAAAAGGTGCTAATAAAGCTTGCCATCTTGCAAACATTTGTTTAGACACATCATGTTTGCAGTCTTTATTAAACATGAATTTAGCTGCTTGACAATCAGTTTTTATTAAAAACTTTTGGTTATAAAGATCGCCTTGAAATTTAAGAACACATTTTACTATAGCTAATATTTCTTTAGCTATAGTGGCATAATTTTTCTGGGCTGTGTTCCATTTGCCAGAATAATATTGAACAATATAATGTCTTTTATTTTCAGGACAATATTGGGTAAGAATACCCCCATATCCTATATCAGAAGCATCAGTTTCTACAGTCTTTGCCCAATTTGGATTGGCTAAAGTTAAACAAGGAAGGTTTTTAACCTTTTCTTTAATCCTTTTAACTGCTTTAGTATGATCATCTGACCAAGCCTTAGGATTCTTTTTTAATCGTTCATATAAAATGGCTGTATCTTTTGCTAGATCCTTTATAAACGGAGCAATATAATTAAGGCTTCCCAGAAACCTCTGTAATTGGGTTTTGTTAGTTATAACATCTGGAAATTTAGAAGCAAATTCAATACTTCTGTTGATAGGACTAATATTTTCTTTTTCTATATTATGACCAAGAAACCTGATATTTGTTTTAAATAAGGCCATCTTTGTTGAGACAAAACTAACCCATTCTGAATAATAATTCTTTTAAATAGTTCTAAGTGTTTAAAATGAGTTTCTATATTTTTAGAAAATACTAGAATATCATCTATATAAACTATTATAAAATTACTATAAGGGATAAAAATATCATTCATTATTTTCTGAAATTCTGATGGAGCATTCTTTAAGCCAAATGGCATAAAATTCCATTCAAATTGCCCCATCGGCACATTAAAAGCGGTTTTGAACCTGTCTGATTCAGCTATCTGAATCTGCCAATAGCCTGATTTTAGATCAAATTTAGAGAAAATAATAGCATCATAAACTCTGTCTAATAAATCCTTTTTATTAGGAATTGGATACCGTATCCATCTTAAGGCTTTATTAAGAGGCTTATAATTTATTACTAATCGAGGTGCTCCCCTCTCCTGTTCGGCGTGTTTATTAACATAGAATGTCGTACAGGACCATGGTGATTTGGATTGCCTTATAAGGCCTTTTTGCAATAAAGAGCTAATTTCCTTTTTGCATAACTCTAAATATTCAGAGTTCATCTGACAAGGTCTTGCTTTTGTAGGAATATTATCCTCATCAAAATCATCTTCATATGGAAGACTTACAACATGCTTTTTCCTATTCCAAAAAGCATTGGGATGATCTCCACATATTTCAATAGAAAATTGATTAGCCAAGATATTAATTTTATCTTGTAATTTAGGATTTTGTAGAATATTTTCAATTTCAATACTATTAATTTCTTGTTTTATAAAATTGACTTGATTATTTTTTGAAATCAATAGTTTGGCAGTTAAATCATTTATCATTCTAGTAAATGGTTTAGTGACAAATTCTAATATAAATGGTTTGTTATTCCAAGTTCCAATAATCTTATCATTATCCCAATGAGTGAGTGGGAAAATATCATTTATAAAAGGTACACCAAAAATAATTTGATTAGTGATATTTTTTACTAGAACAAAACTTTGAGGGACACAACTTTTCCCTTTACATATGAAAGCTTTGGGTAATTTAAATTCAATATTCATTTTACTTCCATTAGCAGAACGAAGACTATGAGTAGTTTTATGAAAATACCTTGAAGGTATAAGTCCTTCTTGAATACAATTTAAATCAGCTGCACTATCAATAAGAGCAATGAATTCTTTCTTATAATTATAATCTATTAAAAGAGTTATTTTAGTATAAAACTTTTGAGAAGTAAAGACTTTAAGACTATATAAAAAATCTGTCTTATTATTTTTTAAAGAAAGGTTTTTTATAAAATCAAGATTATCATTTTCTCCTTCCAGAGAAGAAGATGATTCAGAAGCATTTTCTAAATCTAAACGGGTTTGTAAAGCATCCATTCTGACTTCTATAACAACATTCTTTTCTTTAAGACGTATAATGTCTTCTTTGAGATTATTAATCTCTTCTTTTAAATCACTGATTGTGGTGGGAGAACTTATCATTTTCCTCCTTTCTAATAAGAGATTTTTAACCTCTGCCATAGTATATGATCCTTCTTTAGTAGGAATTTCCTCCTCAGAAATATGATTCTTAACCTTAGTAGTAGAATTACTACTATTTTTGTCAATAATTTGAGCTCTTATGTCTGGATCTTTAATACTTTGTAAAAGCTCCAGAACCTGATCATTATCAATGACATTAAGACTTAATTCCTTAAATTGATCATAGATCTTATAAAGATCATCCTCTTCTACCTCCTTTTCACATGCCATTCCTTGTTGGCATGGTGAACACTCATCTTCAGAAGTCAGAAAGTTTACTTGTTGAAGAGCTTTAAGATCTTCACTCGTAGAGGACCTATAATCTTCTGATTCAGAGCTAGAATTAAGCATAGTCTTATAAAGAGAATCCTTAATATTATCATCTATGTCAAGGCTTTTGATCTTTTCCTTGACCCTGCAGTCTTTGGCATAATGACCAAACCTTCCACATTTGTGGCAAGTATCTGACTTATTATAATTTTGTCGATACTTTTTCTTTCTCTTAGAAAAGTCACCTTTTCCCTCTTCTACTCTTCTTTGCTTCTTTTCTATTCTCTTTTTCTTCTATTTTTCATAATCTTTTATGGAAGATTTCTTTTTCTTAGGAATATTTTCCTTGTCTTTAGACTTTTGTTTAGGAACATCAAATGCGAATTGTTCGCAAAATTCTCCTAATTGCTTTCTTTCATTTAAGCCATGACGCTTAATCTGCTGGTTTAGCTTAATTTCATTACACAGAGAGAGTCCCTCCTGTACACAAGCACTTATAAGTTTTCCATAAGTAAACATATCATAATTAATATTAGGATTATCCCCTCTAATTGCTTTTCTAACTCTTTTAGCAAATAGACTTGGTAGTCCATCAATAAATTTGGACTTCCAATGAGCGCTATTACATTCTGGTAACTCCATTACTCTACACAAGAATACATCTTTATAAAATCTGAATGATGTAAGGGTTTTACACCTCAGATTTTGAAGTAGAGTTCTTATGGTCTCACTATTATCCGACCATCTTCCAGAGAAATGTTCTATAATATTTAGAACCAGTGTATAAACTGCATTTTGCGTAATGGCTTCTCCTTCTTGTTTTACTGCCAACATGACTTTATCCCTTTGAAGAAATACATCAAGGATATTCCTTCGAAGAATACATTCTCTTCCTGCAATTTTATTAATTTTGGGGATATGTCCACCCATTCCAAATATAATTTCTTGTATGATTCTGGTAGGATTTTTACTGAAGGACCATATAAAGTCCACCATTTACAGAACCAATTAGGAATATGCCTGTCAAATACATTAGAACATATTTTAATAAACCATGAATGCTTTCTATTAGCATTTTCATATACTGTTGCCAGGACTAGCTATGACTATAAAGGTTCCTAATAGTCTAACTGTTGTGCGATCCATTTTCGTATGGTATCAGAGTCATGGACTTATAATAGCTATAGATGTTATAGTTCAACACAGTTTCTTTTATGAATATCATAAAGAA
This sequence comes from Solanum verrucosum, assembly GCF_900185275.1. Taxonomy (NCBI): domain Eukaryota; kingdom Viridiplantae; phylum Streptophyta; class Magnoliopsida; order Solanales; family Solanaceae; genus Solanum; species Solanum verrucosum. Next base: position 830,386 of record NW_026020254.1, read on the forward strand.
AAGGCCTACTGTTAAAAACAGTAGAAATGAAGAATATGATATACCTCAACATTTAGATCTACTTAATAAGTGGACTAATCCGAAAATATCTCCTAGAATCATATATCAGATGGGTACTTTTGAGAAATTAGGTCTCAAACAAGTGGTAAAAACCACAGAAGAAACTATTACCATTGATAATGATAATCAGACATTTAGATTATTATCTGATAATGATTTAGCCCCTAGAAGACCTAATGATTAAAAAATATTTTCAATTTCAAAATTTCATTTTTTAACCCCTACCCTCAACCCCCCCCCCCCCCAAAAAAAAAAATTAAGTTTGTTTTTAAAAAATATTTTCAATTTCAAAATTTCATTTTTTCACCCTACCCTCAACCCCCCACCCACCTACCCCCTACCAGCCCCTCCCCCCGCCCACCCAAAAAAAAATAAATTTAAGTTTGTTTTTAAAAAATATTTTCAATTTCAAAATTTCATTTTTTAACCCCTACCCTTAACCCCCCACCCACCTACGCCCTACCAGCCCCCTCACCCCCCCCCCACCCCCCCCCCCCCCAAAAAAAAATTTAAATTTGTTTTTAAAAAATATTTTCAATTTCAAAATTTCATTTTTTCCCCCACCCACCTACCCCCTACCAGCCCCCCACCCCCCAAAAAAATTTAAGTTTGTTTTTAAAAAATATTTTCAACTTCAAAATTTCAATTTTTCACCCCTACCCTCGACCCCGCCCCCTCACCCACCCCATACCACCCTCCCCACCCCCAAAAGAAATTAAGTTTGTTTTTAAAAAAAAATTCAATTTCAAAAATTATTTTCTACTCTAGTAAAAATAAAAGATATTTCTCAAAAAAAAAAAATCATTCATAAATCAAACACTAAAAATCTTTTCCGGAAAATATTTTCTACTCACCAACCAAACATGAGAAAATAAGTCAAAAATCAACTTGTTTTCCGGGAAAACATTTTCTAGGAAAACATTTTCCATGGAAAACATTTTCCTTCATACCAAACACACCCTAAATAAATATTGAAAATGTTGACAAGGAGTCATATTAAATGCTAAAATATTATTGTTTTGAAATTTTTCCCTAAACTAGTGTTCTGATCTTTGCTAATGGATTGACTATTTTATTGTTTGATAGTTAAATCAGAGAATTTAATTATTAATCAAATAAATAAAGTATTAAGTCCAAATAGTATATTATGAATTTATGAAAAATAATAAAGGGTATAGTTAAAAATAAGGAATTATTATTGGTCCAAATCATAAACCTTAGCCGAATAGGAAAAGGATGCCTTAATCAAATAGGAGTTTTTTTTACCTTACCTGAATAGGAAAAAGTTTGCCGTAACCAACTAGGAAAACACATCCTATGTGATGTTATATAAAGCCTTCTCTTATGGGAAAAAAAAACTTGTCACGTTTATTTCCCATCCTCTCTACAAATTCAACATTCAATTAATGGCTTCGGGTTACCTCAATCGGAAGGAAACGGAGGTAAAGGTTGCTATAGCTAGGCGGGTGAAGAACAAAAACCCAGCCCCAATCCAAATCACGGCGGAGCAAATCCTCCGAGAAGCTAGGGAACGTCAAGAGGCAGAAATCAGACCGCCCAACCAGAAAATCACTGACCAAACAGAAGTAGCTGATTACCGCCTTCGCAAGCGAAAGGAATTTGAATCCTTAATTAGCCGTGTAGGCTGGAACAAGAGTGTGTGGGTGAAATATGCTGAATGGGAAGAATCACAAAACGACTTGAAGCGTGCTCGTTCTATCTGGGAACGTGCACTTGTAATTGATGCGCTTAACCGTGACCATACCATCTGGTTGAAGTATGTGCATATGGAGATGAAGAATAAGTTTGTTAATCATGCTCGCAATCTATGGGATCGAGCTGTTATCCGTTTGCCTAGGGTTGATCAGTTGTGGTACAAGTATATTCATATGGAAGAGATGCTCGGCAATGTAGCTGGCGCAAGAGGTATTTTTGAGAGGTGGATGGGGTGGATGCCGGACCAGCAAGGGTGGTTGTCTTACATTAAGTTTGAGTTGAGGTATAATGAAACAGAGAGGGCAAGAGAAATTTTTCAGAGATTCGTGCAGTGTCATCCGAAAGTTAGTGCTTGGATTAGGTTTGCAAAATTTGAGATGAAGAATGGGGAGATAGGGAGGGCAAGGAATTGTTATGAGAGGGCTGTGGATAAGTTGGCAGATGACGATGAGGAAGCTGAGCAGTTGTTTGTGGCATTTGCAGAGTTTGAGGAAAAGTGTAGGGAGACGGACAGAGCAAGGTTCATATATAAATTTGCACTTGATCACATACCGAAAGGGCGAGCTGAAGATTTGTACAGCAAGTTTGTGGCATTTGAAAAGCAGTATGGTGATAGGGAAGGTATTGAGGATGCTATAGTTGGAAAAAGTAGGTTTCAGTATGAGGATCAAGTAAAGAAGAATCCACGTAACTATGATACGTGGTTTGATTATATTCGTCTAGAAGAGAGCATTGGAAATAAAGAGAGGATTAGAGAGGTTTATGAAAGAGCCATTGCTAATGTTCCTCCTGCTGAAGAGAAGCGGTATTGGCAGCGATACATTTACTTATGGATTAATTATGCATTATATGAAGAGCTTGATGCACAAGACATGGAAAGGACCAGACATGTCTACAGGGAGTGTCTTAAGTTGATTCCGCATCACAAGTTTTCATTTGCAAACATTTGGTTGTTGGCTGCCCAGTTTGAGATTCGGCAGTTAAGACTCAAGGAGGCGCGGCTATTACTTGGAGAAGCAATTGGAAGGGCTCCTAAAGACAAAATATTTAAGAAGTACATTGAGATAGAGCTGCATTTTGGGAACATAGACCGTTGCAGAAAGCTTTATGAGAAGTACTTAGAATGGTCACCTGAAAATTGCTATGCTTGGAGCAAATTCGCTGAGTTAGAGAGGTCCTTGTATGAAACGGAGAGAGCCAGAGCTGTTTTTGAGCTTGCAATTGACCAACCTGCACTGGATATCCCAGAGTTACTATGGAAGGCTTACATCGACTTTGAGATCTCTGAGGGTGAATTTGAAAGAACAAGAGCACTATATGAAAGACTTCTTAACCGCACGAAACATTTAAAGGTGTGGATAAGTTATGCAAAGTTTGAGGCTTCAGCTATGGGGGGTTCAGATATCAAACAGAAAAAGAAGTGCTTGCAACATGCCAGAGATGTCTTTGAGAGGGCCGTTTCTTACTTGATAAATTCGGCACCTGAACTGAAAGAAGAAAGAGTAATACTTCTTGAAGAATGGATATATATGGAAAACAATTTTGGTGAGCTTGGTGATGCCAATTTAGTCCGTGCCAAACTACCAAAGAAACTGAAGAAGAGAAGGCAAATAGAGACGGAGGATGGTCCAGCAGCGTACGAGGAGTACATAGACTATCTTTTTCCTGAGCAGACTACTAATATGAAACTCTTGGACTCTGCTTATAAATGGAAGAAGCAGCGAGTTGCATCCAAGGATTAGCCAGATTCTGTGTTTGCTTACATTTTTTTTTTACTGTTTTCTGTTAGCTTCCACAACTCTAGTTTTTACCTTTTCTTGGCAGTTTGTAACGAATAATATAATTGAGTAAAGGGCAGATTTACAATTTTTAGAATAAAAGATGACTGATTACAAAAACCTTGTGGATGTTACTAAGGTGGATATGTTATTGGACCCTTCAATTAAATTCATCCAGAATATCCTCAAGTACTAAAGTCCGTGTTTGTCCAACTTCTCATAAGATTTCAGAGAAACCTGAAACAGATTTAAATTTTAGTTAATGTTAAATTCATAAATAGGTACGAGTTTAAGGTACTCATGAATCTTTTAAAGAGTTTAGCTTCTATACCGTGACAATTGACATTATATTTATAAGATTCTTTTATAACATCCGTCTGCAGGTCGCTTAAATGATAACTACAGGTACCTGATCATTAGATGATGGAGAGCTGCGCGAAAATCTGCCTGGAGAATTGTACTATTTAAGTGTGCGGGGGATAGTTTTGGCACAATATACGGCGGCTGCACGTATGGTGAAATAGGTGAGCGCAACATAGGACTTTGATGAGCACTTGAATGTACTGGAGACGCTATTGGACTTTGCCACTTCGGTTTATGATTAGTAGCCCATGTTGCCACTGCTCCTGGAGATCTTCTAGGTGAAAATATCACTGATGGAGGAATGTTGATCCTAATTCTGGACACAAAAGTAGCAAATGTGTATTGATGATCAATATGTTACCATGAGTCCATGACGTTCTTAATTGAGATAGGGAATATATTGTAAACTGAAATTGTTAACATACTTGTTATGAACATCAACATAGTCATCTGTCTCGTCGTATATTGGTTCCTTCCAGGAGAAAAAATAAGAGTTATTGCAGTCTGCAGACAAATTAGTAATCAACCCATCAGTTAAGAAAAAACAAAAATAAACGTACATAACCAACATGAATTATTAATTTTACCTGCAGAAGTTGTTCAAGTACATCTTCCATTGTAATGATACCAATTGCTTCTTCTCCTAAAATTAAAGATCATTCCAGTTTATCACTAATTAATTTTACCTGTAAAAGTTGTCGGACTACACTGGTATGTTGTAACATGAAATAAGTAAGTTAGTTGTACTAATATAAGATTATGTACCCTTTTCAGCTGCATGACGCTGTTGAATTGGACTGGCCGGAAGGATATTTATCTTGATTATATCGTGTTTAGTAGTGGTATTTTCTACAGTTTTCTTGGTGATTCTTCTACTCTTCACCACTACAGCCATATGGTTGTGCCCTTTCTCGAACTGGTTAAGAAGATCATATAATGGTAAAGAATCTGGGACTCTGAAGGAGATTAAATAAAGATCAAGTCAACTTTCTGTTTCACTATGGATTCACTTTTATTTCAACTATTTTTGGGTTGAATTCTAACGTGCGATAATACCATTGTTAGTTGATTGACTATATGAGAAATAAATTCAACTATTTTTTTACAAGTGTCTAAGCAAAATCAACACCTGAAATTGGAACAGCTAGAGTACTTTATTGAAAAAAGAGTATCAAATAATGCAACAAGTTAATAGAATCGTACTTTGGTATACTCCTTATAGTGAGATCTTTGATTGGCACCTCATCTTCAGGACGAAATTTTATCAATTTTTTCACCTAGATGTTGTATGAATGGTAAAGAAATGAAGAGAAGTTAAATATGCAACAAAAATTTTGCAGAGTGATAATTGAAATACTAATAAAGTTTCTGGAAAAAAAAAAAAAAACTTACCAAGATTAGGCCTACAATATTTGTTGGGGTACCAGAGTATACAGGTACGCGACTAAGGCCTTTGCTTATCATCAGATTCATCATCTCACTGAGAATCATCAAACATTATTTGGGTTTTTAGACATATAAACATGAAGTGCTAATTGAAGCTCGCTTAGGAAAAATTTGGCGGAGTTAGTAGTATACTCTGTAAGTTTAGAATGAAGATCAAGGGAAAAGATTCTGGACATGGGAGTCATTGCATCTTTAACCGATTTCTGAGCTAGGTCCAATGCTCCAGCAATTATGGTTGTTTCTCGTGGCTCAACTCCCCGCCTTTCCCTGCCTGTAATTAAGAGGTGAATCCAGGATTTAAAATTAATGATCTTATTATATGTACATAATTGAACTGAAAGCATTGGATAAATAACTTATCTAAGATAAGCCCCAGACTGCTAACCAATTTGTGATTCAGAGCTGGTCTAGTCTTAGAACGTAAAATCAAGAAAATTTAAGGTACTAAATGCTAACCTCATTACCATGCATATTCAACTGCTCAGACCAATTTCAGCTCTGCGCGACGTAGAAGTGCAGAGTACCCTTTCCCCAAGAGTAAATCCAACAACTGCTCAGACCAAGTGAACAAATAAACAACTTTTACATGCATTGACCGTATAATGAAAGTTTTCCATAGTCATGTAAAATAGAACTACAAGCCACTGTCTATTGGAGTAACCGGAATCAAATAACTTAGAAAATAAGGCATGCTACTTGCTACAACAGGCTAAATTAACTTGTAAAATCTTTTATTTCTCTATACCTTACTGATGGGGTAAGATAAAGGGAAGACAACTATGACGAGCAAACGAACCAAAGGTGCCAATCTTGCACCAATGCTCAGTCCATAGCGCTAACATATGGACTGAGGAATAATCTATGTGAGGCAAAAAATCGAAGTTTAATAATTAGTAGTTATTTAAGAAATAAGTTCAATCTTATGATTAGAAAAAAGATGAATTCCTGAGAAATAACCTCTCCAAAGGCTAGTATGAGGGTGACTGATATTAATATAGCATCCCAGGCAGGAAGTAAAGCATCTAGGAATATTGGAAGAGTCTGTTTCATGAAAATAATAAAACATTGATCAGCTCGAAAAATGGTACATCACTAGACTAAGTAGGCGTTTGGCCATGCAATATCATATCACGATATGGTATCATGAGATGGAATCACATTTGGACATGCGATTTTACGCTGATTCCATCTCATGATTCCATATCATGAGATGTGATTCCATATTTCCAAAAACCATGATATGGAATTATATGGGAATTCCATATCATGATTTGAGATATTTTAATAAAAAAATTGATCCACGAGTTTATATTTTGTTAAAATACCCCACAATTATATCTACTAACCATTTATTTCATATGTAAATAAAATGTATAATCACATCATTACTTTTTAAAATTTATTATTATTACAGACATAAAATTTATTATTCTCATCAACATATAGTCACTTTAACTCACACCAACCGATTGTTGAGTAGGGATGGCGATGGGGCGGAGCGGGGTGGGGGTGGGGCGGGTTGAGCTTAACCCGCAAATTTTTTACTCCGCCCCGCCTCGCCCCGCATAATTTTTTAAATATTTTCTTTTTCTAGTTAAGTTTGATACTAAAAAATAAAATTCATAACAATAAATTCTTTTTTTTCATTAAGTTATCTTAATTTAATAGGATAGTGACTTAAAAAATTATTTTTTAGGGGTCAATTGGAAAACATGTAAGAAACTGTATTATTTTTTATTGAACTATTTTCATGATTTATATAAATTATCTTAATAAATAATGTTCTATCACTTTTATAACATGTAAAAAGTAAAAATTAAATTTGAACCCACATAAAATCACATATACCCGCAACCCGCCCCGCCCCGCCCCTTAATTTAAAAAAAACCCACTTCAACCCTCCCCGCATCCGCCCCACCCGCCCCATTGTCATCCCTATTGTTGAGTGATAAATTTGTTTTGTTCATTTACTCCAACACTTAATTTATTACTTCTACCGTTTTATATTTATTACAACTATAGTTGTGAAAGGTTTCTCTTCATTTACTCTAATGAATTGATATGAAAGTTAGGTTGAATAGGCTTAAATGCATAATTATTTATATTCAACCATAAAGACTAGTACACTGCAATTTATGTTCAATTTTTTTTTATTAAATTAAAGTTAGATGAAACAATTACTTAAGTGGACAGCAAATAACTTTGTAATAATTTATTATGCAATTTATAAATTTTTGTTTATTTGATAAGATTGAATAAACAATTGGGCTATTTTAATAGTTTTACAACTTATGGAATTTTTATGTTTATGAGAAAATATACAACACAAAAATTTCATATCGCATGTCCAAACAAAACTTCAATTTCATCTCATGATTCCATATCATGATACCATGTCATGATTCCATACCGCATGGCCAAATGGGCTCAATTCACAAATCCCAAATTTAAATGTTGTGGGGTCTGAATCCATAGTTTAAACATTACGGGGTTTGAATTGAAACTTATATATATGTCTAACCCGTGAACTCATTGTTGGAACCGCGGCTTTTAACATACCTCCATAGCCATGGCGTTACATATTAGAAGGGTTCACAAGAGCAAGTGCTGATTCTTCACAATGGGCAAAATTTTCTCTGTGATCAGTTAGAAACAAAGCAATTAGAACTCAAAGTGGCATCACATCACTCACTCACTAAATTGACTTATTAGAAACGTTTTTGCCTAACTTTTAATTTGAAAGTCACGTTTTTTTTAAAAGTAAGGACTAGCAAGTAAAAAATAATTTTTGAATCGAAATAAGGATTAGCAGCGTTTTCTCGATCATTTGGCCCGTCTTAATAAGAAACTTAAGATCCATAAGGCTAAGAGACATGAAGGTGATGTTATGAAGGTGTAGAAGTCAGTTGTGTTAGAATGAATGTGTCCACTAGTGATCACTAGACCAGGTCCGTCAACAGACACTACAACATTTTAGGCCTACGGCCACCCCAATAAAGTGTAGCCTAAATTAGCAAAAAGTGTGGCCTTTGATAAAAGGCAACACTTTTGGACTTTAAGCAACGCTTTTTAAGGGGTGGCCAAAACGAGCGTAACCTTTGACATTAGGCAACGCTTTTGAAATGTCGCCATAGCAGCTACACTTAAAAAGTGTGGCCAAAGAGGTATAAAGGGCACGCTTTGTAGTAACTCACTAGCAACACCTTTTGTTTGATTATACTACACTTAAAAGTGTGGTCTTTGCTTTGTTATTGGTCACATTTAAAAAGTGTTGCCTTTTATATCTCATCTAGAACAACACTTATAAAGTGTGGCAATGTTGTGTAAAATTTTTGTAGCCACAATTTTTCATTTTTAAGAATAATTTTTATTTGCATATATTCAATAATCACATAATTAAAAATATAAGTGATCTAAAGCGAAAAATTAGCTAATAAATAAATCAAAGCTATATATTTCGAACAAGCTTCGAAAATCATGTCTTGTACAACCAATACTTAGAAAGTGATTGCTTAAAGATCTCTACTATCAATAAATTCCACAAAATCTAATGCATTCAAACAAATATGACAATAGTACAAAAACTCTTCATCGTTCAATACAATAGATCGAGTTTACTTCTGGCCACTATTCAAATTCAATTACCGGCGTTTTCCTGCACATACAAAATAAAATTAGAAGTTAGTGAAATAAATCATGTATTTAATATGCTCAATACCAGTCATTTTTAACAATACTTCCCAGCCCCTTCCCAATGTAGTGGTACTGCATGTTATGAAAAATAGGACTCTTAGGGTCGTTTGGTTTGAAAATGAGTTATGATGGGATAAGTTATGTTGGGATAAATTATGTTGGGATTAGTTATGATGGGATAAGTTGTGTTGGGATTATTTTTTATTGAGTGTTTGGTTTGTTGTATTCAAAATAATAAATTTTAAGAACAATTTATTTGTTTACAAAAATGCCCTTCATTAATGTAAAAAGTGATATAACAAAAGGGTTGAAAGAGACATTTTTGTCATTTACCTATTTTATCCCGGGATAAGTTATCCCGGGATTACTATACCACCCAAGGAGAGGGATAACTTATCCCGGTACTAATTATTAATCCCGGGATAAGTTATCCCGAACTTGCCAACCAAACAACAAAATAAGCGGTACTATAATTTAATCCCGGGATTATTTGGTATTATCCCTCACACCAAACGACCCCTTAGTTCCTATTAAAGCATGCATTTCATATGCTAATAAGATGTCACAGTAAGTAACTACAACAAAATCCATAAATGTTGCAAATAAATTGTGCACACCTTCTCGTAGTTGTTGAATATAGCTGGAAACAAGAAAAAGAGGAAACCAAATTTATGGTGAAACGATGACCAGTTAGCAAATACTTAGACGAGCTTCAAATGAAAGTACACCTGCCTCTATATTTTCATCTTCTTGTTTATTTTTTCTTTAGTGCTGAGTAAAAAGTACAATTTAAACTTACGCATGTTGATCTGTGCTCCATTTGTTTCCATAAACACTGATCCCTTGATTTACCTGTGAATGGAAAAAAATAGTATAAACATAAACACCAGGAAATCTTATTCACAAATGAAATTCTATCAACAATCAGAATTAGTGAATGAAAGGAGATCTTACTCATAATTGAACTTCTATTAGGAGTGTCAAAGCTGAAGTGCAGCTGCAAGTAAACCAAAGGCAGACATTTTAGAGGTTCTTCCGCCCACCCAATCAAAAATAGGGAATCTGGCTAATCAACCCTCAATTTTAAAAGTGTTGTCAAGCAATGAGTTCTATTGTGTAATGGCAACACCCTGCACATGAGTGGCAGTAAGCAACAATGAGAAGTGAGAACTATTTAAGAGCAATGCTATGCACAACCTGCAGTGTATACTATAATGGAGAGTGAACAAAAAGATGGAACCAGAGGACAACAGACCAACAAGAAACTTTTCGTAGACCTACTAAAACTCCTAAACCAGTAGACGTAGATTAAATAGAGGTAAACCAGTCATATTTTTTTTTAACTCAGTTCCACAGAACATTCATTTTCTTAACAAAATGCGATACTCATCAGAAAGCTAGTCCATATTATGGCTAAAATATATGACAGCAGAAAAAAGAACCTGAGGTCAAAACCTATTTTCAAATATCAAGCCGGTTTCATGAAAGACCTTCAGAACTTCTAGCAAGCCATTTCAGGTTTTTGGAGTGCCTCCTGCACTCTAAGTAACATAAAAAGATAAAAAAGAGCATAAAAAAAACCTCTATTTATGCAGCCCCAAGCGCTTTGGCATAGTGGTTAGACTACAACGTCTGATGTGTAGGTTAGTCGCACGTCACGGGTTCAAACACTGCCACAGAACAAAATCATGGTGTTTAAGTGGAGGAGGGTAGAGGAGTTGGCTCATTATCTACCGAGATCCCGTGTGTCACTAGCCCTTGGAGATTTCTCGGTTATCAAAAAAGGATTCTCTAGTGACTGCACTCAGTGGAAGTGTATATCTCTATAAATAATCAGTATGAATAAGCTATTGATGTCTGCATTTTCATCAGTAATTGGTTCAAATGTTTGAATTTAGTTCACCATTACAGTAACTAAGCTCATCTCTGCCACAAAATAATCATTTGTATTAGTAACACCTTACACAACATATCGCATATGCATAGTCTCATTTTGCAAATTTGTCCAATTAAACTTACTGCATCATCAAGAATTGTCCAACATTTTAGTTATTTTCAATGACACAATTCAAATGTCTAAATGAAACTTGCTTGACGATTTTAAGGAAGGGGTCTTGTATTCTGCCTTGAATGTATGCTTTAATAAATGTGACGACCCAACTCTTGTTTTCTCAGGCTAAAGCCCAAATACTTCATTAATAGAACTTTAGAACAAGTCCTTTGGAAGGTTATAGTCCAACATCTAAACTTTGCAAGAGCTGTTGTCCCATAAAATTATAGTCCAAGTGGACAAAGAGTTTAAAATTCAACCAGAGTTTGAATTATGCTTTAATTATATGATTGGGCCTTACATACTTTATTTATTGTGTGAAAAAATTTAACATACAACGGTACCCAAGAGTGTGATCAAAGTGATCAATGAAGTGGATCAAGAATCATGAGGTCTCAAGTTCAAATATCAACAGAGATAAAAACACTAGATAATTTCTTTCTCATCTGTTCTATCATTGGTAAGAAGAGTTACATGGTATATGTTACTGGTAGCAAATGATAGTATTCCTTGGAATTAGTCGAAGTATATAAGGAATTTTTGGTCTACAAGAGTTGGTACTCAACATGGTAGAAACAGGAAATTGTATTGCATATTCAATTCTAAAGCAAGCATTAAGCTACAGATTTGGGTTTGAAGGGACCCAAATCTGATCAGAACAAGGATGACTATCACATGAAAAATGTGCATAATCTCAAACATCAAACAATGTCACTTACTGTGCATGCAAACTCTTTCCAATGGAAAATAGAAAGAAAGATATACCTTCAATTGCTCTGTATCATTCTGAATTTTGATTGAAGAATCCGTATGATTTTGAGATGAAACAACATTATTTCTGTCTCTAGGATTTGGGAAGTTGCTTACAATACTAGCTGTTATATTTAGCTGCAAAATTAGAACCAAAAGAAGTAGTTTTATTATACATATGAAAAATACAGAACTACAAAAGTAAAACCACGATATGACTGTATGAAAATGGACATTATATCATCCATACCTTTGTTAATGAGCTAGTAGAAAATGAAATTCCAATGAAAAACCAATCTCCTAGAAGTTTATCATACCATAATAGACTACAATCTATTTGGAAACTATAATCAAATGGCATAAAGATATATAATAAATAAAGTTCACTATTTATTACCCCAATAGCAACAAGTTCATAGCCCAAAAAACAGAATATTAATTACAGCATATGGAAATCAGTGCTAGATGCAAAAAGAAATAAAGCACATCAATACAATCTGAAATATTACCAGAATTTATGATCTAGAATGCGACGTAAGAAAGATTTGAATTCATCTAAACCGTTCATTTCCAACAAAAGGTCCATCTGATGGTTCCAGGTCAACCAGAGGCAATAAAAAACGATTATCAAATTGAGTAAGTAGATGCCTAAACTATAGATAACAAGGTAAAATTCCTAAAGATAATAAATACACAGAGCATAGACAAAGGTAAAATAGTTTCTGATCCACCTATATTACACATGACAAATACTTTTATCTAAGAAAATACTAGTAAAGTTTTAAGAATTCATACCTCCATTGGTTGAGCTATACAAAATCTTCTCCTTCCTAAAATCTTCTCCTTCCTAAGAAAGAGCAGAGATTTAATTGATCAACAGACCAGTCAGGTGATCTATGCAAATCATTAATCTATTCAAGACAGAGAAAACTGTTTTGAATCAGAAATATAAATAACAGAGGAAATGTAAATGTGAAATATAAATACCGTAGATAGTTCTTAATTCTTGCATCTATCAGAGGAGTAGATATTTACTCTTTTTCTTTATATTTTAAATTTTATGTCTGACAGCTGGAGCACCAACAACTGATTGTTGATGTTGGAGCTTTGCCTCATCTTGCTAATCTGCTGAAGAGGGAAAAAATGCTTAGAACTCTCGAGCAGTCAATGGTGTCATTCAATGGGCAGCTGATGCAGTCACAAATCTTGTTCATGAAAGCAGTAGCATCAAAACTCATTTTAAGTTAGTTTATTTGTATCTAAAAATATTGTAATTGTATAATCAGCGAAAAATGGAAATAGAGAAAAATGAAAGAAAAACTAGGCTTCAAGATTGTAAAACAATGTAATTGTTCCTGATCTGGTATTTGATCACGAAAGCAATCAGGGGCCCACAAAGACTAGCCCATACTCTTTGTGTTCCGTTTCATCATCGATATCACTCTGGTACATAAAATGGAAACTGGAAGATTTATTCATATTCAGAGTGCTTCTGAGGGCAAAGCGAGCAGTAAAGATCAATTAAACAAGTTTTTGAAGAAACGCGCGAGCAGGAGGAGGACGCGAAGACTTCAAGCTTCAGATCAACTTCTAGCAGTGTTGCATCATCATCACTATCAACCTCCTTTATGAGAAGGAGGAGGGAGATTTAGGCTCATGAATTGCATTACACGTTGAATAGGCCACTCTCCGAAGAGATGAAGAGGAAAACATTTTTGCCATACAAGAAAGTAGGGGTACTAGGTTGCTTAGGATTCATTCAGTCAATGGATGATACAAGTTTTAGAGGTGTTGCTCCTTCTATGTCCATGAATCGTCGTCAATATAATCTCAGCATCTCTATGTGAAATATTTTCTTCAATTTGCTATTGTACCACTGTATATCGTAGTTTATATGAGGACATAAAACATTTATGACCTCCAATGTTCTTGCAAGAAATTAAATCTATTTGTACAATATTGTTTTTGAGATATATATCTATGTGTGGAACATGTTAGTGCGAGGAAACGATGAAAAACACAATAATTAACATGCTACATAATAATATCTTCATCAGATTAAAGAAGACGAAAAACTTTCACTATTCTTACATGTTAATGAAGTTATATAGATATTTGCATGTTAAGCATAAACAAAAGAATCAAATTAAAAGTAAATTGGAGGGTGGGAGAAGAACAAAATATCCCCACAATCCTCTAACAGTTAGGATGAGGAATAGTCAATAATCTATCTACCTATGCTATTCTAATTCATGAATTTGCTACAGTTGGGAGCTCCACAATGACAAGGGACTTTAGCCTCATCATTCTGATGAGGTTCAAATCTATAATCAAAGGTTAACTCATTCCCTGCTGAAACATCCTTTTTAGCAAAAGGAACGATCCGATCCTCATTTTCTCCCAGACTTATGATCCTTGAAAAGCAATTTGGCATGCATGAGTGGTTGATTAATAGACTACAATCTATTCTAAAATTGTAATCAACAGACATAAAGATAGCCAATAAACAAAGTTCGCTATTTATTACTTATACTAGGCACAAATAATCTAAAAGCCAACAAAATCAAGCACAAACATTTCAAAACTCAATCTAAAGCACCACTCCAGAATGCCTGACCAATTTAAATGCACACCGAGTTTATACTATATGTAATATATCGAAATTGAAATTCATAAACAATGAAGGTAATTTAAACCTAAAATTGCATCAAACATTTAAAAATGCATAAAATGAAGAGATAGTCATATAAATTATAATTTTTTTAATACCATCGACGTGGCAAGATTGATGAACAAGAAGAAGGCTGGCCTATATGATCCATGTGACTAAATCTATCTTTGCTTCCACATCCTGAATCCGCTCTGGTATATATATTCAAACTTTTCCAAATGATGCTAGTTTTCTTTAAACGATCTCTCAAGTTTTTCAGATGAAGGCGAAGAGCGATTAGGAAAATCACCACATATCTGAGGTGAAGGAGCGACAAGGAGCTTTGTTGAGTGACCATGTTGATTTCTTTTGGTCGAAATGAGAAGAAGAGGGCAGGTTTTAGGGTTTCATTTCTTAGATGGTGATTTGGGCAAAGTGACAGAGCTCTTTAGCTTAGATATACTAGTAGTGAAAGTGTTTTTATTTTTTAGAGTTGAATTGTGTTTTTATTTTTAAAGAAGTTTTTTTTTGTTTTTTGGATAATTAGAAATTGGAAGGAGATTTAAATATGTTGGAGGGAAAATAATATTTTAGTAAAACATTTAGGGAAACTACAAGGTCACAATTGTTAAGTGTTGTTTTAGATTTACATAAATAGCACACTTTAAAAGTGTAGTCATATGTGTAAATAGGTGCTGCCAATTATATCATTATATGACAATGCTTAAAAGGTGTTGCCTATGCCACTAAAGAGCACGCTTTAGAAGTGTTGCTAATATTATTGTGGCTAAAAGCAAAAAACTATGACTACGCTTCAAAAGTGTACCCAAAAATATTTTAGGCAACACTTTATAAATGTTGCCCAGATTTAGTGTGGGCTTAGGCCTAAAATGGTGTAGTGAGAATAATAGTGCAGAAAATAATTAACTCAAAGTAAATCAAGCACAAGAATTTTACGTGGAAACCCCCTTGCTCAAGGGAGGTGAAAACCACGACCTGTATTCATAGGATTTCAATCCAAACTCCATTTCACTCAAACGAGCAAAGTTTCTGATTACAAACTCTTGCAACCTCGAAATTAAAACTCTTTAATAGTAAACTCTACTACAAAGGAAACTAAGCAATAAATCTATTGCCCATTAAACCAACTAAGTCTAGTTGATCTATTCTTCAAGAACCCAACAAGGCTAACTCTAGCACTACAACAAAAACAACTTTTAGCGGCAATAAATATTGACATTAATAAACAGTGCTAAAGTCTTTACCGGCATTAGTTAAGTGCCATTAGAACCAATGTAGCTAAAGTCTTTAGGGACATATACAAAGAGTGTTAAGTGCCGCTAAATATGTAATTGCCGCTAATGATCATTTTTAATGTAGTGTAGCCACCAACTCAGATCTCGAAGATAAGAGTTAAACAAGCAGCAACTCTGCTGCACCCACACATTAACTAACTCTAGTTGACACTCCTAGGCAACTCTACCCAAAAGAACATCAAAACAATGATGTTAACGTATGTTTTGAGTCCAAATGTTCCAACTTGGAGTCCTTTTTGTGCTTCTTCTTTGTCTTTTGAGGTTTTTCAAACATGTAATTATATTCTTTATGGGTGTTTGAAGGCTGTTTGGAATCATTCCAAGGTGATCTTTCACAAGAAAAAGTTCAAACGGTTTCATCCTCAAAAGTCCTTGATGACATGAACTGCAAAGAGAATTAAAGTCAAGTTTATTGAGTTGGAGATCTTATATTTGATTATATTTGTTTACGTCACCCGCCACATAATCTACATGTCTTTCGATAAAAATATAAAATTATTGGGCCCGTGTCAAGCACGGACCGTGTCAAGCACGGACCGTGTCCATCTAGTATATATATATATATATATAAAGAATTATAATGCATTTGATAATTTTTTTTCAACTCTATCTCTATGGGGAAGTGCACAAATGCTCGTTTTTGAGATCACCATTTAACTAGTAATTGCTTCATAATTTTCTTTCCAAGTTTATCTGCTATAGATAAAGTGTCACATTCTTACGTCTGAAGTTTCATAACTTTAGACGTTCGTGTTTGAAAGCGTAGTCTTTGTAAAGGTCAAACATCAGACGTTTTCGTATGATTAGTATGAATTGCTAAGGTAAAAGTTCAGACTTGTTTTATCGAGATGGATACAAAATTTGGTTACTTTTTTAGTTATATATGATTGAAATACATATAAAAAAATGCATTGAAATTTTAGACATGAGTGTCTAAACAAAACTTAATAGTAATTTATTTAATTTATATTTAATTTAAATAGATTTAAAGAATGGTTAAGGAAAGTTGTAGAAAATAAACCAAAGAATATTAATCCTAACTTAGTTAGAATTTTTTACTTGATATGGTTTTCCTAGTTTATATTGGAATAAGTGTTATAAATAGAGTTCTCCTGCAACGTATTTTCATGTGTAGCTTCTTCAGAGATTTCTTCAATGTAATTATAGTAACCTCTTTCACTAATTCATTTAGATCCTATTCAATGGCTTCAAAGTTTCCAAGAGCTACACGGGTGAAGAACAAAACCCCAGCCCCAATCCAAATCACCGGGAAGCTAGAGAACGTCAAGAAGCGGAAATCAGACCGCCCAAACGGAAAATCAGTGACCCAACACAAGTATCTGATTACCGCCTTCGCAAGAGAAAGGAATTTGAGTCCTTAATTAGCCGTGTAGGCTGGAACAAGAGTGTGTAGGTGAAATATGCTGAATGGGAAGAATCACAAAAGGGCTTGAAGCGTGCTCGTTTTATCTGGGAACGTGCGCTTGGAATTGATGCACTTAACCGTGACCATATCATCTGGTTGAAGTATGTCCATATGGAGATGAAAAATAAATTTATTAATCATGCTCGTAATCTATGGGATCGAGCTGTTATCCGTTTGCCTAGGGTTGATCAGTTGTGGTACAAGTATATTCATATGGAAGAGATGCTCGGCAATGTAGCTGGTGCAAGAGGTAATTTTGAGAGGTGGATGGGGTGGATGCCGGACCAGCAAGGGTGGTTGTCTTACCTTAAGTTTGAGTTAAGGTATAATGAAACAAAGAGGGCAAGAGAAATTTTCCAGAGATTCGTTCAGTGTCATCCCAAAGTTAGTGCTTGGATTAGGTTCAAAATTTGAGATGAAGAATGGGGAGATTGGGAGGGCAAGGAATTGTTATGAGAGAGCTGTGGATAAGTTGGCAGATGATGATGAGGAAGCTGAGCAGTTGTTTGTGGCATTTGCAGAGTTCGAGGACAAGTGTAGGGAGACGGACAGAGCAAGGTGCATATATAATTTTGCACTTGATCACATACCGAAAGGGCGAGCTGAGGATTTGTACAGCAAGTTTGTGGCATTTGAAAAGCAGTATGGTGATAGGGAAGGTATTAAGGATGTTATAGTTGGAAAAAGGAGGTTTCAATATGAGGATCAAGTAAAGAAGAATCCACGTAACTATGATACTTGGTTTGATTATATTCGTCTAGAAGAGAGCGTTGGAAATAAAGAGAGGATTAGAGAGTTTTATGAGAGAGCCATTGCTAATGTTCCTCCTGCTGAAGTGAAGCGGTATTGGCAGCGATACATTTACTTATGGATTAGTTATGCATTATATGAAGAGCTTGATGCACAAGACATGAAAAGGACCAGACATGTTTACAGGGAGTGTCTTAAGCTGATTCCGCATCACAAGTTCTCATTTGCAAAGATTTGGTTGTTGGCTGCCCAGTTTGAGATTCGGCAGTTAAGACTCAACGAGGCACAGCTTTTACTTGGAGAAGCTATTGGTAGGGCTCCTAAAGACAAGATATTTAAGAAGTACATTGAAATAGAGCTGCATTTGGGGAATATAGATCGTTGCAGAAAGCTTTATGAAAAGTACTTAGAATGGTCACCTGAAAACTGCTATGTTTGGAGCAAATTCGCTGAGTTAGAGAGGTCCTTGTATGAAACGGAGAGAGCCAGAGCTGTTTTTGAGCTTGCAATTGACCAACCTGCATTGGAAAACAATTCTGGTGAGTTTGGTGATCTAGTCCATGCCAAACTACCAAAAAAGATGAAGAAGAGAAGGCAAACAGCGAACGAGGAGTACATAGACTATCTTTTGCCCTTTTCAACTGCATAGCACTGTTAAATTGAATTGGCCAGAAGGATATTTATCTTAAAACTTAATTATATCATGTTTAGATGTGGCGCTTCCTTAGTGTTCCTACTACTCTTCACCACTACAGCCATATGTCTGTATCTTTTCTTCAACTTGTTCAGAAGATCATATAATGGTAAAGAATCTGGGACTCTGCAGGAGATTAAAAAAGATACACAAGTCAACTTTCCCTTTCACTTTTATTTCAACTATTATCAAGTTGAATTCTCAAATGGTCATAGTTAATGTGTTAAAAAGTTACATTTCATTCTTGATTCCAATTTTATTCAACAAAAAAAGTAATTTTCTGAGATAATAACACTATCAGTTGAGTGGCCATCTGAGAAATCAACTAAACTATTTTCTTAAATGTCATGTCTAAGCAAAATCAATACCTATAATTTGGAACAAATGGAATACTCTAATTTCATAGATCAAATCCAAGTAGTTGATAGTATTATACTTTGGTATACTCCTTA
The DNA here is from genome assembly GCF_900185275.1 of Solanum verrucosum. NCBI lineage: Eukaryota > Viridiplantae > Streptophyta > Magnoliopsida > Solanales > Solanaceae > Solanum > Solanum verrucosum. Next base: position 849,530 of record NW_026020254.1, read on the forward strand.
TAGTGAGATCTTTGATAGGCACCTCCTCATCAGGATGAAATTTTATCAAATTCTTCACCTGGAGGGTTGTATGAATGGTAAAGAAACTGAAGAAAAGTTAATTATGCAATGAAAATGTTGCAGAGTGATAATTGAAGTACTAGTACATTTTTGGGTTATCCTTGAAATACTACCAAAAAAAAACTTAGCAGGATTAGGCCTATAACATTTGTTGGACTACCGAGGTATATATAAAGGCATGCGAGTGAGGCCTTTGCTTTATGATCAGATTCATCATCTCACTGAGAATCATCAATGGGTTATACATGTAAACAACAAGTGCTAATTGAATGAAAAAATTAACAGGGCCTTAGACCTTAGTAGCATACTCGGTAAGTTTATAATGAAGATCAAGGGAAAAGACTCTGGACATGCTCAAGGGAACGAATTCCGCCTATCATCAAATATATATGGGATTCAAAGCTAGTCTAGTCTTAGAAGTTAGAACTTGGACCAAGCAAAAGATAATGTATGCAGGAACTAAAGCATCTAGGAACATATTATTTCTTGCTTTAGCCATCTAAATACCCTGCCTTTGCGAATTGGACAAATTCTGATTTAGTGATAATCTGCATAAAGGTTATTTTCCAATTAATAAGTGTTGTTTTAGCTCATCTCAGATTAGAGTAAGTAAGTGAACCTGTTGATATGGAGCAAAGATGAGAATGAGAATTCAATAATGGTTATTATTGGCTAATGTGTTTCTAATGCTCAACTACATCATTGTTTCTTTGTGACGACATCTAAAATTTATCCATGTGCTATTGAATAATATGTCACACCCTTTTCAATCAGGAAAAATGGTTGGAACCCATAAGTAGTTGGACAATCACTTTCATGTTTAGTTGCTTTATATATGGAAATGTTAATGGAACATTAAAAGTTTAATGATTGAAATTCAGAATCTCCGTGCTGCAACTAAAGTGATTCTGCAAATAGTATCCTTACGGTCCACAGGGTCTTAAATTATTCCATTCTTAGAACTGATGCATCAAGGATGAGTTATCGACTCACGTTGCAGAAGGTTTTGCTGTTCCTCAATCAATCTATCTGATTATATATAGGTTCATGAAGTGTTATTTTGACGTAGGCTTTGTTGACTATTGTTTCACATGGTCAACTTGCTCTCACACATACATAGTCCCTTAAAACCGAAATTGGTGGTAATAATTTCCCTTTATGTTGTGATTGTTTCAGTTTGTTGCCTCCATTTGTAAGGTATAAGCATGTATGGTGCTCAGTGTTGTCGAGTTCGATTGCATTCCCTTGGCACTAATAGGTGTTGTTTCTGCAGGAACTTATTACTGTATGTGATGTTACACATACTTTGTACTTCTACATTTGATGAAAAAACATCTTTCTTGTTTGAATCTCTTATTTGATTATGCTGCTTTATACAAGTTGAGTACTACCCTATCTTTATGAATATTTGGTTTTGTAACTTTCTTATCAACATTTCATGCTTCATTAACATTATTGGACAAAATATTTCTCCAAGTTATGTTTATGGGAATCCTATGTATAATGTAGTCATTGAACAGGGGATTCACTACATCAAGAGAAACATGACGTGATAGGTAACTGGCTAGTTTTTGTTGTCTGATGCCAACCCGAATTCCCAACGTTTTGGATGTTTGGTTTGGATTGAATATTGAATTTGGTGCTATGGATTTTCGGACATCATACGAAAATCTAAAAAAAAATTGTACATTATATTCAATTCTACGTATATCATATGTGTCCATTACTAATAAGTTCAGTTTCCATCGGGTGCAGATTAGTACTTCATCTGTCCCTAATTACTTGTCCAATTTTACTTTTTTACTTGTCAATTTTGACAAATCAAGAAAGAACAATTTTTTTTTATCTATTATACTCTCAATTAATTAATTTTGAAAAAGGTAGAACTTCCTGAAAATCTTAAATTTTTAATTTATCTACTTCATAATCAATAAGGGTAAAATAGTAAACTCACTATGTCAATAATTATTTTCTTAATAAGTGTGTTAATTCAAAAGTGAATAAGTAATTAGGGACAGAGAAAGAGAAAGTGCCTTGCAACCCTACTCACTAATGCAATATTAAGCCCTATATGAAACTTCTACTAAATCAAATACTCCCTCCATCCAACAATAGTTGTCCACTATACTATTTTGGATGTCCAACAATACTTGTCCATTTAATGAAATAAATGGATAAATTTACACATAGTTCCTAATTTACCATTATGTCCCTATAACATTTTTCAAGATATTGAATTTATTATATTCAAAAGATGATATAGTAAAATTACCCTTCAATTTATAGTTTCTTAAGAACTGTGCAAAGGCAATACTGGACAGAGGGAGTATAATATACGCTTTTCGTCTTTCTCATGTTACCCATGATAAAGTTATACATTCTAAAGTGCATATCATTAATAAGTGAATTGAGGTTGTTAATTGTTTTTGACTGTCTTAAAGGCTCAAAAGTCAAAATTAAAAATTCAAAATATCTAAACAAGTTAATCCAAAACCGAACTTAAAAAATCCAATCCAATACGAGCTTATTTGAATTGTAATTTCAAACCTAAATTTTCATATCCAATTCGAACGACTAGATTCAAAGACTTGGCCAATGGCCACATACATTGTATTCTGTTTATAGATGACTGTTTTCAGACTTTTCAATTGTCCTCTGCTCATTGGAAATCAAATGACAAAAGTATTTGATTTTGATGAGAGTCTCAATTGTACTTAAATCTTTAATTCTTTTTTGAGGTTATTATTTGTGGTGATAAAGTGTTTTGCAATGGTCCACATTAAAAGACAATTCTATTATAACTTAATTGTTTGAGAATATTTGTATACTTTTCTATTTGCTTTAACTCTATAGGAGACATGTGAGGGGACCATTTGGTTTTAGGTCACTTTCAAATTACTTGTTTTGCTCCCTGATGGCTTCCTCAATGTCTATCTCTTTCTCCAACACTAATGGGGACCTCTGGTCTGGTATTTTTGTTTCTCTCTGCTCTTTGTAAATAAATTATTATTACAGCTTTTTCAATTTTTCTTGAAATATTGCTACCACTCAGGTTATTGGTGGATGTTAAAGTCTGAGATTTCTTTACCAAGAGAATTAGTCTGATATTTCTTTTGTTTGGATTTTGCACATACATCCCACCAACGAATGATACAAAAATTCTTAATATGACTTATAGTATGTAAAATCAAGATATGCTTTCATATTTCTATTGAAATGATTGTTGTATTTGCTGTCATGAAAAGGAAAAGGGAATATTAGCAAGTAACAAATCAATAATAACCAAAGATCTTTGTTTCTTAAAATATCATATTCTTTTATAACTTAACCATAACATGTTACTTACCTAGACTCTAGCTATGAGCCTATGACTTCCAAAAAAAAAAAGAAAAGAATATTAGTGTTTACCACAACAAGCACTAATGATTTTGACAACAGAATTGGAAACAGAGGAAATATTCAGTAAGTTTTAAGTTCTATATGAGCAGAGGCGGATCCACTAAATGAAAAACATGTAGCTTTACGAGAATCAGTACCTTTTGTCTAGACCTTGTATATATATATATATATATATATTAAAACATCTACTAAATATTTGATTTTGAATTCAGTTTTTATTATGTATCAATTCGAGGCTGTCATAGAAATTCATAAATTTCAAATTTTGGATCCACCTTTCTGTATATGAGAACTTCCCTCAAGTTCAACAAAGTTCTCAATTTGATGCTGAAAAGCTGTTTGTACTTGGTTCTGTAGACAATGTAATGCATGGTTGTGATTGATAGTATAATGAGAATATTATTTTAGCAGATTAATATATCAAAAATCCAAATGTGACATAAAGTATAAACTAGTACTATATAGTACAAAGTAATAATAGAAAATAATTTTTTGCTTTGCTTTATGGATGATCTAGATGACATTAGAATTAATTCTTCAAGAATAAAACGTTTAGTCATCAAATTGTATGCATAAATTAAAATTTTATAATAGTACTAAAATTAAGGTAATGTAGCAACAACATCCGTGAGTGTATATATATGGGGTTTGTCTTTCAATTTTTTTTCACTCTTTCTTCATTTCGTTTTCAGTTATTAATTGAATTTGTCTGTAGTAGACCACCCCATATGTTATTGTTAGAAAAAGGATAGTACATCCTTCAATCAATACTGGTTTATTTATTTTATTATATATATATACATATATAGTATTTATTCCTTATATGAATGAAGCTAGAGTTCTTCATTCATAAAATCTTTTCTCTTTAATTTCTTTGTGATTTTTTTAGCTTCCGTAGTAAATTTGATTATCGAGGAGATATGGAAACTTCGCAGTCTCTCTCGATTGAGAGTTTTTCGTATAGTTGGTTAGTAGATTTGGGGGATTCTTTCAGAGCTTCTATGGATGATTCTGGAGATGATTATGAAACTGCTTTTATTGAGATGGATCCTGCACTACCTCCTTCAAAGAGGTTTTTTAATGTGAATCCACAGGATTTGAACTTTGATTTTCCTACATCGGATTCTTCTTTAACTCTTGTTCATGCTGATGAACTCATTTCAAACGGCTTCTTGGTGCCTCTGTTCATCAAGAAGCCGATGAAGATGGAGTCGGATTACGATGTAATTGAATCCCACTCCATCGCGAATTCTCCGGCATCTTCTGCTGCGCAGCAGCAGGATGAATCGTGTTCGTCCTCTTGTAGGAGGGTGAATCGGTGTGTATCATTGAGGAGATGCCGGAGTTTGTCGAGGAGGATTTTATTGAAGTATTTTGATTTTCTTAGGCCATTTTGCCAGAAAATAAGAAGGTGTAGTAGAATTGGTAGGTGCAGATCAAGTAGTGGAAAGGAAGTGATGAAGAAGTGGGAATATTGTTCAGCAGCAACATCTCCAAGGACAAGTGTAGCTTATTCTGTTGATAATTGGCGCAGATCTTGTGATTCTGAAAGCTCTATTTATGAAGCTGTTCTACATTGCAAAAGAAACCATTAATAGTATGTTACTACTTCTTTTCACTTTCTCTCTCTTCTACTTTTTTTCAAACGGACAAATTCAGGATCTAGAGTTGCAGAGTTTGAAATAAGTTGAATATTTCACATACGTGTGTATATACGTAGTTCGAGTTAAAAAACTGTAGCTAAACTCAGAACTTATTGTTGAGTTTATTCCACATGGATCGTGAGATTAGTTTTTTTTGTTTCTTTTATGATCTTAGACGATATATACTCACCTCAGAACTATTTTTTTTAATTTACACCGAAGATCCATTTACTATCATGGTTAGAATTAAGACTCATTTTGAGTTTTTGGTTTATTCAATAATGGACCCTCATATTATGTTGTCCATGCTACAGTTGTCAGGTTTGGACGTGTGAGATATGTTGAGATTGTCCCACATTAGAATTTCATCTTTTTTGAATAAGTTAACTTTTGAATTGAATTAGGGTCAAGGTTCATATTTCTTATCGGTTTCTCTAGATCCATCTATGCATGTTGTAAATTTTTTGATTGTCACTCAGATTATAATATTGTTTTTTTTGGTTAATTTGTTAAATTTCAGGTAAATAGAGAAAATGAGAAGCAAGTAATATGGGATGAGAGGTCTAAAGAAGTTCACATGTGACTGAGGGGTCGTTTGGTGTGAGGGATAGAAATAATTAGTGATGAGATACGAAAATAGTGATGGGATAAAGTTTTTGTATCTTGTTTGGTTACCATATTTGGGACAATTTATCCCACCATTTATATCATAGTGATGGAATAAGCTATCTGGTATATATGATGGGATAAGTTATCCCAAAATAGTTTATCCCAGGATAACCTATCCTGGGATAACTTGTTCCCAACCAAACGACCGTGAATACATTAATTGTCACTTTGTATAGCTCCTTCTCTTTTCTTCAAGAATGGGATTGTGATTTTTTTGTCTTCTTGAAGGAAGTGGAAAAAGCTTGTAAGGAAGGGACTGTGTCAGCCATGAGAAAAATATTCTTTGGGATTTTTGAAGATACGATATATCTTCATCATGACTCATATTATTTTATTTTATTTTATTTTGTCCTTTTTTTTTCTGCACAATTTCAACTAGGAAATTGTCTTTCTTTTGTGATTTGTATAAAGTTTTTGTGGGAATAATAATAATAATTCAGAATTAATATATTGTATGTCATCACTTACGTACTTCCCCTATTGCATTTACCCTTTTGATCTAGCTAATTATTATAACAAGCATACTAAAATATGTTATAATGATAATAACTATATTCCTATGAAGAAAGTACTAGTAATTAAATTTGGATTTATCGTTCATGGGATTGAAACAGTTTAGTACTACTAGAAGTAATAGTTTTATAATATATTCGAAAGAGAATTCATATCGTTTTCTGCATGCCTTGTATCTGCCATTAATGGCGTCTAAATGGTCGACAAACATAAATTTGTTAAGTGTATGGACATTTTGTGAAATGACGGTGATATTTAATTTGTCAGGTCTGATACCATATTGAAATGTGTTATAATTTAGAGTAAATTTAGGTTTACCAAACATAAAAATCGTATTTGTATGTTATACTTATAGTTTGTATAATTGCGTTCCATAACAAACTTTATGTTTGCTATGGCTATTAATCTGTATATTTCGGTATATATATACATAAAAATCTGTATTTGGGTCTATTTGTATATTTCGGTATACAAATGGGTTCTACAATTAATTTTTATACAACACATATGTATACCGAATGGGTCTATTTGTATATTTCGGTATACAAATGGGTCCTACAATTAATTTTTATACAACAGATATATATGCCGAATGATACTATTTGTATATTTTGGTTTACAAATGGGTCCTGCAATTAATTTTATTCAACACATATGTATACCAAATGAGTCTATTTATATATTTCGGTATTTATACAAATGGAATGGCAAAATACATGGAATGTTTACTGCAAATTACAAATAAAAAAAACTATGGCTATAACATTTAACTTAAATTAATAATTTGCTATTTATCTAAAAGTTTAAGTTATCAAAGAGAATATTATTATTATTATTTAATTATATTCTCAACATATCTATCATTAATGGCTGCTTAAATGGTCGACAAATATAAATTTGCCCCACTCGAAAGTGATGTACCTATTTAAGAAAAAAAAATTGGTCACTTTTAATTGCTTGTCTATTTTAAACTCTTTACTTTGAAAGCTTATAATTTAGACAATATTAGTCTATCAATTCATTTTATTTTTCCATAATACGTTCTTATATTTACTTGTCACTTTTAGCTTATTAAGAAAAAAACATGTTTTATTTTTAATGTTAATTACGTATTTCCCATATTCATTTTCCAACATTAACCAAACATCGATTAATATAATTTTTTGGTAAAATGACTATATCAATAAGTATTTATGAAGATCAAGGCTGCAAAGTTCAAAATAGACAAATAAAAATGAACAAATCAATTTTTTTAATCATAATTTTAATGAAATAATAAGTCTCGAATAAGTTGTACCTTTAATTACCAACATTTCACTACCATTTGTTTTAGCAAAGAATTTACAGCAACTTGAATGTAAACACTATTCAATGAAATACGAATAGGGAAGATTGAAAAGAAGAAGAACAAAGTGAGAATATTTGGAGCCTAGAGATATCTTAATTGATTATTTCATTATTATATTTTTAGTTTTTATTTTCAGTCTTTCGGATTTTAAAAGTATATATATATATAGCGAATGGGCAGGGCTAGTTTCTTTTAATTAATACAATAAAAAAAAATCTCAAAAAGAAGAGTACAAGAGAGGAGGCTAAGGCATTACTTATCCTAATAAGATAACGAATTTCTACTAATTAACATGAGAAAATATATGAGTTAGAGAAAATTAGAAATTTTATACCACATAAATAATGAGGTTAAAAGCCTCCACGTCAGTCAGCTAAGTGCATGTACCCTCGAAAGTTCGAAGGGTTAGGAATTATGATTATTTGATAGGGGCCTTTGATGAACCTGCTTAATGTACGTACTACAAATAATATCATTTTGTCACCAAAATTATATACTTCTTCAATTTACCTGTCTTAGCTTAATTGAATATGAAAATTTAGAGAGAGAGAAAATAACAAAGGATTTTAATTCTTTATGATTTTAAATTTAGAAAAAAAATGCATAATGTATTAAAGAGTTGTCAAATTAGTAAGGAAATATATTATTGTTTTTAAAAAAAAAGTAAAATGTTGGAATATATACCATAAATTATAATATATTTTGGTTGAAATATAAATGATAAAGAATGAATAAATAAATATTCAATTTGAAGCAATAAGATCTCATTCTTTTTAAAGAGAATCAAGCAACAAAAATGAAAAAGGAGTTCTACACTAATCATGTTTTATTTGAATTAATTACAGGACAATATTATACAAAATAAAAATAAAAAATGCTATGAAGTTTACTGTATATCCTGTTGGCATATATAATAATATAATAATCATCTAATAATATCAAAAGACTCATAAAAATCATATAGGACCTAAAATAAATGAATTAATTAACATGACATATTTTTTCTCTTAAAATATCCTTCTTTTGATAATCAGGTAAGATACACAGCATGAATATTGAATAGTAAATGATTTTAAATTCTTGAATCATATGGAAATGGTAATAATACTACTGATTAATTAATGTGTATTTTAGTACATCTTAAAGTGCAAATAATGTATGAATTGAGATATAAGGAACTAATAATAATACTTCTATAATTATTTCAAGCGTACGAAGATATAATTACCCTAATAATTAATCCACAAATTAAAGTATGTTGAGACCATACTTTTTCTGAAATCCCTTGTAAGGCTGAAGGCAACGTGAGACTATACTATAATCTTTTTTTTCCATCTTATATGGTCTATTTTAATTTTTTCATTTTTTTCACAAAATAAAAAGCTTAGTTTACTAGTCATTATATTGTCTTTTATTCCATCTGTGATTTATTGGCAATCATTACTAGTATTATTTTTATATTAAATAAGATCTAAACTAGGGATAATGCATAAGTATCCTCAATTTATGCCCGAAATCTCAGAGACACACTTATACTATACTAAGGTTCTATTATCCCCGAACTTATTTTATAAATAATTTTCTACCCCTTTTCGGCCTACGTGGTACTATCTTGTGGGCCCAACGCGTGTTGACAATTTTTTCAAGCTATCTGGTTGATAGTGCCACGTAGGCCAAAAAGGAGTAGAAAATTATTTATAAAACAAATTCAAAGGAATAATATGACCTTAGTATAGTATAAGTGTGTCTATGAAATTTCGAGCATAGATTTGAGGGTACTTATGCATTTTTCCTCTAAACTACAAAGTTTTGATGGGGCTCTAAGAATATAATAATTCAAACTTTTTCTTGGCCCCTTCGTATTGACATGACCATTTTATGTTGCTTCGATTAATAGCCTATAACAATTAATTTAAATATTCCAACAAAAAAAAGGTTTTCTGTGTGTACGGTTTACTTCTTCTTTGGATGATTGTTATTCATTGTATTGTATTGTTAGTTTAAATACTGATTAGTACTTAAGTTTTATTATATCGTATCGTTTAAATTCATCGTTAGGTAACGTTGAAAAGACCCATGAAGACCAGTTTGGTGTGATCGCATCGTTACCTTAATATTTTCTTCTCATTTTATCTTTATTTATTATTTAATAATTCTATTTCATCTTTTACCCTACTTTTTCATAGTATCTCTACCCCGTACCCTACTTTGCTTGTAGGTTTATTCAAAACATGGATGTGTGACATTATGTAAGAACGATATAACTTATTCAAACACTGTATTCATTAAAACAATACAATACGATACATTATGAAATAACACGTAACAATCATCCAAACAAAGTGTTAATTGCCTAGAATTTTATTTTTTTTATAAAAAAAATTACATTTTATGCTAAGGACTACACCAATTACCTAAAAAAAAAAAAAGAAGTAGCTCTAATTCGGGAAATTTAGATTTAAGGAATAATTGCACTTTTATTCTTCAGTTATAGATAAATTCTGATTTTGGTCCATTTAATATTTCCTAAGCACTTCTAATCTCAATTAACTAAAATATGTTTTTTCGTAACAATAAAAATTAACATAACACATCGATAATTGAATAATTTAGCATTTAATAATTTGTTAATTTTGTGAAGATTTATGATCCGAGAGATTAAAAATGTACAAATCAAATTTCAATTAATTAAAATTGATATGTGCTTAATTAAAAAATATAAGGACGGAAAATAGAATTTATGGATATCTAAGTAACTAAAAGTGCTAATTTTCCTAAAAATATTTCTCTTTCTTAGACTCGGTAGTCCTTTCCTTTCCTTTCCTTACTACTTTATTTTAGTACAAAATTTTAAATAAGAACAATCAAACTTTTTTATAACAGCGTCATTTATTTCGATAATTTTTAACTGCTATAGAAAAATAATAAAACATATAATATAACCTAATGATTTCACGAAAATATAATTATTAGAGAGGTTTGATTGTCCATAATTGAACCACTTACTTAACAAGGAAACCTTACTTTATAATTTTATATGGAATGTGATAGAGTGACCCACCACGTGAAAGTCAATAGCATTATAAGAATCGTTATCCCCTTGGCTTTGTATGTTCAACTTTAGACATTGGTTATGGTTTATGGTTTTTTGCCCATTCCACCATGTTTTTCTGAAACCTCAATTCTTGACAACATAATTCTAAATCAATCCCTACTCCACCACTACTTTTCCTTCATATTTATCCAATATAATTATATATTTCATACACTGCATCAAAAAATAATCTTTAGTGGCAATTAATTAACTGCAATAGCTTAATTGTCGCTAAAGATGTATTTTTGACGGCAATTAGCACTCTTTGTATATGTCTCTAAAGTCTTTAGCGACATTAGATCTAATGACACTTAACTAATGTTGGTAAAGACTTTAACACTCTTAATTAATGTGTATATTTATTGCCGTTAAAAATTATTTTATTGTAGTGATAGTTTTATTACAAAATATATTTCCCAAAAACACAAACTTGAAGATGTCTTCTTTTTTTGAAAATGCAACTTTGGTTCAAAATTGGTATAAACATACTCAACATCTTTTTATCGTTTACAAATATGGTGAATTTTAGAAATTCAGCCTTAACAATTACCAAACGAACAAACTCAGATTGATCGAGTTATTTATGAAGTTGAGTATAATATTCATGTAGATCAATAAAGCATGTCACATATTTAATAAAAGTCTCGCACATGTTCCAACATATATACATGCTTCATCTCATAATTTCGTAAAATGGGGAATAATTTTAACCCAAAAATTCACAAAAAGGGTTATTGGAGGCCAAGAGGTAGAAAGAGAAGAATTTTTAATCCGAACGTTAAAAATAATTAGAATCAATAGGTGAAAATAGAGGAAATTTAAATAATTCTTTTAATATATGAGAGACATTGTTGATCCTTTTTCAAATAAAGAGAGATGTTGATTCAAATTCAACATAAACTTTTCACTTTCTAAAGAATAGAAATTTGGTAAACTTGTTAAAACTAATTCATTTTGAAAAGTATTTTTTTTTTTAAAGTTTATTTGACAGAAGAATATTTTATGCTTGACTAAATTATTTGAGATTTTTGTGCTAGGACAATATTTTTAGAAGTATCTTTACGTGTCAAACTACAGACAAATATATGCAGGTGAGTTGATTAACTATCTATCAAGGTACCTCAATACTATATTGGGTAAGCCCTTCTTTTAATTAAAATATAAACGTTGTATTTAATAAGATATAAACATCATTTAAAAGACTACTATTATTAAGAATATATAATGAGCCTATATTTATGATTTATAATTTGCAATTTCGTTGATATAACTCTTAAATTTAACCTTTTAATGGAGTATAGTTACCAAAAATTGTCCTTGCGGTCGAGGGTATGCCTACTTTTATCTTTTAAATAATACCCATGAGCAGTTTTAATCTCTAAGTTTGCTAAAGTAAATCACTTTTGTAACTAATAAAATGGATAACTCTTTGTTAAGAACTAAGGGTTGTTGAGTGTTGATCATGCATGAACATTTTACATGTTAGAATAAAAAAACAAGTTTACCATTAGTTGTCCAGTGTCACCATTTTAGATTTCACGTTTATTAAGAAATTAGGAAAATTTATCATTGTACCCTTATTTAGTGTTATCTTGAAGTCAAGTTTTCAATAACTGATCATGAATTATAATTTATTTTTATTAATTAAATTGATCAATGAACATGAATTAATTATTTAGTTTTCCTATGTCATACTTTCAAGGCTAAAAACTCTCAAGGATAAAATAGAGCCAAAATTTTTATTAATGTGTCCAAGAATAATGGTGTAAAACAAAACAAAACATTGTGCTATTTGGGGTTCGAACCAAAAACTTCTCCATTCAAATGGACATCCATTATCACTTTGTCAAAGACATAGCTTTTGTAAAGGGTGTCCAACTTTAAATATATATCCTTTGAATGTAGAATTTGACTATATATACAACGTAATTTTCTGATGATCGAAGGGTGTTCAGTTGGACACCCTTGAGTGGCTATAGCTCCGCACTTGACGACATATAAATAGGAACGAAGGGAATATGACAATATCTCATTAAATGCTTCAAGCCGACCAATTTGCTTGTCTAACATGAAGATCCAAATACCATCATCATCAATCAATGTCTAAGTCAAGCATCAAATAATTCAAAAACCATCTTCATGCTTCAAGCCCATAGCGGACGGAACTAATCCGTTTCTTTACCCAAAATAAAGGAATCATGGGCCTCGCTCACGGTTGGGCCCATAATTTGGCTCTCCCCTAACTCTCTTGATATGTTTCGACATTTCATTCACTTTTACTTGTCAACTTTATTACTAGTATATTTTTACTTTTAGTATATAAAGAAAAAATATATCATTTAATATGGATACGGTAATAAAATACAGGACAAGTAAAAGTGAATGGGGAGAACTTTTCCGAGAGCAAATTAGGTACTATTAACATGTTCAATGGAGGAAAAAGGATACATAGACAAAAGGTAGTCTGTTTTTTCTTTCTTCTTGAACTTGTCTTCTTCCTTAGTAATATACCCCCTTTGCGGGGTTGGAGCTACCTGTATTGAAGAGGTTCAATTGAATTTATTTTTTTAATCATTCGTGCAAATATAATAAAGTTAATTAATATACTTTTTTGTGTGTATGTATAATCAATCAGTATATTCCCCTAACATAACGAAAGTTATAGTATAGTGCCAAAAATAACTCAATTTATTTTCGGTTGCAATTTTGAATCCCAATGTGGCATGATTCGAATTTCGTTAGAGCCCAAAAGAAGTGCGACCAAATAATGGCATCTATAAATAATATAGTTTTTTGCCCATGTCTAGTATCAATGGTGATGGGGAGGGGGGACCAGAACTCATCATGTATGTGTAGCTACCCATACTAGTCAATTTTGTGATTGATACTTTGATTGCTGTAGCTACTATTATCAGCAGCACCAAGTAAGTTGAGTCACCATTGTGCTGATTTACTTGTCACACGACACTACATGTACTATTAGCAACATGTTTCTATGTCAACAGTGACATCTTCAACCTATTGGTTACAAATGAAAGTAGATCAATTTCCAAGTTTTAGAAGTTATCAAGTTGCTATTATTTGAAAAGGCAAAAAACATTTTCAATCCTCATGTAATTGGAATCGTCTATTATATAGATTCTTAACATTAGAGCTTAAAAGCTTTTGCAATTTTATGCTTAGACACACACACACACACACACACACACACACATATATATATATAATAAAAGAGACAACACTTAGGAGGAGCGAAAATCTTGTCGAGTGATTCATATAATGACATTGTTTGAAGGTATACATAGGACAAACAAAAATTTGAAATGAATTCATGTGACCAAACATTCATTGTGGACACTTGCTTCTCAGAAGGCATATTAACCCTGTTTCCCTTTTAAAAGGTGGTAAAGAAGATACATGCTTGTCATGGAACCCCTCCTTTTACCTATACCTTTGATCATCAATCTAAATTTGATCGAGTATGTTTTTAAGAATTGACAACAACAACAAAATACCATGTATAATCCCCCACTAAGTGGGGTCTGAGGAGGGTAGAGTGTATGTAGAAGTAACATAAGTATAAGAAATAGCAGATAGTAACAAATGGTAACTACAACAACATAATATGATAGTCAAAGAACAAGACAATAAATAATACTTAACAAAAATCAAAGGACCAGAGCAATACTACAACTACCATGGTAGAATAGACCTCAATAGAAAATTGGATAGTTATGTCAATAGTTGAGTGAGTTCAGTAGTTTCTCATATATAAAATTATTGGCTCTACAGATAAAGTATCATGGAGCAGAAGACAATTGTTCAAGCATCTGAAAAAGCTTTGCCGCGATGACTGATGAGGATGGCCTTTTTCTCTGAAGACCTTTCTCTTCCTTTTCGGCTAGTAATCACTTCGATTTTGTAAGATATTTAAACGATATAGATGGTAAACATCTTCTCTGATCTTTGGCTTCAAATACTTGAGACTTGTTACTTTATGATCATCAGTTAAGTATGTTAGATAATCTGATTCCCTAAGTTGAATACCAAGATACTTTATATATTCTCCTAGGTGAAATGCTTAAAAGTCTCAGTCCTTCTGTATAAAACACAACAAAAAGACAGCAAACCATAACAAAGACAGCAATCATCAGAGGTGAAAAAAGATACCAAGGACCCTTTTATTATAGATACTCATCTCAAACACTTTATACAAAAAGGAAAACTTTAAACTTGGAACGGCACTCGTCCTCCTTATAGATACTCATCTCAAACATTTTATACAAAAAGGAAAACTTTAAACTTGGAACGACACTCGTCCTCCTCTTGCATCCTTCTTTTTACAAGACCTTTTATGTGCCTTCTCCTATATCAAGTTCACAGGATCACCAAACTCTTGGTGTTCCTCACTTGATTAAAAGCTTAAGGCTTTACAAGCGATGCAAGCTATTTTAATGCAGGATCCTCAAACAGAACGATTCAATCTTGACTAACTTCTTTTGGAGCAGAGGTCCTTATTAACTCTACGCTGCCAGATAGAGCTGCTTCGATATCTTTGGCTTCAGCAGAATCAGCATACTTAAGGAATTGATCAATATCTGTGCTGCCAGCTCGTCTATGATGATACCATCGTCTATGTGTTTTAGGCTTTCTTTCACTAATTGCAATAGAAATGTCATTTGGAAAGAGGTCTCTTTGAACAAAGGCATGAATGATAGTTGTCACAAGCAGTCCCGTCACTGTGAATGTAGAAAGGGTACAAAGTATGACAACCAGGCACTTTGTCACAACCGTGTTAACCATGATTGAGTATTTGATCGTGGCAATAGCAGCTCCGGTCATTGGAAAAGTGTAAGCCCACCAAGCCAATGAGAACCTGAAGCCTCGGAAGAAATTAATTCGAACAGCCTGTAAATGAATTAAGAAAAACACAAAAGGAAATGGATCAGCTTGCTGTCATGACATAACACAAGAAGAGGCTCCAAATATTTTTGTAAAGAGAGTAATATTTACCAGTGAGAAGTAAAGGAACAAGGCAATGAAGTAGGCGATCCGTGCACCAAAATCAAAGGACCCTTGGATATTTGCCCATGCCATAGAAGCAACACTAGGGGCAGCAACAAATAGAAAGAACACAGGATGTAGCTCCTTTGGAAGTGTCTCATTTGTTGGAAGTCTTTGGTAGAGAGTTACAAACAGAACGGTGTAATGAGCCAATCCAACAGCAAAGAAGAAAATTGGCCCTTCTTTTAATCCCATGGATGCACCAAGCAAGGAACCAACAAAATTTCCCACAACTGAGAGATGATTCGATGGATTGGCTACCTTTGAGAGCCTTCGTTGACCACCAGACATCCATTGTCCGTAAATCTTGAGCTCCAAACATAAGAATGGAGTCATAAGGACATACCATAAAGCATGAGGAAGGTTTTGATAGACTGAAGGTGGAAGTCCAAGTGCTAAGAATAGAAGTGCTATCCATGGAGCAAAGAAGAAGTTAACACGTATCGGGTGGTAGTACTCCCTACGAACTGCTTCAAAGTAGAAAATGATTTTCAGCGCATAAGCAAAAGTAACAATCACCATCAGGACAACAGAGATCCACCAAAGCACAAGGTTTACATCCATGCTTATGTGAAGGAATTTGGTGGAGGCAGAAGTGGCCAAGGCTTTCCACATTATAGCTTGGCTGCTAACGCCAAGAATGATACCAAACGATGAAATAGGATAACGGAGTAGAAATGGCCATGTCTTGTCCTCTGGAAGGATACTTTCCTCAGAAGCCTGTATAGGAAAGATATAAAACACCCATTAATTCACACAAATAGTTAAAAAGACAATCTATTACCTAAAACAGTTAACCAAAATTAATCGATAAAAGCATACCCTTAGCTTATCAAGTTCTGGTCCCTCCAAGGCATCAAAAAATCGATCCACAGGAATATTAACCGGAGTATTAGGCTCCGGTTCAGCACAGGGTTGAGCTACAGACTCTTGTTCTGTTTCCTGGTTCCTAATTCCGCGCAAATTTGATAATTGTCTCTCAAGCCCACCAGACCATGTTTTGAAGCTGTCAAATCTTTTATCCTTCGACTTGCTAATCCTAGGATGCCTAGGAAGTTCGCAGCTTGCATGAGCTCCAGCTGAAGATGCAGTAGTAGTATTAGCTCTTGGCATAGGCTGAGAATAAAACTTTGTTTTCCTATCTTTTGATGTAGCAGTAGCAGAATCAGGAGCATCTATAGTCTCGTGGTTCTCAGCGAAACCAACTTTTTTCGGAGTGGGTGGCATGCTAATGGAAACTGCATGAACTCTTTCGCTCTCTCGCTCAGCAGCAGCAGCAGCAGCAGCTTCAGATATCTATAGAAAGATCATAGAAAGTATACATTTAGGCTAATGAAGTGTCACTCAGTATGTTACATATCAAGGTGGAAATAAGGTCAAATATACCTCCTACTTTGTTACATGATCAACAATAAACAGAGGATTTTCATAGTTGTTGCAACTATAATAGAATCAGAGAATTTCAAAGATCAAGCATTTAAATTTAAGTACGTATATATTATCCTTGTTATGTTCCAGAAATTGATCTAATTTCTTTCGATAAATACAAATATATGATCATCTATGTCAACGATAACATCAAAATTATACGTCCCTCAAGAAAAATTAATACATATTATACATCAAGCTAGCTAATAGTACCACATATCCTTTATCAGCAAAAGATGCAGAGTCAATAAAATAAATACAACTGAATAATAACCACTAATTAAGCAGCTGGCTGATAGTAAGTACTAGTACTATTAATCAAGATTTTAAAGAAAAAAGATTTACCATAATTGCTGAGTTTGAAAAGTTAGAATCTGGTGCAAGCGCAGACTGATTATTAATATGGTCATTCACTATGGCATCAAAATCATGGTCCATTTCAGAACTGATGAATCTGATAAGTGGTGGAAGTCCTTCTGGAGAAGCTTCGTTTGCAGGATGAATTTGTTGATCACTTGTTCCCATCCTTATTTAATACTCCTGTAAGAACAATATTATTAATTATTCGCACTACTAAGAAGAAAAATGTTCGGTGGTTATTCTCACAAATATATAGAAAAGAAAAAATGAGAGTGTTTTCACAAGGAAAAAAAATATATCAGGAAGCTTCTCAGTATTTCAATGAAAATCTATTTCTTATCATGTTTTTTATCGATGAGCTGGTTTGGTGGATGGCGATGGTAAAATCATATTTTATAACACAAATTTTTTATTAATTCACGATGAAAAAAGTGTTTATTTCTAATAGTGTGATCGATACTTTGAGTTTTTCCATATTTAAACTTACGTCACACCATCAGCTCACTTAAAGGGTAATTACAAGTTCATTACACTATCGTGTATCTAACTTAAATAAAAAAAATTTATGCTTAACCATATGAAGAAAGAAACTTCAGCACGCATATTTTAGACAAACGTAGACAAATTCTCAACAGCACAAACCAAAAGGAGTATCATTATATGCTTGTTCGTTTCAATTTATTTGTCCGATTATTTTTTTAGTCTGTTTAAGAAAAAAATACTTTTTTCCCTTTTTACCACTCTTTAAAACCAACTTTCCAATACGAGATGTTTAAAGTCAAAACCAGACATACAAATTGAAAAGTAACATTTTCAAAATAAGTATGCCATTAAAGAAAAAAATACTAATTGAAAAGCTAAGATTGATAACCAAAAGTCTCTGGATAGCAGGTGACCTCTCTAGATTTTGAACATCTTTCTTTGCAGACATAATGAAAAAAATAAAATAGACCAAAAAAATCACTACTTTACCTTTCTAAAATGTTATGTTGCTTAAATGCAGACAATGCAATAAAGTCCAATAAGAGTATGAGATTTTTATGTCAATTGCAAAGCAATTTTGAAGAGGCCAGCTACAGTATTTATATAATTATATTGATTGAAGATCTAAATTGTGGCACTCAAAAAATCTGATTTTTTTGTTTTTGTTTTGAGAGAGATGAAACAGGCAATATATATGTAGGAATAGAGTAGAATGGAGAACTTTGGAAGGACCAAAATTTATTGAGAAAAAAACTACGACTCTGCCAGCCAAAGAAAGTATAGTAGAAATAGAATTAAATTAGTCATGCAATGTTCTTGGAAGCAGACATCAGTCACATCATGCGTTATTACAATTTACAGCTGCCATGTTATTTTAAAAAAAAATAATAACAATCCGTTCAACAAAACATAAATAAAACCCCATATGCGACAAGAAAGTTTAAAAAATTATTTTTTAAGTTTTGTGTACCGTTTCTGTTTCAATTTATGTGAAGATATTTAACTGAAGTTTAAGAAAAAAAAAACATTTTTGAGGTTTGTGTTCTGAAACATGTCATAGAACCTTAAAGATAATATAGAAAATTTGGAATTAAATTGTTGTTCAATACAGAAAGATATCATTCGATTTAAGACGGATTAAGAAAAAAAATAGTGCCATATAAATTGGAAGGGAGTAATTTCTTATAGCAGTCTGGTATATGGTAATCTGATAAATACAATAAAATTATACTAAAAAGATTTTTTTCTTCGTTTTTTTAAATTGGGGGTAAAGGATTTTAAGGAGAATCATACGCTCACCAACAAAGTAAAAATTCAGATAGTCAACTAATTCAACTACTACTATTATTTTCCTAAAAAATCTTTATTTTATCGATGTATATAAATTAGATTATTTAAATATAATAGTAGGTGAATATAACAAGTACAACTTGAATATTTGTCCTCCATTGACTGGAGAATAGGTTTGACTTCAAAATATTTGCCAACTAATGAATAAGCGGAGCAACGTATATAATTAGTAAGGCATGGAGTTGGACAAAAATGTATAGGCATTTTCAACATTTCTAACAAATTGGTACTACTATTAAATTAAGGAACAATTTTGCCACCTTTTGAAAGATTACTACAAGATAGAGACAAAGAAACAACAACTATGATTCAGAGGTGGATTTAAAACTTTCAATTTATGGATTTTAAGTTTTTTCTTTTTTTTAAAAAATATTACTGAACATATTAAATTCTAAATAAATTATTTATATATTTCTTGTGAATTGTTCAAAACAAATCAAAAGTCATGGCTAAAATTATTGAATTTGACGAATACTATTGTAGCTGGAACTTTAATTTCGAGAGCGCTAAAATCAAACACACACAAATAAATCACGAACCATCAGTTCCAATTGCGACTTGTCTACGTGAATCATTTCAACCTAACCCTAAAATACTAGATAAAATTTAGCTAGTCTAAAATTTGGCGAAAAGATAACGATTAATGAGAAAAATAAAACTGAAGAAAGAGACAGCTCAAAAAATTAATTCTGTACTACGGCAGCTTTTATTATTTTGAATACTATTTTATTTTGGCAAGTAAACTAATTAAGCATACAGGTCTGGTAATTACATCATTTTTTGTACTTGTTAGAACATGAGACATCGGAGGTTCTTGACAAAAAACAAAAAGAAATATATATTCCATACTTCTCCAAATAAACTAGCTTACTATTAACGTCACATAATCATCAAAGAGTTAACATAATAAATATAAT
Organism: Solanum verrucosum; assembly: GCF_900185275.1. Classification (NCBI taxonomy): domain Eukaryota; kingdom Viridiplantae; phylum Streptophyta; class Magnoliopsida; order Solanales; family Solanaceae; genus Solanum; species Solanum verrucosum. The sequence goes on from NW_026020254.1 coordinate 869,858, forward strand.
AAAGATCAACGGAAGCAATAGGTGACAACAAAAACAACCTGTGACAAATTAATATTACAAGATATTTTCCCTTCCATGAAAAATATTATAGGTCTATATCAATGCTCAATTAATGTAACAAATTTGTCAACCTGTATTAATTGAAAACTATAGTGTAAGAAAAAAAAATCAAATTTAAATTGTAGAAAAAAATTTCATTACCTCAGAAAAAATAGACTAGCCCACGAGTAGATTTAAGCATAAAGGAATATCTTACCGTGAATTGAGGAGAATCTTAGAAACTTATACACGGAAATTAAAGAATGGACAAACAAGCGTATTGGTGGGTCAAACATGTTATACACAAAGAGATTATATACACACATAGAGAGTCCCCACTGTACAGCAATGAAGAGTACTATTCATTTATTAAAAATATATGTATTGAAGTTGATCACCCACCAAATAAAAATATGGTCCCTCTCCACGAGGGTTGTGGAGGAGTGGTAAACACTCTTTCATTTTTAATTAAAGGTCTCAAGTTTGATTCTCTCTGAATATGGAGTCGTCTCTGTTAGGGATGACTTTACCCTCAATGTGGGACTTTCTAATGCAAATTTGGATTTAATTGAGCTCCAATTTGATTATCGGACACCGAATGAAAAACAAAAAAAAGGATATGATCCCTCAACTCTCACGATTAATTTCACCTTGTTATGATTGTTTTGGAAAGAGATCCAAGCCGGAAAGTAGAAAATAAAAATAATTTTTTTTGAATATAAAATTTACTAATCTTAAAAAAGAGAGTGTAGACACATGAAGAAAGTAGTAGATTCCTCATACAATTCTTATAAGAAAAAAAATGTACAAAAATTGGTTGAAGAATCGACTAAGAAAAGATGAAATTGGTCGAAGAATCGACGGAAAGTTGAGAGAAATTGGTCGAAGAATCGAAGTAATTTACATATGATAAACTAGAGTTTTAGTTTGATGAACGAAAGACTCGAGAGAAATGGGGATTTTTTTTAGGTTTTTAGATAGATTAGTTATTCTGAGTAATGAGTGTATCAAGGTGGTTAAACGGGTGATGGACTGGTATTTGAATTTGGGTTAATTAATTGGTTAAATCGGATTGAGCTGTAGGATTGCGCCATGTGTACCTAATAAGTCTTCTGTTAGAGTGAAGGGTAAATATGTTCTGATTTTTGGACGGCAGGGGTACCAATGTCCGAAAAATATGACGAAGGGTATCTGTATACCATTTACGATAGTTCGGGGGTATATTTATCTTTTTTCCCTTTTCTTAATAGGTCTACCAAATTAAAATTTGACTAGTAAATTAGGCTGGAGGGAATAAAATGTTTAAAGTGCCTCAATGTTGCACAAATCTTAAATGGGAAAATTGTTCTTTTTTTCAAATATTTATATTTTTTGTTACATTACTAGTTTCAATTGTTTTCATGTTAAATGCATGTTAAAAAATAATTCAATTTGAAATATTTTTTTCCAACTTTTGTTCAAATACTATTATTTTGCAATATCATATCTTTTTATTTTTACAAAATAAAAATAATTTTTTATATATGTAAACACCCTCTTTACACCCGACTTGTAGAATTACACTGAATATATTATTATTATTGTTTATATATATAAGTACAAGTAAACTAGAACGGAGGGAGTATTTGAATCTTAGTCTTTAACTTTTAAACATTTCAAGAATAATATTGCAATTAATTCTTCTTAAAAGAACACTTTTTTTCTAACAAAAGAAGTCATAAATAAAACCGTCATCTAGATCTAGTGAGAAATCAGCCTCTTGTCATCACATTTTTAAGGTGTGTTAAAATTCTCTTCTTCTTTTTTTCAACGCGGACTAAGCATGTTTTTGGCATCAGATCAATTTGCTTGAAACTACGTACGTCAAAAAAATGTGGACTTGTTTAATATTGTTAGGAATATTGAAGCGGTCACATTGTTCCACATGAAAGAAAAGACGTCATACAAATTATGCATAAAAAAACAGGAATATAATATATTTCTCTCTCTATTTCAATTTATATGATACATTTCGTTTTTCGAGTGTCAAACACTTTAAGTTTGACCAAGAATATGCGCATGAAATCTTCAACTTTTTTGAAATAAAATTTATATATTTGTACACTACGTAAAAAGTATTTCAAGTCACAATAATTGATAATTCAAAATATTTAAAAAATTATGATAAAAAATAGATTTATTTAAATCTCAAAATCTGAAATATGTCACATTAGAACAGAGGGGTATATAATATAATCCAAGTGGATCCAATAGAAGGTGTTTAATTTGTTGAAACCTAGGAAGCGCACTTGAGTGCAATTTGTTTACGTACGACATAATAAAGCGTGTCCAAAACGGGTGCATGCCTATAGAGAGAGAGCAAGTGGAATAAAGGGTCGACGTACATTGAGTAGGTTTAGTGGAATTCATAGTGGAAACTAGAAACAAAGTGGTGGCAAGAAAGGAAAATATATATAATGAAGCAAGTGAAAATTTGCACCAAGTATAAATATTCTCACTGGTGGTTAATGAAGCAAGTGAAAATTTTGAAAGTGAGTTATTCGATATTTATATCGATAATATATATGTATAGCATAATGTAAAATAATATTATAAAATCTCGTTATAATTATAATATTTGTTTGAAAATTCCTGGATTGTTTTACTAATAAGGCATTATTGTTATATATATGTATACTACATTTGACGTTTGGTTTTGATTTAGTTGTTATAACAAAAGTACAATTTTTTTTAAAAATAATTTTGTGTACCAAGAAGAAGGAAATGTACTTATTCACCAATTTAACCAAAAATAAATAAATAGAAAGAGTATGATGGATGTAAAAAAGGTAAATATTTTGGTAGTTTTTTCTCTTGAAGTTATGAACATAATTTATTGATATTGTTTAAATACAATTTTTCCTTTTAGATATTTGTATTTGAAATTTTTCATGTACATGACATCGATGTTCATGATTGTCATAAGTGTTTCAATATTTTATTTTTATACATAATATTTTTCTTAATATAATATAAAAAAATAATTCTAGAGAAAATCAAATTATCATAATAATATGTTATCATAACAAGATTTGAGTAAGTTAATTATAAAGGGATAATTTTATGAATAGTGTAACGCTATAATTATTCTCACTGCTATTATAGGTAGAATGTTATTATAGAAAAAAGTAAAATATAACATGAAAAATGAATTCTAGAGAAAATTATATTATCATAATAATATGTTATTATAACGAATGACTGATATAACAATATTTCACGGTAGGATTGAATGAATATGCACGCTACCACATTATCAAAAATGATGAAAAAAGACAGAATAGTACATATAACACCTTAAAGCTGTGCTATATGAATTCATCATTTGTTTTAACATACTCATCAAAATGTTGTACGATTACATCATATATATTACTCCCTCTGTCCCTAATTACTTGTCCACTTTTGAATTGACACACATATTAAGAAAACAATTAATGACATAGTGAGTTTACCATTTTACCCCTATTAATTATGAAGTAGATGAAAAGTTCTACATTTTTCAAAGTAATAAGTCATTTAATTGAGAGTATAATAAGTAAAAAAAAATTGTTCTTTCTTAATTTGTCAAAATAGGCAAGTAATTAGGGACAACTATAAAAGGAAAAGTGGACAAGTAATTAGGAACAGAGAGAGTATTGTTTTAGGTACACTAAACTTTGGTAAAATTTGCAATTAGTATCATTATTAAACACTGTCGCTCAAATCTAGATTGGATTCTACTTTATTTTGAGCACCATGTAACATAATTAAACAACTCGATAACCTAATAGTATTACGTGGTAAACACTAATTATAGCGGATTAAAAGCGGATCTCGAGAATAGTTTATGTATTCATAAGAACTCAATTAGCTTCTCTATAGATTTTATATTTCAATAAAAAAAAAAAGTCCTAATATATCTATGACTTTGAATCCAATTATTTACGATATCATAAATTTTAAATCCTAGATCCGCCTCTGAAGTCCGAGCAGAGGATATTGCTTCTAGTGACATGAGAAAAAGTAGTCATTGTCTAAGAATTGAAATAAAGGGAACAACACATATTTCCAAAGCGGAAAGCGAACTCCACTATACTTTATATAGAATGACGAATTACAAGTTGCTCATTGCAATGAGTTGGTTGTAGACATATATAGCAGAAAAACTGGAGATTCAATTCAAATAAATCCACCATTTTTGAGTCACACAATTAGTTTTTTTTAAATAAAACCAAAATAAACTTATGTGGATACTTGTAATAAGTGGAATTCTGACTCTGAATATGCCCACCACATAGGAATTGGTCCAATCTTTTTTCAGAATTTGGTGCCTAATTTTTGTATTTCTTTGTTTGGAACTTGGTGTCTTCAGATATACATGTATCTTGGATACATATGGTCAAAATTAGTTGTAATTTATTCTAGATATAATATATTCAAATAAATTTGCTTATATATATATATATATAGTGTGATCTGCATGTATTAGGGATACAATTGAATTTCACTCGCATCCTCCTAGTGGCGGAGCTAGGAATTTCACGAAGGATATAAAAAAAAAAGGTGAAAAAATGTTGCTAGTGAGATTCAAACATATGAGCATTTAGGGCTCTTTCAAGGCATTTAAATTCACTAGGCTACAACACTTTATTTTGTCAAGTGTGTCCAAAATTTGTTATTTAATCACTCCGTGTATCATTTTACTTATAAATACGGTATTATTTTTCAACGAAGGGTGTCCAATTGTAGCTACGCCCCTGCCTCCTTCCCAATCTCGCTCGTCTCTCTCCCTATTTTTATGTATCTAATAGAAAAAATTATATGTATCTAAGTTTATTTTTTTCAATATATGGTAATTAAGAAACTCGTAATTAATGAAAAATACGTAATATTTTAAAAGTATAAGTAATAATAGTATATATGATAGTAAAATATACCTAATTACGTAGATTTTCTTCTTTTTTAATGTTTTTTTTTTGTGTGTGTGGGGGGTGACCGGAAAATACCTAAAATTAAATTTGGTCACAACACATGCAGTTGACAAAATTTTGCTCTCGTCCACCAAAGACAAATAAAATCCACTTTACCCTTTTGCCTTTTATCTTCATTTTCTAAGATTTTCCTTTTAGTGGTTAAAGATCTGATGTAAATTATTTTATTGGTGAAATAAAAAAACCATCCTTTTTAGTAAGTTTATCTTAAACTAAATTTTCCCCGAAAAAGGTTATAATCGAACAAGTGGGATCGAGCAAATGACTTTATAACATTTACGTATCACAAGTCATTTTTATAGTAATTGATTTTTGAAAAAATATTTCTACAAAATAGCAATATATTAATTTGGCTAAACTTTTAAAGAGTATTGCGAGAAGCTCATTTTTAAGCCTCTGAAAAAGAATTTCTATGACTATGCCTGAAAATACTTTTAAAATTATCTTGATCGTCACCTTAATTAATTCTCCCAAAAAAAAATTTAAAACTTCTTAAGAACTTAGATAAACAAACTATAAAATATCATATACCTATATACTCGCTAGCTAGACAACAAACGTTTAGAAAAAAAGAAGGTAACAAGTAGCACACGTTACAATTATTTAGAGAAAATAATATAATTGTTGTTGTATTATATTAAGTACTGATAATAATAAATATGAAAATTTATAACAAATACTCTATATAAATTTCGTTAAAAACTTTAGCGACTCAAGATGCCATGACATTAACACAATTATTGATAAATATTTTACGGCAATAAATATTACCCTTAAAAGAAAAATAAATCTATTACCACTAAATATATTTTTGTTATAATAACAATAGTTTTTTTTAGGTAAAACATTTTTCAAATAATCCTATTTTATGAAATTACTTTTATGTCATATTCAACTTAAACGGGCAAGATAAAAGTTTTTAGGTAAGTTATATATTGATACATAAACTAATACTAAGAGAGACTAAGGAGGTGTCATATCTTTTTTTATATATTATTTTTTATTTGGTGTCGGATATTTACTTTTGAAGTAAAATGCCTCCATTAAAAAGGACTTCATACCCAACATTGAAATCCCATATTTTGGATTAAAAATTTAGAAGTACTTATCATTTATCACTACTTTAATGAAGTAATTAGATGACGTCTATTTGATAGTATTGGGAGAAATAATCCCCTCCTTTAATTGTACACAAATTTTGTTAGCAAGGTAAGAGTCGTTACTATTGTTTTTCTACTTATCTCGTTAAGTTATTCACAACTATAAACGATGAGCCAAGTCACACATTTTCATCTTGTGCGAACTGCGAAGGGTTTTTCTTCTACTTTTGCAACTAATTAAAGTAATTCGAGATTTCTGGGTTTAGTTCTAGTCCCCCATAGAGGTGCTTTAGAAAGGTAGATACAATAATTTTGATCAGTGGCGGATCCAGGATTTAGACTCCGTGGGTGCCAAATAGACTTATCGATTGAATTAATTTTATATTTGATTAAATTATTCGTCTTTTCGATATAAATTAATTTTAGTTCTCTAATTTTTCTTAAAAGAACGTGTGCAACAATTTCCTTTTTCTTAAAAAAACGTCTTTCTCAAAAAAATAGGTACAAATGGGATTCGAACCCGCAATATCAGCCTTCTAAAGTTGCCCTCCTACCGTGGCACCACAAGCCAATTTTGTTCTGTGGGTGGCACGCTTTATATAAATATAAATATTATATATATATATACCTATGTATATATAGAGTTTCCGTCGAAGTTCGGGGTGGCGTGGCACCCCCAAACCCCTTAATAGATCCGCCTCTGATTTTGATAGTTATTGTTACCTTAATTTATTCTATAAAAGCACATATTGTGTGTACACAAAAAAAATAATAAAAAATCACCCCTCTCAAGAAATTTTTGTTTTTTTCTACTCAAATTTACAATTTTAGAATTGAAGGTGAATGGTGTTGACTATCCGAGCAATCCAATTATGCACAATCTAATTGGTGTAGATATTGGAGTCCGCAACGAAAACAATTTTTTCACCAAAATAGTTAATCATCTACTATAGGGTAAAGGTGATACACCTCCCAATTTTGCTTTAAAAATCAAACTCCTTCTTAATTATTGTATATAAACATCTCCCTCATTTATTCTAATTAATTTTTAAAAATATCTATTTTACCTTTACATTATCAATTTTTGTCTACTATAAATTCATTTAAGAACATAAATAAATCAATTTTACATATATATACTTATAATTTTTCGATGAAAAAAATGTGAATAAACCCCTTCTACCCCTCTAGCTCCACCTGGACAACTTGTAATATAGTTCTATTAGGTACATCCGAGACTTTAAACTTTCTTGAGCCCATAGATTTACTCTAAGCTATTACGAGAGGCATGCTATCATTTATCATTTCTCTCACTAATAAACATTTGATTTTATTAAAGTTGTACGATTTGACATTAAATGTATATTGACTTTTTCCAATAACCAAATATTTTTGTCCATAATTCAAACCTCATTTTAAGTCAATTCACAGATGTCAAATCAACTCATTACTATCATAAAATTTATTAGCTTTATTCTTTCCATAATTTTTGTTAAATGTTTTCTTTATATATATTTTAAAAATATATGTAATTTGTCTACCACAATTATTTATACCAATTTAAAGGTACTGCCGTCAATAGATCCATATTCTAAGATGTGTTATACCCTTTCAAAGATTGGACCACACATAATTTGTATAGTAGTGATGAGTGTGTATTTTTTTGGTTTACATCACATTCAATTTTAAGCCAATTATATATAAAGTTGCTATAGGAAAAAAAGGAAGAGCAATTGTCTCATTAATAAATGGGACCTAAGTGAAAAAGGACAGAGATATGTAGACTTCAATATAATTGCGATGTTTTGGAAATGAAAATAGGAATAGGACTATGCACTAAATTATATAGGGAAACTCATCACTATGTATAGTTCGATCAAATTTATTAACAAAATTATGTATATTACACTTGAATATACAAATAATATATTGGTTATTCAATACTCTGTAAACAAGATCACTCAAAGACATTGGATTGTAATTATCTCAATTATATATCATCAATAATCCATCCTTATAGTCTTGGTGAAATATGATCTATTTTTCTTTTTATGCATGTAATAAAAATTAAGAAAATTAATAGAGTACTATTATTTGGTTCTACCAAAAGCATATGTTAGGCAACTCCTTTTTGTCCTAATATAATGGTGTCATCTACTTTTACCTAATAACATAACACGTATCATTTTTCACAATATCTCAAAACACAGATACCCATAGGTTGTTTTAATTATGGAGCACTAGTTATCATTAAAGCACTTTTTTTTTCTTTTATAGCTAAGAGTTTGTTAAGTTTGGCATAATTAAACTCTTGTCCTCTATTACTTTACTTATCCATTCACATTAGTAATCTATAATAAAATTTTAGGAGAATGTTATAATCACTCCATTTTAATTTACTATTAATTAGCTTTATGACTTTCATTGAGTTTTTTAGCAAAACCATCCAAAAAACTATTTTCCTCAGCTTTCACTATGTATAATCCACATAATATATATCTCATTCAATATAAAAAAAAAACTGAACTTTAAACTTTTCAAAGTAAACAAAAGCATCTCTCAATTAACTTTTTCATTCACTTCTACCAAAGCAAAGTGATGTGTCCATTCATAGCTCCAAGGTCATGGTACTATAACTAGGCCCAAAATCTATTTCATATCGAAGTATTATTAGAGTAAGATACATCTCAATTTTTAGTTCAATCGATGTTAAGTCTCATATTATATTATTTTCGATCTAGATGTCAGTCTAGCGAGGTGTGTGATGGGTATTTGAAGTCCCACAATGATTATATGAAATCTTGGACAATATGATATTTGCATTAATTGGTTTTTCCAACTAAATTGAGCATTTTTCCTATTGGATAATAAGTTGGCATTACCTCACTTATGGGTACAACTCTTTAACTATCTTAAGTTTTAACTTTAGGATCAAACAATATTGAATACTTTTGTTGTAGCAAATACAGTAATCATTGTCTTTCATCAACTTTTTTGTTGGTTTAATTTGTTTCTTACTCGATGTCTAGTAATTATTTTGGGGTTTGATTAGTTTGAATTCACGCGGAAAATTTTCACTTTGAGAGGTAATATATGCATTTCCTACATCCTACCAAAGATAATTTCATATTGGAAAAATCACACCACACATCTATTTAAGGGTTAATATTACAACTTTTAGATCTACTTTTTATATTACTACTTATAACATTTTAATTACAAGTATTAACAGATTAGTTTTAATTTATAAATTAATGAATTATATATTATTAACTAATATATACTATATAATGTTATATAATTAATAGGTGAGAGAAATAATATTAATGAGAGAGAATCAATTTGTAATTATCAATTACACCTTTTAAGGAATTTTTTAACTTATAACATGTCAACCCACACCCCACCCTCACGTTACTCTCAAAATATTTTTTCCATAAATATAGTAATTTATAATTGACAAGATAAATCTTTCCCTTGATATTCTCCTAATTAGTTAATTTTTATTTTTATTATTTTATTATTTTATTATTTCCAAGATAAATATTGATTACTATTCAAATACTTTTTATTTATTAATGACTATTGGGGCCTTTAATTTTTTTAAAAAAATAAATTTATCACCGTATATTGTAACATGTAATTTTCTCTCACTTTAATCTATCTTTTTTGCTTTTCTTGATTTTTTTAATTTTAAATTTTGATATTGTTTTTTATTTTTTTTAATATGATTTTTTTAGAATTAAGAATTCTATATTTTGAAAATTTGATTTTGTTTTTTATTTAATTAATCTGAAACTTGATTTTTTGAGAAAAAAATAGTTTTACTGAAATTTTGAACTCGTTTTTGGTTTGTTTTCTATATCTAAAATACTATTTTGTGGGTGAAATAAGTATATTTGATTCTAAAATTTGTTGATATATATATAGATAATATGAGACCATAAAATCTTTAATAAGGAGTTCCTAAGTTTTAGCCTAAATATGATTAAGAAAACCACACTTAAATACGGAATATAAATTGAAGAGAGAGGAAAATATAGAACTTGTATTAATTATTGCAGTTTAGACTTTTAATTACATGTTTTGATTTTTGGGTGATGTATATTTCTTTTGCTACAATTTCTGACAACAATATATAATATGCATTGTTTTACAGTCAGATTTATTCTTCCCAGAATTATAACCGTTGGATACCAATTTCATACATTTTTATTTTTTTTCTTTGTTCTAAAATTTCAAGTTGGATACCAAGTGTATATAAATTGAATACAACATTAACTTGTTTTAAATTGTCTAATTTTGTTGAAATATCAGTTACATTTTGTTTTTGTTTTTTCATTTTCAAGTGGGATATTTATTGGATACCAAATTGATACCAATTGAATACAACATTAACTTGTTTAGGTTGTCTAATTTGGTTGAAATCTCAATTACATGTTGATTTTTCAATTTTCCAATGGAATATCAATTCGATACTAAATTTATACAAATTGGATACAATATTAACTAGTTTTGCGTTGACTATTTCAGTTGAAATCTCAATTATATGTTGGTTTTTTTCAAGGGAAAAGGGACGGATTTATCCCCGAACTTTAATAAATGGTACGTATATGCCCTCGGTTATACTTTGCGTTCACATAAGCCCCTGCCGTCCAATTATAGGTACACATATACCCCTCTCACTAACGGACCCCTAATTTCTTACACGTGTCTTAACCCTTTTGACCCTTTTTTTTAACCCATAACCCAACTATCCGCCCCATAATCCAATACCCACCCAATTTCCTCTAAAAGGAATCCTAATTAAAACACCCAAATTAACACACCAAAATTCATCGCGATTCTAATTTGTCTTCATCGATTCCACCACCACCACCGCTGTCGTCAGAAGCTGCACTGCCACCACCGCCGCCGCTGTTTCCAGCAGTAGCAGTGCCATCATTTTTACTAACTTTCAACCAAGAACAGATGATAATAACAACAACAACAACAACACCAATAACTCTGTATTTTGCTTTCAAGATCTGGTCCTCAAATCGAGCATTTTATTGAATAAAAATAAAATTACTGATGATTTTGAAGAGTTACATCAACTGTGCAAGTCGTTCTTTACTCAACAATCCGAACAAATAACGGTCATTTCATCACCGGTCATTTCGGTCACTTTGAGTTAATAAGACAAACTGGAATCGCGGCGAATTTTGGTGTGTTTTAATTAGGATTCCTTTTAGAGGAAATGTAGAAAAAGGCCTTGCACAAGTGACATGACATACCTCTGGAGTTACTTAACACATCAATTATATTAAAATGGTGGAATAAGTTATAAATATACGTGTTATCGTGACGTTTTGTAGATTGATTTCAACTTTAAATTTTGACTCAAACCAGTCTTCCTAAAAAAATAATTATATAACTTCACCTAGATGTTTTCAATGAATTTCTGGCAGTCTAGCACATCCGAGAAAATTTACGCATGATATACATGATATATTATCGCTGTAATTTTTTCCAGGTCGAATTTAACTCTAAATATCACCTCTAAATCACATCCGATCTTCTACAAAATTTATAATTTACTGAATAGTGGTTAAAGAAGAAATGTTGGTATTAGTTAAATAGTTTTTACAAATGAATACAATTTTAGAAGTCTGAAAGGCGGTGCCTAAACTAGTTGGACTTGCTTGAGCCCAAATAGGTCAGGCCGTGAAGTTTTTTGAGTAAATTTTATGTATAGCAAATATAAAATTCATAATTGTATGCTATGACTATAGTTTATATAATTGCACTCTATAGCAAATATTTAGTTTTGCTATGAAGTTGTCTTTCTGTATATGTCGATATTCCTTCAATTTAATATACATTTTGATTTTTTAAAAAGTTAAATAAAAAAAAAGCGGTAATTTCGGTTAGAAAAAAAGGAAAAAAATCAATGAAGTCACTCACATTATGTTTCAATTGAATTTCCTTCCTTCTACGTCTTCTTCAACAGTAAGAACTCCATTGTAACTCTGTTCAGAAAATCTATCAAGCTATTGATGGTACTATACAAACAATCGAAATCATATTAATTTTAGAGATAACAACAGGGGGTAATTTCATGATGAAAAAATACTCTGATTTTATTTTTTTCTGGTCAAAATTGGTGTTCAGTTTGTATTCAAAATTAGATTTTCTTTTAAACTTTCTTCAATTTCAATTGAATTTAGATTCAGAGGTGTATATTTTGTTCATAATAGAGTTTAACACTTATGATTTGTATAGATAATTTGAATTCTAAGAAAATTTGTGATTATTTTGAATCTTTGATCGGAGATTCGCTTTTTTCACAGTAATATTTTTTCGGATTCATATATTTGATGTCAAAACTATGAATGAAGATGAAATTGTATTATGATTTGTTTAGAGTTTATACGTATAGGTGTTTTGATATGTGTCAGTAAGATATGTATAATTCATATACGAAAATGTTGACTATTTGTTTCGAAATTATATATTTATACAATGCAGCTTCATCCTAATTTTGGATATATGATTCTTATACAAATGCAAAAATTTATACTGTGTGAAAGTAACAAAATCACTGAACTGTGTGAAATTGTATATTTGTATAAACTTTGTATATTTGTATAAAGCTTTAATTTGTGTATATAATCGTTTATATAAGTGTATATTCAGAATATGTATATAAATGAAAAACTAAATTCGTTGTAAGTTATATACATATACATATTAGTGTTGTTGTGACATGTATAAGTATATGATATTGTTGATTGTTTATTTGAATTTGTAAGTTATATACATATACCTATTAGTGTTGTTGTGAGTTGTATAAATATATGAAATTGTTGACTGTTTATTCGAATTTGTATATTTATACAGTGCTAGTTTGTCCTTATTTTGGATATTTGATTTTGTATATTTATATATAATAGGTATATGTATATGCCAATTATTTTAGGTTTGTCAATTTTATATTTGTATAAAGCTTTAATTTGTGTATATAATCATTTATATAAGTATATAATGGGAATATGTATATAACTGAAAAACTGAATTCGCTATTATTTTTATAAGTATATGTTTTTGTTGTTGTTGAGATTCTCAATCATATAAATATATATGTATATATAATTTAATTTTTTTATACAGAAATTCTAAAAATGGCTTTATTAGCTGTGTTGGTTATGCATTTTGGTAGATGGGACAGTGACAATTGTTACATTGATTATACAATTGAAGGGGTGATTTTTAAAGAAAGTTCATCGTATAAGGAGTTGTATAATGTTATTGCAATGCAACTCGGAGTTGATATGAATGTGATTAAGGTGAAAATTGAGTATAAGGTTGAAGAAAGCAACACACCATTGTTGATTCACAACGGCATGGGTGTTAGAGTGTATATCATGCTTAAAAAGGCTGCAAATGACTTCAACAAGTATCAAATTTGTATAAGCAAACGGGATAATAGTAATAATACCACTAAACTGTGTGAAAGTTCAAATCAGGAGAATGTTATGGTTAGATCTATTTGTATAGATGGTATTGTTGAATTTGAGATTAGGCAGATGACAATTGGTGAATTAGTCGAGCCGCTTTGTGTTTTGGGGTCAGGGAGCTGCGATGGAGTCATTTCAGATACATGTAATAAGTATGTGAAGGTTGACCAAGTGTATAAGGATAAAGCCACTTTGAAATTTGTGATGAAAAAATATGCAATTGAAAAGAGATTTCAATATAGGACAGTAAGGTCAAATGCAATTAGGTAAATAGTTTGTACATACAAATACATAATTGTATATGTTGTTTTAGTTATTCGTATATTGATGTGTTATGCTCTATTTGTTGATCTAGTTATACGCTGGAATGTATTTTGATGAATGTGAATAGTTAATGAAAGCATCAAATATCAACAAGTCTGGAATGTTTAGGATCCGAGCATTTAATATAGATCATACTTGTCCATTGAAGGATAAAGTATATTCACAAAAACATGCAATAAGCATACTGATTGGTGGGATTGTTAAGCCTAATCTTGTTGATCACAAGGGAAAATATACACTTTCTGATATTTGGAGTGATGTGAAAATATATCTGGGAGTTGATGTAAATTACTCGTTGACTTGGATGGCTAAAAAAAGACTTTGATTTCATTGAGGAGCACCATATCTGCATCTTATAACAAACTTCCAGCATACTTGTATATGATCGATATTACGTATCCAGGCTCGCATATAAGTCTGAAGAAAATCGATAAAAATGAGTTTTTATATTTTTTTGTTGCGTTGAATAGTTTCATACAAGGTTTTGATCATTGCAGGCATGTAATCATTATTGATGAAAGTCATCTAAGAGGACCGTATAATGGGACGTTTGTGGTTGCAAGTACAATGGATGGAGCAGGTATGTTCAGTGTGTTTTTGAATGTCTATTTTTGATTTTATGTTAATTTGTATATAAATAAAAATGTAGGACCTATTTTCCCATAACCTATGGTATCATTGATTCGGAAAATGACGCCGCTTGAACTTGATTCTTTATACAACTAAGGGAGGCGTATGGATAAAGGAGTAATATCTGCGTTGTCTCTGATAGAAATGAAAGCATTATAAAGGCAGTGACAAGAGTGTATAATAATGTGCCACATTATGCTTGTATGTGGCACTTGTGAGTATGAGTGTTCATGGTTTGGATAAAAACCGATCCAAACGAAAAACCAAACCAAATCGATTAAGTAAACCGATTTAATTTGGGTTTTGGTTTGGTTTGGTTTTAGATTGTTAAGAACCGATAGTCATTGGTTTGGTTATGGTTTTGTTCGAAAAAAATTGAAGAAATAACCGAATCGAACCAACAAGTTATATACATAAATTTTATTATTATACATACATAATATATTATATTCATAAACAATTTTAAAGATTTTATATATGTTTCATCAAAATTTATTTATAATTTACTTGTGAAAGAAAAAATGTCCAAGGTGATAACATTTTTCTTATTGGTTTCATGTATATGAGTGTCTATGGAAATTCATTGTGGGACTGAAAATGTCATTGTCTCTTCCTTCTATGCCAAAATAGTGAATTTTGAAGTTTTATTCAGTAAATTCAATGATTCAAAGTTCTGTAATGCCAGTCATTTTAACTATATTTTCGTTTGAATGGATTGTTGTCACTTTTTTCACGTTTTGAATGAATTGTTGTCACTTTTTTCACGTTTTGAATGAATTGTTGTAACTTTTTTCACGTTTTGAATGAATTGTTTCTTTGATTTTATGTATGGTTAATAACCGAATAACTGAATCAAACCAAACCAAAATCGAAAACAACCAAATCGATAAATGCATATTATATTTGGTTTGGTTTGGTTTGATAATTTTAAAACCGATTAAGTTGGTTTGGTTTTGGTTTTGACCAATAACCGACCCAAACCAACCCGTGAACACCCCTACTTGTGAGGTAATGTTGAAAAGAAATTTAGAAAGTCCTAGAAGGAGCTAAGTTCTGTATTTTTTACAATGACAAAGACATGCAATAAAGTTGAGTTTGATAGGCTACTAGATACTGTAGAAAAGGTTTATGTAGGTGTTAAAGAGTATTTGGAGCTAGCTGGATATGATAAGTGGTCAATGTGTCATGCTGAAACTCATCGGGGATGGGCTATGATGTCTAATATTGCAGAGAGTATAAATGTTGCAATAGTGTCTGTGAGGGAATTATCAATTTTTAATTTCTGAAAGAGGTTAGACTGATGTTTGGGAGATGGAATCATGACAACAAACACGAGGTAGCATGCACATTTACTCCGTTGGTTGAAAAATTTCAGAATATATTGATCGAAAATGACGCAATGAGCACAAGAATAGGGGTATGTTTTGTGTATATCTAATATTGATTAATCAATAATTAATCGTTTTAAAATTGTATAAAGGCAACTATGCACACAGTTAGAATTAATACATATACAAATGCATAAACTTATACATATACATAAATCTGTTTGTATGAAACAGGTTGTGCCATCGACTGAATATACACACAATGTGACTGATGATGGTAGGAGTTTTGTGGTCTGTTCAAAGAATAAAACATGCAGCTGTGAAAAGTTTCAATACGAAGAAATACCATGTGAACATGCTTGGGCTGTACTGAAGCGGAAAAGTCTATTAGCTGATGGATATTACTCGAATTTGTATAAACGAATGACAATTTTTAAAATTTATGAGATATCGATTTATTTGTTGCCTGATGTAGCAGAATGGGTGTTACCTAAATACATAATGTATGATGAAGTTTGGACTCCAAAATTCAAAGACCTCCAAGAAGGCCAAAAAAGAAACCTCGTTCAAAAACAACACGTGAATTGGTTGGTCTCAAAGGGAAGCATACATGTAGCACATGTGGAGTTGCAAGTCAGAATAAGTGTTCATGTCGAAACAGGCCTCAAGAAGTTTAATGAGCTCTTTCGATTATATTGGAGTGTAATATTAGATTTTATAGATAGTTGAATGTTATTCTCAACTGATTTTGTGTTTAAAGCTATATGAGTTGGAATGGTGATGATGAAATAAATTTGTTATGTCCTATTAACAGTGAGCATTTTTGTTCTTCTTTTTGTATTCATGCTCTTGTATATACTATGAGTTATCGTTGTCGTATATATTGTCCATCGTATACAAAAATTGTATATGTATAAGTTATATTGAACATATCATTATCTTTGTATTTATGCTAGTACAAATAATTCTATGTGTATTTGTTCTATTGAAATATTTTTCTCTTTTTGAACAGAAAATGTATATGTACACTCTATATTTATATTGTATGAACGATTGTATAAGCTGGCTAGATTTATACAGTTAATGTATAAATATACGTTGTTATTTAAGTGATTTGTATATTTATATTTTATCAACGATTCTATAAGCCTAACAATGTATATGTATATACTCAACATAAAACATACTCCTAAATTTATATAGTTAATGTATAAATATACATTGTATAAATTGGTTTGTATATTTATACTTTATGAACGACTGTATAAGCATAACAATGTGTATATATATATATATATATATATATATATATATATATATATATACTCAACATAAAATATACTCCTAGATTTATATAGTTAATGTATAAATATACATTGTATAAGTTGAATTGTATAATTATTAAAGTGTTAAGCTGCATATATAATGAAATTAACAAAAAACAAACAAGTAAAAGACTTAAATGATCAAACGAGTATATTACAACCAAAAAACTTGGAAGTTCAAAACATTCAAGGTTATTATGCATGTCATTTGCATATACAAAAGAACATAGAAATTTAGTACTACTATTTTAATTAATTGTGATCCTTTCACTGCTATCGTAATCTCTATGAATTCTGATTGGCCTTTCTGGTGCCTCGGAATCAATAGTGGCATCGGCTTGGATCTTTTGCATTCCATAATTCCACAATAATGCAACATATCGAATACGTGTGAACTCTGAATCAAATGCATGTTGCTGCACCTTGGCACACAGTTGATAACATTATCATTCCTGTTAACATTAAAGAGATCTTTCACTGGATTTTGATCGTTGTGTCCTTTAATGATAGATGTATACAGATCTATGATTCTCTTAGTGGTGGTGCACTACATGATTCCAAAGTTGGAAATGAGATCATGAAATATGTACAACTTATTCCCATGTATCTATCTAAGTCTGATTTTTACGGGAAGAAAGACATTGGCATATATTCACACCCGAAATACAAGTCCCACTTTGAATTTGACTCGTTTGAAATGATTTATGTCAAGGTTATACCACAACAAACTGAAGGAAGCTTGTAAGTTTTACTATGGTTATTTTTATTTCTATTGTTATTGTTAATTTTATACTGATCATAAAATTTGATGTATTTTATTTTCAACGATTGTGGACTATTGTTGTTGCTTATGCAGACCATATCAGTAATGGATATAATAAGCATTCTAAGTGTTGTCAATCAAATTATTGAAATTGCAATCGGCAATAATTAAACTGAATGTGTTATTGTCGGAGTACTTGGGTTTTTTGCGTATGTAATATAAAATGACATCTATGCTTTGTAAAAATAAGTAGGTATAATTTGTATAAAATGTCATTTATACAGAATATATCAATTGTATAATGAAATAAATAATATCACACCTACCGAGTCATCAAGCAATTGATATTTGTATGCAAGCTTATAGAACAGTTCTTGTGTTGGACAGTGACAATTCCAAAATGAAATCATAATTGTAAGACAACCTTTTTCTTTTTGTATCGTTTTTCTTTGCCCTTCCTAACAAAATCAAAATCAAAAGCTTTATACAAATATACGTATATATAATTAAATCTATATATTTAGTAAGTACAAAATAATTTACTTTGTGTTGTGCTTAACAAGCATGCCTTCATTTAACTTTTTCCAAAAATGCATATACAGAGTTATAAGATCCACATCCGACATTGAAGCAAATGAATATTTCAAATCAAAGGTGAAAGGAAACCTTGATGAACTACCTGAAATGTATAAAATCATAAATAATCATTATAAGACTAACATTTATTGGTATGTTTGTATTATTGTGTATACAATAAATTTTGTTGTACCAGACTCTTATTCGAATGATGTCACATAAGGCGAGGTGTTGAATAGGCCTGGACGCCTTTCACTAGGAATTGATAATGGTGTATGCTCGTCCACAAGTAACAAAGGATGTAACACCATGCCTCTTTCTGAATTAAGGTTTGATTGGTCATCATGTACCATCTGAAGAGGTGATGGACACATGAAAACTTCTTCAACAACTAATTTATTGGCATCAAATGATCTTGGTTTGTTTGTATCTGTAAATTCTTCCTTTTCCATCTTTTTAGTTTGGTCGTATATAACATTTAATAAATCATGTTGTTATAAATAATAAACAAAAAAAAGAATTCAAATGAACGGATTATATACAATTATAAAGTCAAATTTATGAAGATAAAAATTGAGAACTACATACAAATGATGAGTTGTTGAAGTCTGCTTGATCATTCCTGATTTGGGATCCCTCTTTGTTAACTTCAATTGGAACATCTTGACGATCCTCCTTCTAAATATATAATAAATGTAATATAAACAAATATTTATATATTATAAAAATAAAAAAATAGTTGTTGAAAAATTCAAATCTCAGAAGTGTTTTGAACACATTTTTGAAAACTTTGAAGTGTTCTGAACCTCAAAAGTGATTGAAACCTCAGAATTGTTATGAACCTGCAGCAAATATCACTTGATATATTAATAATAATTATGTCTACATAATTATACAATTTGTTATACAAATTGAATGTTGATATTAAATTATACAGCTTACAATTATACATGTGTTGGATAGTTAGTTAATTGTATATGTAAAAATTAATAAATTACTGACCATATCTGTATACGTATACATATATGTATGTTATTTATTTGGAAAAATTTAAATTGTATATGTATGTTAGTTTATTTGTATATACCAAATGATAATGTTGTTTATAACACAAAATTAATAAATTATCTGTGGCTCGAGAGTGTTGAATTGTTGACCTAAAGGGCTAAATCCTGAGTGTCCAGCTGGAGACTGTAAATGTGACTAGTGAATACTAACTTGTGGATTAAATGATGGGACTGTTACTCGGACAACATTCTGCAGAAGATTTAAGAAAATATACATTATATACAAAATGCCATGAAAGTTTGAATGATCAACAAGATAAATAAGTATAATACCTCTTGATCATTTAGATCATTATAAACAGATTGATAGTTCAATTCAGAAGGTGAATGTCGAGAAGGTTCTTCGGACTGATCGATATTGTCTGTTGGCACTTTATGTGTAACTTCTACACCATCGCCCTGAAGTGAAAACATTAATTGTATATTTGTTTTTTATGTATAAAATCTATGTATTGATCTCTATTAACAAATTTTATCCTCCGCATTCTTGGTTTGATAGAATCCAACACAACTTTGAAGTTCTTTTCAATTAAGTTCCTTAAATCAGTAAACTGTTTTCCCATCTAAAATTGGACATGTATAAGTAACTTTAATGTTAAATATACAAATTAAATAGTAGTTGAATAAAAAAAAATTAAAAAAATTAATACCGATATTTTGAATTGATCAAACTCATCACACGATATACTGAAATCAGGTGACTTGCTGGTGGATGATATTTCAGAAGCAACACTTGATTTAATCTTAACATTTTGCTTAGTGCATGTATAGGAAGCAACATTAGCACGTTGTTTAGCTTGCCTTTTTGGAAGTGGTGGCTTGGATCTTTTTGGAACATTGGCATTTTGAAGAGGCTTTCTTAAACAAGGTTGCTTTGAAATAACCTTGGGTGGTGTCTTCTTCTGAATAAGAGTGACTGTTTGCCTTGATTTCTTTTTAGGCGGAGACGAACAAGTATCAACCTTTTCTTTTTCCTTGTTATTTTTTGGACGTGGAGGATCCTAAAAATCATTGTATATTTTTGTTGGATGTTGACCCAATTGAACATACTCAGGAGACAATTCAAGAATCTTAAGTTCCATTGGAGTTGGACTTAGATTCTGAAAAACAAGCTGCAAATTATTGACAAATTCATATTGACATATTCATTAATAAATCATTCAAATATGATGTATGCATTTGTATAATTTTGTGCAATTATATATGTCTAACTGTACATTATACAAAAGATTTTCTTATACAAATGCAAAAACTTATATATAAACAATGCACAAAATTATATAGTGAACAAAATGTATGACATAGATTTTAAATGAAAATAACCTATACAAGTTTTATAAAGAAAAAATACATTACACAAACTGATTTCAATTGTATAAATATTTATATTGTATATATAGATAAATTATTGTACCGCTACTAATACAACAACTATTGATATTATACTTATACAAACAAATTCAAATGTATAATTGCTTACATCATATGTATAGTGAAATACAAACAATTTATGTATGTGTATAAGTTTGTGCAATTGTATATGTCTAAATGACCATTGTACATAAAGTATCCTTATACAAATGCAAAAACTTATACATAAAATAATGCACAAAATTGTATCAAATGTATAAATGTTTATACTGTATATATAGAGAAGTTGTTGTGACGTTACTAATACAATAACTATTAATAGTAAACATTATACAACCAATTTCAAATGAATAATTGTTTACCTTGTATGTATAGTTAAATAGTTCTATTTTATACATTTAGTTTGGATATTAACATAGTGACTATACACAACTGTATAAACAAACAGATACAAGACATGAATCAACAGAGAAAATACAAGAATAATATACAATCGTAACATATGCAAAAATAATGATTATACAAATACCTCATCATGCTCCAATGAGCCAGAAACAACCACTTCCTGTCTTTTTGCATTGTCATATGTATAATTAGTTGTTTTTTCTTTCATTTTTTTACTTGACCCAGCATCAGACTGATCTTTCTTATCTCCCTCCACAATTCTGATGTTGGATTGCTTCGATTTTGCACTCATTTCCTTCAATCTGATTGGGTCATTTTTCAATTTGGATCTGATCTCTTACATTGCATTGGATTTGGACATTGAACTTGTAACCTCCCCAAAATCCTGAGTGAGACCCAAGGAAAACAATGGTTGTTCAACACTATTTTTGCCATGCAATTGTATACCTCTTGTGAATCTTTTAGATGGAGACTGGGCATCCATTGTTCGAATGAAAACTATGTATGAATTATGAACTGATGTGAAAAATAACTTGAAAAATGAAAAAAAAAACTAGACGAAAATTTAAATTAATCGATTGAGATAAGTTTTGGCGGTACCTGAAATTTTTGAAACCGCAATTGAGAACGTGGTGGTGAAGATTTGAATTTTCAAAAGTGATTTTGGGGAGAAAATTTGGGAGAAATTGAAGGAAATAGGAGATATAAACGAGAAGAAGAGATTGTATAAAAGGGAATAATGTCAGTTTT
Source organism: Solanum verrucosum (assembly GCF_900185275.1). Lineage (NCBI taxonomy): Eukaryota > Viridiplantae > Streptophyta > Magnoliopsida > Solanales > Solanaceae > Solanum > Solanum verrucosum. The sequence continues at coordinate 892,047 of NW_026020254.1, forward strand.
TTATTTTTTTACTTATACAAATCGGTGGGGCCCATTAATAGCAAACTGACCGAGATCTTTGTTTCTCAAAGAAAATAAATGAAACAATATCTACTCTATTTATTTTACATTAATAATTTGCCATTGTGTACAATTATCCCAAGCTTTTTTACAATAGAATAGGATCTCCATCATAGAGGCCCAGATTATGTAAGAAGATCTAAGTTAAGGGATTGAGTTTCTTTCATCCGCAGGCCCAATACAAACCTACAAAGTCAAATAGAAAAGAAAAAAGTGTTTGGGTATTGGACGGGCTAAATAGAGAGTTGACAATGATGTATAACACCTTGGGTGAACCGACCGACCCATCCCAAAGTTCAGTTACAAGTTTTTTTTAACTGTATTAACTAAAATATACTCTAATGAAGCTGAAATTACCACGGTTGCTGGCACCAGACTTGCCCTCTAATGAATCCTTATTAAGGACGGAAGCTAGCCTCTGCGCCTCGAGTTTGTGGCTGGCCTAAAAACAAATCAACTAGTGATTTAATTTGTTGTTTGAGAATACCCATTATAATTGGTGTGATTTGATTTTAACTAAAACAAAAAAAAAACTGAACCAAACTAACTATCAAAATTTGAAGAGAAAAAACCAAACTAACTCGGCCTTATATGTAAAAATATAATTTCTATTTATTTCTTTAAAATTTTCATAATTTTTGTCTTTTAACATATTATTTCAAGCTTTAACCTAAAATTTTGAATGGTCCAAAATAAATTATAGCTCATAAATGCATGTTATTGACTCAAAAAGTTCAAATCAAATCAAATTGATGCTAACAAAAGAAATAATTTCAACACTAGAAATGACAATAATACTATGTATTCTTCAGAGAATGTGTTGTCTATTGTCACTGAAAAGGGTAGATGCAACTAATTAATAGTTGCGCGTTCGTCTGAATATAGTATGTTCAATTTATTTGTAAAAAAAGTATTAAAACTGCAATAAGAATCCATAATTTTAAAATACAACAGGTTAAATCCATAAAATTTAAATTTTGGATCTGCCTCTGATCACAAGTCGCGAGAGTGATATTTTGAAGCAAATTTCTCATTCTAGTCTTTGCTTTATATATAAAAATAAAAATATAATGATTAGACATTTTGTTTGATAGTAACTCCAAAGGCATGGATGGTATAGTAGCATATATATGAAGGTCGTAGTCAATAATTGGACACAAGTTGGGCAAACAAAGCATGGGTGTGGTACCCTATCAACGTAGCAATGCAACATGCTGTGATTAATTAATGATCTAAATTAACTATTTCAATTCTGGCATTTTATATCATGACAACCTTGAAATATTGGCCTTTGGTCCAAGAAATGGCTCATTAACAAATTGAATCTTAACAAGTTCTTTAATATATCTCCCATCAATCGAAGATTTGTGGCTTTCATATACCTTGAAAACTTTTTGAGGGCCCTGATTTGATATTTCATTGTCCTGTTTTGGTCCTAAAAGTGACTAGAATTGTTTATTACATCTATTGGCCTCACTTTTGACCTACTTGAGTAGACCCTCTCTTTTTTTCCTCCTATTCGTTTGGGGTCAGGTATTTATATTGAAGTTCGATAAATTTAGATGGAGTCGCACGTTCAGAAAAAAACTCTTTAACAAAAGCGATTTTGCACGGATTAGAGTTTGAATCTAAGATATATGATTAAGGGTGAAGGAGTACGTATCGCTTTGTCACGGTGAATGACCCTTCTCCATATAAGCATGCATGCGGGCACTAGCAAGACCAAGAAATGAAAGTGGGCACGGACGGCAATTCGTTGCCTGGTCTAAAATTGGTACTACACATAAAGACCCTTTGTGACTATATATTTGCTTTGCATCACATGGGTCGGCTCTTATGTTTGCAAAATCAAAATTACAAATATCCCTTTTTACATAATAAAAAAAAAAAGAACTTCGATAGGCTATTTCTATGCTGAAATTTATTGGTCGGGTTAGTTCAATAGATAAAATTATCCAAAATTATATAAAGAATCAACGGAAAATCCACGTTTTAGGAAGGGATTCAGGTAAAACCATTTTCTTATGTATCTATATTGAAAATTACTTCTGTTGATTTGAATAATAAGCAGTATAGTTGTTGAAGGAATCTACTTAATTCATTTATAGTATTTGAATTTCGGATAGATATTTTAGGTTTTTCAAATTTTAATTTATACAAATCTTGTGTTTAATTTTAAGTTAGCTTTAAAATCTTCATATGCTTAATTAAATAATTGAGAGACATTTTCATTAACATTTTGTGCCCTTTTTGCTACACATTCTTTAAAAAACCAACAATATATAACCTTTTTTTCTATGACGATAGTGTTTGGATCAGCTTTTAATCACGGGTTGATTAATTTCACAGCATACCTATTACCTCACACCAGAATAGATGTCGATTAATATTATTATTCAGGTTAGCTTGCACGCAACTCGACTAATTTCATGACATGGACCCACCAGCAAAACTACCAGGCGGTGGTGTCTAAGTATGTTTTCACGCAGCTCAACCTAATTTCGTTAGATATATATTTGCTACCTTTCATTAATACAGTTATCGAGTAACTCTTTTGGACAAATAAAAGAAATCATCTAATATTTTTCTCTGTTTAAATTTAAACATAAGAGCTATAATTCTTAGCTCACATTGTTGGCAAAAAGCTGTTCAAAAATACAAAAATATGTTATTTTAATATTTTGTTGAATTCTTTTTTCAAAATTTTTGATTTGGCCACTAAACAATACCTTCTCACCAGCTATAATATGGAACACTCTGATGTACTAACTTATCACTCAATGACTGAATTAGGGATCATCATTAAAATATATTGCCATGCTTTGTCTTATTGAGATGAACAATCTGATGAGTATAATTTTTCAAAGAGAGACGTAAATAGTAAGGCCTAATCAAAATATGCAACATCCAACACTATCACTAATGACGGCAAGTTTTGAGTACTCAAAAGTCTTTTTTGGAGATTCAGATAGCTCAGTTGATTGTCTATCTAAATGTTCACAATATTAGTGAGGGTTATTTTCATCGATCTTGTAATCCCCTTCTCATTTCTCTGTCAATTTTTTTAAAAAAGACAAGAATTTTTTTTTTACAATTGAAAGTCCTTTGTTTCTTTTCCATGACCATGTTGGCATCCTATAACCAACAAGAAACTTACACTGCTACTAGTAATTAAAAAGCTTTGAAAGCTACGTTGATTAACAAAAGCAAATTCCTCTATCAGTAAGATATAGCCACTTCTAGGAGAAAAAATAAAAATTCAAGAATCTTGGGACACACTCATTTGACTTTAGTGTGATTTGCTTTTTAGTGTGTGTGACGTGTCAAAAATAAGTGGGGAATAAAATAGGATCAATATATTATTCTGTTGGGTTTTTAGTGGTCTATATCACTATCAACGTAATTTAGGAAAAGTTCTTCTTTCCCACTTTCCCATAGCCAACAGCTTTGTAAAATTTTTGTTTATTATTATGTCATATAAATATAATGATACTTTAAGATTACATGTTCCAAATCTTATATCTATATAAATGTTTGTCTCACAATTTCACAAATCTTTAAGTTTTTTTTAAAAAAAATCAAACTATATCCTATAAATTAGAATAAAGTGGATAGTAATAATCGAGAATCGTCCAAGTATATATATGTTTCACTCTTCCTTCTTGTTATAGTGGCAAGCTAATTATGTTGTTAGACACGGATGCAAAATTTTAAATTAGTGTGAAAAATACCATGAACAAATTTGCTACTTTGAAGCAATATGCATGGAAGTGAACTTAAAAAGGGACCTGTACTACAAGTAATTCAAAGTTTTTCAATGTTTTTCAATGTCATGTTTGTTAATTTATTGAAAAAGGATTTATTCAATTATGCATATGAGTTAAGCCTAAAATTGCTTGAGAGTTGTTACTTAATTAGTTCAATGACAAAGGTGAACGACATGTTTGAAGTCCCCTAGTCAATTATTCTCTCTGTCTTAAAATATTTGTCATTCTTAAAAGGGAAAAAAGGTCTGAAATTGTTGTAACAATACCGAACTTTGGAAAGGACCCCATGCACTATTTAATAGTGTATTTTAAAGGTATATATGTGCCCACGTGGACATCATAAATATTGCATCATTATAAATAGTAATGTGTTCAAGTGGGCACATATATACCTTTAAAATACACTATTAAATAGTGTATGGGGTAAAAGATCCTCCATAAAGTTTGGTATCGTAACAACAATTTCGGCCAAAAGTTGGAATATTTTTCAAAACTTTTTCCCTATTATAAATACCTTAGCTCAAAATACTCATCATTTTAGATGTTTAAAAGTTGACACACATTTGACCCTTCCTAATTGCCGTTCATCATTAACAAATATTATAACTATAACAACTCTTCTTTGTTCAGATCCTTTTTTTAACCCTCAAGAAATTTGCAATCGCTATCTTTCCATTGCACATGCATTAATAGAGATGTAAATTGCATTAAGTAAGTACAATACCATGAGCTCAACTGAAAAAATATTAATTGGAGAAATTGATTTCTAACGATATAACCAGTTGCAACAAATCAACTAATACGTAGAGATACTTTTGTCAAGATTAATAATGGTTTTCTTTAAATAATTAGGAATGGACTTAGTGGAGATATTTATATATGGTCCATTCTCCTATAAGACATTCTATCTATATTATATACAAGTATACAACATGAGTCTAGCTAATGTTGCCATATATAATTAACAATTATTAGCACCTTCAAACCCATGTGTTAATCCTATTATTATTAGAGTATAATTATTATTTTATTCTGTTAATACATTAATCACAACGTCTGGCTTATTAAATGAATGGTTTTTTTTTGCTCCTAATGTTGAAGTTTTCACTCACTAGAATAATGTACAACTTGACACTATATTTATTGCTTCATGAAGTAATAATTAAAAAAGTGCTAATCCCCTGTGTGATGTAATTGTTGACATGGTTTACAAAATGTCCTTTTCTGGGATTTTACAGTAATTTATCCATTAAAATATGAATTAGTAGTACTCATTAAAACAGAATAAGTGTTACTTTACCCTGATAAGCTCTTTAATAAAAAATAATTGAGCAACCATCATGAAATTAAACAACTCTTTTAAAACGCATTAAATGGAAGTTAAAACATCAGTTTCAATTAGAAACACAATTGGTAATTGGTATATATAAACAACATAATTTCGTTCAATTTCTCATTTCAATATTGTCTTTTCACTATAACAAAAATAACTTTTAGTGATAATAAATATATACATATTAACAAAAAGTGCTAAATATTTTACCGCCATTAATTAAACGTCAATCGATCGATTAAAAAAAAATTAAGAAAAATATATGACCAAGTCATATTAGTAGACAGTAGCTAGTACCCTACCGCCGCCTCATCCACCATCCCTGGCAATATCAAACTGTTTTTGGATTTTTGCTTACAAAAAGAAAACTGTTATTCGATCTGCTTTTTTTTTTTTTAGACTTTCGAAATCAATTTTTCAAATATTTCAAAACGAGCTGCAAGTGAAGGACCGATTCTTTTGCGCTAATGCTCCGAGAGCTTCTCGTATAATATGTAGAAAGGAATAATTATGCCTTCCGAGAGATTTGAAAATCTTACTTCAAAAACTTTTAACTTAAAAATGAACTAACTATATTTTCTTTTTGCAAAAGCAACTCATTTTTTTAAATAAAAAATTGAATTTTGTGCGTAATCTGTTTAATAAAACCCAACAATTAAGGAAAATATTTTTAAATAAAACTTTCTAAAACTAAAGGAGATCTAAATCGAGTTGTGCCCCGGGACAGATATAAAATTAAATGTTAGGGTGTATCTTAATTAGAGAATTATCCACACCTTCATCGCTCACTCGACTGGGGATTAATGAGGATTCGAATGTCGCTGTATCTCCCTCAAAATAAAAATAAGAGAAAAGACATAAAGACACAATCAAAGTTGTCCCGTATTTGCATAAAGATACTTTAACTTTCAAAGTGTCCTATCACCCCACAAAACTATTTAATATCGTTGTAAATGGACCATTTTGACCCATTCCTCCGTCTGGGTTGTTACCACGCACATGAGGCGCGTCATTCCGTGTTTTCACTGCCATGGACCAATTTAAAAGTGCCACGTGTCATTTTCTTTCTTTATTATTAATTATATAATCAATTTATGTCATCTTCCCCAATTTTAAACCCAAAATAGCCCTAATTTTTTGATTTCATGGTTTTTTCCATAGCAAGATCAACATGTAACAACGAAAAACTATAATATCCTAACAATATCTTAACAATGGCAACAATAGGAGGTCGATTCCAACACTTTACAAGAAGATTTTAATAATCCCTAAAATCATATTAATCGAAAAAAGAGAAGATTTTTATCATATGATGTAGAGCCCTAACATGTTAGACCTTCAATCTCCAAGAATCTTCTCCAAGACACATAAACAACAAGATTATCAACAACAACACGACGAGAAAACTTTTCTATTTCTTTAGATTTTAGGGAAAGTTGAGAAATAAGAAAAGAAAAGAAGAAACGACTTTCTTCAAAGAACAGGGTCGGGTCGGGTCGGGTCGGATCGGGTCTTTTCTCATCATAGGGAGTGAGCAACACGCGCCACTAAATAGACGAGGGAATGGGTCAAAATGGCCCATTTACAAAGATATTAAATAGTTCTGTGGGGTGATAAGACACTTTAAAAGTTAAGGTGTCTTTATGAAAATACGGGACAACTTTGATGGTGTATTTATGTCTTTACTCTAAAAATAAATTCTTTTGGGGTCTCCATTTTTTTTAATGAAGAAAATAATAGTAAAAATTATAAGATTCAATGTGGAGATGGGGTCAAGACATGTCAAAATAGTAGGGGAGAAAGTGTAATATAATGGGATTGGGTGTCATCCACAAATCATAAAGTTATGATTTATTAAAGGGGAAATACATCATTACCCCATTCAACTATAACACTTTTTCTAAAAAGACACTAAAACTTTGAAATGGTCCTAATACCCCCTTATTCTTGTTCAAAGTGGATTTATTACCCCCTTATGATCCTATGTGGCACATGGAGTGTAATTCACTCACCACTAGCGAGTGAGGCAAAGTAAAAGAAATATTATTTATTTATTTTAATATTTATTCAATTAAAATATTATTTCCTTTTACTTTATTGGTTTTATGTTTTTTTTTTAAAATTTTGTACCGTCCTTCATCTACTCTTACCCAGAAGAGTTCTCGGACTCATTTTTAGTTGAGGGAGATCTAATAAATGAGATTATTAACAGAGAAACAGATGAAAGCGGAGTGAGGTTGCGGAGGAAGGTCGGAAAGGGCCGGTGAGAGAAGCATCGAAGATTTGACGACGACGGAGAGAGAATCGTCAGGGTCACGTTCAAACCCAGTAAAAAATACCCTATCTGAGTTAGAGAGAATTTCAGTCTTTGTAGATACAACAAATGTTGATTTTGAGCAAAAATTAAAGGCGAAGTACACAAAAATGATTGAACGATCGAAGAAGAAGCGCTGGAGATTTGATAGTATTTTTTATTTTTCAATTGTATTTTTGATTTGCTAGAGAAAATGGATGAGATGGTGTTAAAGTGTGGTGGGTGGTGGCTATGGTGGAGAATCGTCGGCAGCGTGAAAGAAGAGGTCACCAGCGGCAGTTGAACATTGAAGAAGAAGAAGAATAGAGATTTTTTATTTTTTTTAGAAAACAAAATAGAATAAGAAATAACATTAACATATATGAAAATTAAAATTAAAATTAAAATATAAAAATAAAATAATTGACACGTGGTAAGTATCAGTTGGTGCGTGTATTCACTTTCCTTCTTAAACTTGTGGTTGACCGAAAAATGGGACACTTTTACCACTTTTAAATTGTTTAAGGGGTTACTAGGACCTTTACAAAGTTCAAGTGTCTTTTTAAAAAAAGTGTTATAGTTGAATGGGGTAATGATGTATTTTCTCTTTATTAAATTAAAAGAAATATAAAGGTATCATGTGGAGCTGATGTGTAAAATAAATTGAATAACTTGGCTGCTGCGTAGATGCCAACATGTATCAGATCACTCTTTTTCTCTTTTATTTCTTAATTCTCATTGACCAGACCCTACCCTAACCCTAACCCTACTTTCTTCTTTTACCTTTTTCTTATGCTGTTAATAATTTCTTCTTTTTCCCTATCCATCCGTGTTTCATTGAAGTCCCGACTAAATTTGAGTTGCTCACGGTAGAATCCATTCGGGGGTGACATAAATGACATTCCAACAACGTTTTCATTATACTTAGGGCTCAAACTTTAAACCTCTAATTAAGGGTGAAATAGTTTCACCACTGCTCCATAACTTATGTGGTATTAATAATTCATTATTCTCATCCGTTCAATTTTATATTGTCAGTCACTTTCCTACATAAGTGTAACGTGTTGAACTGATTTTACAAATAACTAATTACTAATTTAGATAATGAAATGATAATAAATAATAGTATGCTTGATTGAAAAAAATTGAGACAAAATAATTAGTGATCTTTATGTTTCAATTCATGTGATTTACATTTTTAAAATTTATCAAAAAGCACGAATTTTTTGTATATTTTTTAAAAAAAAATTATGTGTAATGAAATGATTTATGGTACAAATATATATGATTTGGATATTATAAGAGTATATAGTAAAATCACTATTGTATAAATTAACAAGGTGGCCGGGGCATTTAAAGTTAGGTTGGGTTGATTTATAAGTAGTCCCACAGCTCAAAGATGCTTATATATATATAGAAGAAATTAAAGGTAGAGATTCCTAGTTACCTTCTTTATATTGTATACTTTAGAACGTGCATACATATATATGATTTGTCTTTATAATTTAATAAAGTGGCCCAATAATATAATCACACGAGGCAATCCAGTCATACATACACAGATCCCACGGACCCATCAAAATTTCTCAACTAGGCCAAAAAAAGAAGAAGGCATTTTTGAAGATGCAAAAAGTGAAAAAGAGACCAATATATACTACTTTTCTAATTAGAGAAAACATTTTTCAATTCTTGTGTGTCTGGTCAAAATATTTTTTACAGATTTTTTTATTTATTTAAAATGAGAAAAAATGACTTCTCTCATCGAAATAGGAAAAATAAGTTTCATAATTAAGTCACGGTAAATATTTAAATTTGTAGGACTTTACAAAATGAGTTATACCTAGCTTATGATTATATAAGGGTATTATATTCTCTTTAAAAGACAACTGAAAATTCCATAAATTCATGGGATATTTATAAAGAGATTAAGATGTGATCTCCTATGTTCGAGAAATAATCAAGGAGAGGAACAAGATAGTAACTACACTATTTATTGATTACAATTTATTTTCAATCACTTTAAAATTTGTTGTGACATATCAAGTTCATTGACTTTGCCCACTATCAACCCAACTCATGGCCAGGCCACCCTTGGGGGCCTTATTCTGTAATATTTTACTAGATTACAGATAAAAAAAAATTTGGGACAATATTTGTTTCCTTACTTATTAAGTATCATAAATAAGTAAAGAAAATTATGTATTTTCTATTAAAACTATTTCTTTTCTTAAAAAGACATTCTCTATCGTCCAAACACACATACCAACCAATTAATGGATTCTTTCTCATACTTTTTATTTTGTACCTTTGTTTTTCTCATAGATTTTGTCGGGCAATCGTGGCAGTGTTGTTGTTAAAATATGTAGCATTATACTATATACTAATTAACTTTATAACTTTTGGTTTGCTCCAATGGGAAGTATTCCAATAGCTTTGGTGCGTATAATTAACCAAAAAAATGACCTAAATCTTTCTCTGTTATTCGTGATTTAATTAGAGATTCCAATAGTGAAACAAAAGCCCATATTATACACTTTGTGGCCACCTTTTTTACCTACTTTAGCCTAATTTGTTCTCTCCATCTGTTGGGTTATAACTGCAACCTTAAAAAGGAAGTATCGAGTATGTACCAACTTCTATTTGTGGTTCTCATAAAAAAAATATTGGTGATGTATATATTATAGTTACAATTGAAGTTTTGATTGTCACCAAAAATGACATAGTTGAGTCCAATTTTTAGATGACAATTGACATGGATGAACCATTTATGATAGTTCGACGATATATTTGACTTTTTTTCTATAAAAAATAGTGATATATATACTAGTTACCCCAACAACGTAACTTCTCTCATTGGAGATATATATATATATATATATATATATACACTATTGGTTTAATTTATTTAAGGGATTAGTTTCGGAGTCAATAAGTACTATATTTGAACTTGTTTGCAAAGGTAATTTTTGAATTTCCATTGACAATACACAAGAATTTACCAAGAGATTCAACGTTGATATATAACCCCAAACACTTTTTTTTTTAATTTCAATAATTTAATTTTCCAACAAACAAATTAAAGTCAATTGAACCTCTTATTTGTAGCTACCTAGCTCCTATATGGAATAGTGAGCAATTTATAGTTGAGACCTCTAATTCAATAAAGTCGTTTACTTAATATACATCGATAACAGTGCTTACCATGGCAGAAGCCACCTGATCACCACTTCAAACTAAACATTGATGGATCCTTTAAGCCTAAAACAGTCAAAGGTGGCACTGGAGGGTTGATAAGGAACCACTCAGTACAGTGGATTACGGAATTTGCATGTAAAACTAAAGTGGACAGTGCTTACCAAGCAAAATTATTGGCCCTACTACATGGCCTGACACTAGCAAAAACAAAAAATATAAAGAAAGTGCTGGTGGAAACCGACTCACAAGTACTTCTAAATTCCCTATACATTGACGATGCTTTGTGCTCAAACATACGTGTTGATTGCAGGTCATTGCTCCAGCAATTGGAAGGACCAACACTCCACCATCCTCCGAGGGAGGCTAATGGAGTCGTTGATGCTTTAGCTGAATACGGAAGAAAAACAAAGGATCCTACTATGATTGTAAACAAACTACATATTTTTGACGCATCTCCTTCGTTTGCTACTAACATTCTAGAACGAGAAGCTAATGGAATTGCTTCAGCTAGATCAGTTCCCTTTTGTATGGATAATTCTTTATAAATAAATAAAACCTTCCGTTTATTAAGCAAAAATATATATATATACATCAATAATGTATTTTTGATTTTTACACGATCAAGATAATATATATGACCTACACGAATAGGTATCTGTCTATAATAATCCTAGTTTGGTAATATAAAAAAGAGAAAATAGTCAAATGCCCCCTTAACCTATTAACCAATTCTCAACTACACACTTATACTTCACGGGGTCCTATTACCCTCCTGAATTTTTTATTTTCGATTTTTTGTGATTCTTAAACGTTGACCTGTCTAAGAAGGTGAATACACCTCTTGTAGGCGCGCAAGGGTTCAACAAAAAGACATAAAATGACTAAAATTGAATCAAATAGTCCATGTGGCAGTCTCTCACTGGAGATTATACAATTAATTCATTTTTTGTAATTCTTTCCTTGTTCTTATATCACAAAATTGTTATACCCATTTCATGATTTCTTCAAGTTTTTCTCAAAGTCCTTCAATGGTGGTCTTCTAAATTTCTTCTCTAGGAGATTCAAATCAGTTTGTAGCTACTGATTTTTGCTTAGTTAATCATACATTAACCGTTTTTAGCAATAACAATCACCTAAATCATAAGAAATTTTAATCTATGAAGCTCAAAAATGGAGTTCAAGTTTTTTCTTATACCCCTCATAATTTTCGCAAAAAAAAAAGAAGAAGTCAAACCACAATGAACCAACAATGGTGAATTTGAAATTTCACTTTCTAATTTCATTCTTATCAAATTTGTTTTTCACTCCCACATTTGTGAATACTTAATTTGTGGATTTTGTTTTTGGGTTTGATTTCAATTGAAAGTTTATGTAGACCAGCTATGGAATTGTTCCTCTTCTTTAATTTGGTGTAGAGATTTTTTCATCATTTTCTTTTATTATTCTCTAAAGAAATCATTAGTATTTTGAAAAAGCAATCTCTATTTGAAAACATTTCTTTTTAATTTTAATTTCCAGGTTTGATAAAAATGGAAACTTTACATAATTTTACAGGGTATTATTAAATTATTATTTTGATTAGGTTTATAATTTACAAGAAAAAAAATAAAAAAAATGAATGTAGAGTGATTCATCGCGTGTGCTACACAACTTTGAAAAAACTGGTTAGATATATGACTTTTTAGGGAGGTGATTATTTCATATTTAAATAGTTCAGGGGTAATAGCACCCCGTATAGAATAAGTATGTAGTTGAGAATTAGCTAATAGATTAAGGGGTTTTTTTGGCTATTTTCTAATTAAAAAATCTTGAATTACTGCTATAATTAATTAGTTTAATAATACACCAATAGTGCAAAAGAAAAATATTGTACTCGAGTGTATACAGGTTTAATCCATTATGATAAGTTTATACATTTAACAACTGTGAGATTGATGTACTAGAATTTGGTAAACTACTTGCAGAAATAAAAAAATGAACGAATAATTAGCTATATATTTTGAAGTCCTAAAGATAAATATTTTTCTATTTAGACGAAAATCTGAATTTGGATGTAGATTCTGCAAAGATCAGAATTAAGATAAGTAAATATAAAACGGCAAGTTGGCCATAAAATTGGCCAGCAAAGATTTAATTTCAAGTAGCCAAAGGATATATTATTTTTATGACCGTTAACATTCACTATTAAAAATCGCTATTTTTACACGAATAAATAAAAAAACTTCTTAATATTTCAGTCAGAATCTGTTCGCATAATGCATTTTTACATAAACTAGCCCTGCTGTAAAAATGGATGGAAAAAAAATGTTTTACAAACTAATTTTTCATTAATTCGCAATGAAAAACGCTATGTTTATAGTAGTGGAAGTCAAGGAGGCATATTATCTATGGACATTCAAGGGGGAGTGTTATAAAATAATATATTGTGGATGTCCATTACATCAAGAAGTTACTCCATTACTTTCCTCTATTATGAAGATAACCATAACCTCCAACTTTATAACCATTATTCTTGTAACCTTTCACTTCTATAACCTCCTCCATTATATTCATGTTAATGTCATGTTTATGACTAACCTTTTGTATGCCTCTAACTCTATGTTACACTAGAAATAGAGGCATAAGGGTTCATATTGTATATACTTGAAGATTTGGTAAACACTTAAAAGAAAGAAAGTTATCTGATATGACTAAGTCATATTAGTAGACAATAGTTAGTACCCTACCGCCGCCTCATCCACCATCCCTGGCAATATCAAACTGCTTTTGGATTTTTGCTTACAAAAAGAAAACTGTTATTCGATCTGCTTTTTTTTTTTGTAGACTTTCGGAATCAATTTTTCAAATATTTCACAACGAGCTGCAAGTGAAGGACCGATTCTTTTGCGCTAATGCTCCGAGAGCTTCTCGTATAATATGTAGAAAGGAATAATTATGCCTTCCGAGAGATTTGAAAATCTTACTTCAAAAACTTTTAACTTAAAAATGAACTAACTATATTTTCTTTTCGCAAAAGCAACTCATTTTTTTAAATAAAAAATTGAATTTTGTGCGTAATCTGTTTAATAAAACCCAACAATTAAGGAAAATATTTTTAAATAAAACTTTCTAAAACTAAAGGAGATCTAAATCGAGTTGTGCCCCTGGGCAGATATAAAATTAAATGTTAGGGTGTATCTTAATTAGAGAATTGTGCACACCTTCATCGCTCACTCGACTGGGGATTAATGAGGATTCGAATGTCGCTGTATCTCCCTCAAAATAAAAATAAATTCTTTTGGGGTCTCCATTTTTTTTTATTATGAAGAAAATAATAATAAAAATTATAAGATTCAATGTGGAGGTGGGGTCAAGATATGTCAAAATAGTAGGGGAGAAAGTGTAATATAATGGGATTGGGTGTCATCCACAAATCATAAAGTTAGATTTATTAAATTAAAAGAAATATAAAGGTATCATGTGGAGCTGATGTGTAAAATAAATTGAATAACTTGGCTGCTGCGTAGATGCCAACATGTATCAGATCACTCTCTGTCTCTTTTATTTCTTAATTCTCATTGACCAGACCCTACCCTAACCCTAACCCTACTTTCTTCTTTTACCTTTTTCTTATGCTGTTAATAATTTCTTCTTTTTCCCTATCCGTGTTTCATTGAAGTCCCAACTAAATTTGAGTTGCTCAAGGTAGAATCCATTCGGGGGTGACATAATCATAGGCAAATCCAGGATTTGAAGACTTCACATGCACCAATATTATCTCTAAGCAAAACTTAAAATAAAAACAATGAAAAAGGCTTTAGTTGGATTTAAAAACCTGGTCTTAGGGGTGACTTTTCTAGCTTGTACCAACAACACAATGACACTCTTATGCTTCTCATGGATGCACTGTGATCTATATTCTAGTTTCAAAGTTTGTGGGTGCAGTGCACCCCTACGAAAGGTGTGGGTCCGCCTCTGGTGACATCCCAACAACGTTTTCTTTATACTTAGGGCTCAAACCTTAAACCTCTAATTAAGGGTCAAATAGTCTCACCACTGCACCATAACTTATGTTGGTATTAATAATTCATTATTCTCATCCGTTCAATTTTATATTGTCAGTCACTTTCCTACATAAGTGTAACGTGCTGAACTGATTTTACAAATAACTAATTACTAATTTAGATAATGAAATGATAATAAATAATAGTATGCTTGATTAAAAAAAATTGAGACAATAATTAGTGATCTTTATGTTTCAATTCATGTGATTTGCATTTTTAAAATTTATCAAAAAGAACGAAATTTTTGTATAGTTTTTTAAAAAAAATTATGCGTAATGAAATGACTTATGGTACAAATATATATGATTTGGATATTATAAGAGTATATAGTAAAATCACTATTGTATAAATTAACAAGGTGGCCGGGGCATTTAAAGTTAAGTTGGGTTGATTTATAAGTAGTCCCACAGCTCAAAGATGCTTATATATATATATAGAAGAAATTAAAGGTAGAGATTCCTAGTTACCTTCTTTATATTGTATACTTTAGAACGTGCATACATATATATGATTTGTCTTTATAATTTAATAAAGTGGCCCAATAATATAATCACACGAGGCAATCCAGTCATACATACACAGATCCCACGGACCCATCAAAAAATTTCAGCTAGACCAAAAAGATAAAGAAGGCATTTTTGAAGTTGCAAAAAGTGAAAAGAGACCAATATATACTAATTTTTTAAGAGTTTAAGTTTTGTGCACCGTTGATATATATAATTTTTTATATCATCAGTTATTTTTAATTAAATTTAATCATAGTAACTTACTTTAATAAAATAATCATAATTCATGAAAAAAGAAAATCAATAATTTACTAAAAAAAAAAAAAAACATCAACAGGTAGTTGAATCATACTAGGATTCTAACCAAAATTATTTCCATAATTAAATTGTTTTTGGGACAGTATTTGTTTCCTTACTTATTAAGTATCATAAATAAGTAAAGAAAATTATGTACTTTCTATTAAAACTATTTCTTTTCTTAAAAAGATATTCTCTATCGTCCAAACACACACACCAACCAATTAATGGATTCTTTCTCATACTTTTTATTTTGTACCTTTTTTTTTCGCATAGATTTTGTCGGGCAATCGTGACAGTGGTGTTGTTAAAATATGCAGCATTATACTATATACTAATTAACTTTATAACTTTAGGTTTGTTCCAATTGGAAGTATTCCAATAGCTTTGGTGCGTATAATTAACATAAAAAACTGACTTAAATCTTTCTCTGTTATTCGTTATTTAATTAGAGATTCCAATAGTGAAACAAAAGCCCATATTATACACTTTGTGGCCACCTTTTTTACCTACTTTAGCCTAATTTGTTCTCTCCATCTGTTGGGTTATAACTGCAACCTTAAAAAGGAAGTATGGAGTATGGAGTATGGACTAACTTCTATTTGTGGTTCTCATAAAAAAATGGTGATATATATACTCTAGTTACAATTGAAGTTTCGATTGTCACCAAAAATGATATAGCTGAGTTCAATTTTTAGATGACAATTGACATGGATGAACCATTTATGATAGTTGGACGATATATTTGACTTTTTTCCTGTAAAAAATAGTGATATATATACTAGTTACCCCAGCAACGTAACTTCTCTCATTGGAGATACATATATACTATTGGTTTAATTTATTTAAGGGATTAGTTTTGGAGTCAATAAGTACTATATTTGAACTTGTTTTCAAAAGTAATTTTTGAATTTCCATTGACAATACACAAGAATTTACCTAGAGATTCAACGTTGATATATAGCCCCAAACACTTTTTTTTTTAATTATTTCAATAATTTAATTTTTCAACGAACAAATTAAAGTCAATTGAACCTCTTATTCGTAGCTACCTAGCTCCTATATGGAAAAGTGAGCAATTTATAGTTGAGACTTGAGACCTCTAATTCAATAAAGTCGTTTACTTAATATACCTGTATTTTGTTTTTTACACGATCAAAGATAATATATATGACCTACACCAATAGGTATCTGTCTATAATAATCCTAGTTTGGTAATATAAAAAAATCTTGAATTACCTGCTATAATTAATTAGTTTAATAATAAACCAATAGTGCAAAAGAAAAATATTGTACTCGAGTGTATACAGGTTTAATCCATTATGATAACTTTATAGATTTAACAACTATGAGATTGATGTACCTAAACTACTTGCAGAAATAAAAAAATGAACGAATAATTAGCTATATATTTTGAAGTTCTAAAGATAAAACATTTTTCTATTTAGACGAAAATCTGAATTTGGATGTAGATTCTGCAAAGATCAGAATTAAGATAAGCAATATAAAATGGCAAGTTGGCCATAAAATTGGCCAGTCAAAAAATTTAATTTCAAGTAGCCAAAGGATATATTATTTTTATGACGGTTAACATTCACTATTAAAATTCGCTATTTTTACACGAATAAATAAAAAAGCTTCTTAATATTTCAGTCAGAATCTGTTCGCATAATGCATTTTTACAGTAAACTATCCCGGCTGTAAAAATGGATGGAAAAAACATGTTTTACAAACTAATTTTTCATTAATTCGCAATGAAAAACTCTATGTTTCTAGTAGTGGAAGTCAAGGAGGCTTACCATAAATTTGATGGAAAAATAATTTTCATCATAAAATAAAATAAAATTTTATTAGTTGATATTTGCAAAAATATCAATGATCAAGTTGACAATTTGACATCTTTATTTAAGCGATAAACAAGTAGATTAACGGCATGAATTAGACAGTTGTGGTAACAAAAACTTATAATAAATTCGTAGGAAAAATATAAAAAAATAAAAATACAACGTAACTCATCCATATTATATTATTATTATTGGTTAAAACTATCAGATCTGAAGAGGACCAGTTCACAGTGTAACTGTCCAAGTTAATAGTTAAACCACCATTTACTTGGACCATACTGCCATATGAAGAAAAATAAAATAAAAATGGACATGTTTTATGTTGTCTAGTGGTAACGTACCTATCGACCTTTTTTTTATTATTAAATTGTCGCCCACCATTGTCATTTTCTTAGGGTTGGCTTCTATTTCAACTTGTCACACTTTGCTAACCTTACTATATATAGGGTTAATACCTCATATGGTCACTCAACTATCCACTTTTACCTTAGAAAGTCACTCAACTTTTAATTTTCACTAAAAAGTCACCATGTGAGTGACTTTCTGAGGAAAGACTGGATAGTTGAGTAACCATCTGAGGTATTAACCCTATATATATACTCCACATATATGGTACAACAACACTAAATTTGAGTTTAATTGCTTTAATATTGATAAACTTAAGAACAACAAAAAGTCTGATTCTAATGTTGTATTACAAAAATGAATATTATAATTGATTTATTTAATTTTAAAAGCTAGCTCGAGGTATGAATGTTTTTCAAAATAACATAATTAAGGATGATCCCCAAATGGCATCTCTTCTAATCTCACATGTAAGTGATTATCCCCATGCTTTTCTTAATCGCAAAAATGTCAGAAAAAGAACTTTGTACATAGTTTAATTAAAAAATGTTCAAATATGAATTTTCTCTCTCTCATTTTTACTTGCTTACTAAGCAACTTGCAAACCTATATGTATAAGAATAAATTAATAATCCTTAAAAGTGGAGTACAATTTTCCAATAATTGGGACTTGCAAGTTGTACTATGTACAAAACGGTTAAATATACGTCTGGACCACTAATTACTTATTAATGCGTCTACAATTAATCATTAGTCTTAATTAGAAATATTAGAAGTTGGTACAATCACTAAAATGAGCTTTTATACATATAAGGCGACAAATTTACAACTCAACCATTTCTAATTCAATATTCAGTTAATTAGTAGATAGATATAGAAAGCATTTCATAATATGTAAAATGTAAATACCCTCTCCAAAAATACCATAGTACATAACTATTTAAAATTACTTTGTTATTACTTACTACTAAAAAGTCACTATATTCCCACTAAAAAATTGTTTAGAATCTATTTTCATTAAAAAAAACAATTAATTGAATCAGTAAAAAAAGAAAAAATATTAATATTTTCGTACGAAAAAATAGTAAGTTATCCATTATTTCAATAAAAAATTGATTTTTACCATTTATTTTTTTCAGTAAGCTATTTCATAGAAAATGAATAGAAAAATGATATTGTATAACATAAATTTCTTACTGATTTACGGTGCGAAAAGTGTTGGTTTTTAGTAGTGTTACACATTTGTAGCAGTGCATGCAAATTAATTAAGTCTTCATCATATGTGGAAAGGTACAAAAGAAAAGGAATAAAGTTATAAGAAGAAGCAATGCATGTGCCTAAGTAAGCTTTTACAACCGTCCACGTAAAGTAATGACGGCTTTATAATTAATCAATTAATTAATTAAACGAATGTAGTCATGAATTAAGCAATAAGTAGATTAGTCACTTACCCATATGTTGACATTTCTAACTCTCAAAATGATAAATTTAGAATTGTCGTAAGTTTGGAATGCAATCTCAGTTCTTATTCATCGAATTTATGTTTAACATTATCATTAGAAGTAACCTGCTATAGAGGTGTGTTCGACACAAAGGAAAATATAAACGTTTTTTTTTTAAAAATAAGTAGATTTTTGTTTTTGTGTCGATATGTTGAAAAAAAGATTTATCCTAATAGTAATTCGTATATAATCTAGACAAATATTATGACAAATGGGTAAAGTGTGGGGTGACAAGAATTGGAGCTACGGGTGTGGTGGAGATTAAGATGAAGTGTGTTGGAAGGTGAACATGAGATAATAAATTTGGAATGTCACTGATCATGAAACTTGTTTTTCCTATTTTCATTAGAAAAATAATTTTTCTCATTTTTAAGAAACTTGTTTTTAATGCAGTATGGTCTCAATAATAAAGTTTGAAAAGAGTATAATATATGTAGACTTTACCATTTTAATCAAACAAATGTGAGAAAATTGACAATAATTTTTGCAGAAATGTAAAATATTGAACAAATTTTTTGTTAATATACTAGTAATAGTTTAATCCATTTAACTCTCTCAAATATATATTTTTAAACTAGGTTGACTTCTAGTGAATTAACACCAAACTTCACTAATGTTTTCCCTTGAAGTTTGGTTTCCCTATAAACTTTCATTAGACACGAAGGAAAATTTGGTGATATTACCGATACCTCATGCGAATAATTTAAAAGTTAAAAATCACATTGCTCCTTTTTTTCTTCTTCTATTAAATAAAAGATAAAAGAAAGATTGAGAAGTAATTAAAACTGAGATCACAAAATAGGCAGCTATTGACTCTACTTTTAATTAACCTTTGGTACTCGGGCTGAATTATCGGTGATATTTTCAAATGAGAATTTTGATAAATGAAAAAAAATAACGTTTCAAAAAAATAAATAAAATGCAAATGTGTTAGTTAGTCAAAGTGTGTCTGGTACTGAGAAAAATGTCTTTTTATTTTCTTTATACTTGATTGATCAAGATACTTTTTTTTAGAACAATAAATTTTTCAAAAAAAAGGAAAATGATGTTTGCAATAAATTTACAAAAGATAAAAAAAATTACAATCACTAATAAAATATGAAGGAACATAATTTTATTGATGTTTGTTCCTTGAATCTTGATTCTTCCCTCTCAATTAACTCTGTGATTCGAGAGGACCTTGATGACGTATTTCTCAAATTAAGATCGATTAAAACTTCTTTGATCGTTTTATGAATATCCCAACAGGGATATTTAAAATGCCGGATATATAATATCATTTATATAAACATGAACTAGCGTTTAGAATTGAGTAACCTTTAAAAAATCTTAATTAAAAATAAATATCTATAAAATGCCCATTAAAATTAAACACACTTTATAGAGTCAGGTAAAATTTCGATGTCTGCCAAGTAAGAGCAGTCCAAAAACAAGAAATAAACAAATTTAAAGGGAAAAAAGAAAAGAAATGAAAAAGTTGGTACATTTGAGTCCAAAGGTCAACAAAGCTTCCCAATGGGGTTCCGAATTCACCTCTCTCTCTCTCTTAAATTCTATAAATTGAGACGAAGATAAAGCATTACACAAAAATACAGAGAGAGAGAAAAAACAGCGCGCAGTGGGATCAATCGATTCATCAAGTTGTTACATTACCTGTCATTATTTGTCTTCAAAAGAATCCTTCCAATTTTCTCTCTCTCCCTACATTTCATCTTCTTCTTCATAATACACACATTTACATTTTATTACTATTATTTATCGATAGATACAGAGATAACAGAAGAAGAGATTTTGTTGAATATGGAACAGAAGCACGTATTGTTATCGGCATTGAGCGTAGGGGTTGGAGTTGGCCTTGGATTAGCTTCAGGACAAGCCGTTAATAAATGGACAAACGCCGCCCAAGGCATAACACCTGACCAAATTGAAAAGGAACTTCGACGCCTAATTATTGACGGCAAGCTTACCAAAATCACCTTTGAGGACTTCCCTTATTATCTCAGGTAAACCTTTTTTTTTCTTTTTTCATAAGGATAAGATCATTAAAACATGTTCGTTTACAAAAATGATTGAATCCCTGGATCTCGTGATATTAGTTGTATTCAGGCTGCTTGAATGTGATCTTAAGTTGGGAGCTCTCTGCAATTTATTCACTTTTCCCCTTAATTTTCACAAACTATTGGAATTGGTGTCACTTTTGAGGGATAGGTAAAGGCTAATAGTTTTTACTATTCTGCTAAGTACAAGTTTATACAAAGCGGATTCAAATAACCGAAAATATATGATATTGGGGATTCAATTGAACCCCTGAACAGATTTGAGTAATAATAATGAGCCATCGGCAGTGGTGGTGGAACAAGGATTTTCGTTAAGGGGTTCAAAATATGAACAAGTACAACACCAACTATATTTACATTAATTTTTTATGTATATTTTTTTTTTAATCATGGGTAAATAGTGTCACCGGCTAATCCTTGCAACCTGTGAATTTTATGGAGCTTGCATGTCTGCGTTTCTTATGAATACAGCAAAGTTATCGACGAATGTGCAATCACTATAAGCAGAAGAATTCAACAGTTTTTTGTTTGACAAAAGTCAAGTATTGCATATTCCTTTAACACTTACACCTAAAATTCTATAAACCCATGTGCTTTTCTTTTCTGCTTAGTTTCTCCTAGTCTCACTCCTTCACCTAAATGTTCTCTGTTGTTGGAGAGTATGCTAATTCACTGTGGTGGCCTCCAGTTGATATCTTGCTCAAAGTTGAAATATTTTCCAACATATCTGTCTCTACTTCTCTGATAATTTCGATGAATATATGTTGAAAATGGATCAATTTTTATTGATCTCCTTCAAATGTGACTTTGACAGTGAACGAACACGGGTATTATTAACAAGTGCAGCATATGTTCATCTGAATCACTTAGATGTGTCTAAACATACAAGAAATCTTTCTCCTGCAAGTAGGGCCATATTGCTTTCAGGGCCTGCTGGTATGGATTTCTCATTTAAATCATTTTCAACTTTATATGTTATTATCTGTATTTAGCGCTTTGACCGTGTTCTGATACATGAATGCAGAACTTTACCAGCAAACTCTCGCAAAGGCTTTGGCGCATCACTTTGATGCTAAACTGCTGCTATTGGATTTAACTGACTTCTCTCTGAAGGTACTGTGTGAGGCCTTCTTTTCCATTATTTTAACTCATCTTCTGCTGATACTTCTATTCACTCTATTTTATCGGTCAACCATTTGCAGATGCAGAGCAAGTATGGAATCTTCAAGAACGAATCAGTAAGTACTATCATTTATTCTATTGAAGAATTGTATTCTTTGTTGGGCAAAATATTGTTGTCTTCAGGTCCATTTCTTCATGTTTCCTGTAACTGTTGAATCCGAATTCACTTTCAGTATAAGTAAGAGGGAATCATTTTGCCCCTAATGGAATATTACCTGATTCAGCATCTTATTTTTGTAGGTTTTCAAGAGGTCAATCTCAGAGTCTACGTTGGGACGTTTGTCCAGTTTGCTTGGTTCGTTCTCAATTCTTCCAGCAAGAGAGACTAATGGAGGTATATGACGAAAGGCTATAGTTCTTCACTATTGGGTACACTTGACTGTATTTGTGACAACATTATACATTTGCAATTAATGAATATATCTGCAAACTTAAAGATAAGGATATGAATCCAAACTTTTTTTATCTCCAGATCTGCTGATTTTATTTATGCTTATATTTAAAGAAGGTTCTAGATGCTTATTGAATTATGAAATAGTAGCTTTCGTACACACTAGCTTTTACAGTACCTTAATCTTGTGGGAAGTGCAAATTCCACATCCACCCACAAGTTGTTTCTGTCCTGTATCTGAAAAATAAAAGGAACCAAAGCTGATTTTAACTTCGTAAGTCCCAAGGTGAATTAATTTATCGTAGAGAACTTTGCAGAGGCTGTAAAGGTCAAACAACTCATCAAAAAACAATGAAATGTTAAGTTCAAGTAATTGCAGCTATCTTTCATGTGGAGCTCGGAAGCCAGTGAGTCGATGGTTCTGATTTCAATCTAGACCTAACCAGTATTGTAGAACGTAAAATCTAAGGCTTGATACTTTCATGTTGTTTTACATTTCCTGATGCTCTTCATATACAAGTTTCATTCTCTTTTTTTGCAGTCACCTATTCAAGGCAAACAGTTGGGTTTGACAGTAAATCAAGGTATATTAGTTTTATTCATCATTCAGATATAAATGCAGGTTTTTGGAGATGATATATCATGTTAACCCTTACCTTTGGAATATGCAGGAATAGGGAAGGTGCCAGCAACTCTCTAAAGCATCGCAGAACCGCCTCTGTGTCTTCTGATATAAGTAGTATCAGCTCTGAGTCGTCTGCTTCAAATCCAGGTGGGACACTTGTAGGAAATTGATTAAGTTGTCATGGGTTTGCTATTTACTTCCTGCATGTTTATATATGGAGTTCAGGGTCCACTAGCATTTGCAGTTTTCATTTATAATTGTTAGAAAGTTGTTAATTTAGAAATTCATGATTTGACTATCCACTAATTATATTAAAGTCTCATTTTCCCCCCTTCTGATGTTCTTGCTACTATAATGTGGTTTGCATCTTAATGTTTCTTTTGTTGAAGAATCTCATCAAATTTCCTATCTAACCGTCAGCTAGCTTTACCAGATACTATACCTGCAATGAGTTTCTAGATTCATCTCTTGCATTTGCGTCTGTCAAATTCATATTGCTGAATTTTGATTAACCTGTAATTAGTTATCTTACGATTGAAGATCATTTTCTGATCAGTTCTTGTTTCTTCATCTAGCTCCAATTAAGCGGGTCAACAGCTGGTCATTAGATGAGAAGGCTTTCTTACAGTCACTTTTCAAGGTAATAAATATCTCTTGATTTCAAACTTGTATCCATGTTGTTATGGAATATGTTCTTCTCAGTGTCTTTCACTTTATGGTTGTTTCATCTGAAATCAGATACTAAACAAGGAGGTTATTTGCAGGTTTTGGTGTCAATCTCTGAAACCAGCCGCGTTATTCTCTACATCAGGGATGTTGACAGACATCTTCAATCCCCCAGAGCTTATAAACTCTTTGATCGAATGCTGAAAAAAATATCAGGATCAGTGTTGGTTCTTGGTTCCAGGATGTTTGAGCATGAAGATGATTGTGAGGAAGTAGATGAGAAACTCAGTCTTTTATTTCCTTACAATATTGAGATTAGTCCCCCTGAAGATGAGACACATCTTACGGACTGGAAAACACAACTGGCAGAGGATATGAAGATGATCCAGTTTCAAGACAACAAGAATCACATTGCGGAGGTGCTTGCAGCAAATGACCTCGAATGTGATGATCTAGGATCAATCTGTCATGCTGACACAATGGTGCTGAGTAATTACATAGAGGAAATTGTTATCTCTGCTATATCACATCATTTGATGAACAGCAAGGATCCAGAATATCGAAATGGGAAGCTCCTCATATCATCTAACAGGTACATGCCAAACTTTCAATTGTTATTAGCTTCTTTTTCCATTTGCATACTTTATGTTTCACGTGTGTACTTTTCTGCTCCTGGTACAGTTTGTCCCATGGATTAGGTGTCTTCCAGGACGGCAAGAGTGGTTGCAGAGACTCCCTCAAAATGGAGGCGAATGCTGAATTGTCCAAGGTTTCTTTTGCATTTTAGTGTTTCTGTTGAAAATTGAGGAATTAACTGAGATGAGATTGATTTTAATCTCTTTTCAATCAAAAATAGGATGCTGCGGTGGATGATATTGGATTAAAGCCTGAATCAAAGTCGGAGAACCCCACATCCGAGAGTAAGGGTGAGGCTGAAAAATCAGGACCTTCAACAAAAAAGGATGGAGAGATTTCATCTGCATCAAAGGCCCCGGTATGTGCAGCACTTGATAAAATATCACCACAATCTTCTTTAGAGAACCTTTCAGTTGGTAAAAGTTGATATAGCTGAACTTGATAGCTGTATTCTTTCTTTTTTCCCCTCAAATGTCAGGCTGAATACATTTAGGATGTCTTTGTGTTCGCCTGAAAAAGTTAATGCTGATCTATTGGTTTCAACAACATCCTGTCACACTATGCTTATACATTTTTTATTCTCTGATTTCGTATAGCTTTTACTATCTGGTCCAACTTGATTTTTGTTTGTTAATTCAGTCCTCATTTGGTGTTTCTGCCTTTTGCTTCAATGGGTAATTTGATATCTACAGGAAGTTATTCCTGACAATGAATTCGAGAAGCGGATAAGACCAGAGGTCATACCTTCACATGAGATTGGAGTGACATTTGCAGATATTGGTGCCCTAGATGAAACGAAAGAATCACTTCAGGAGCTGGTCATGCTTCCTCTTAGAAGACCTGACCTCTTCAACGGTGGACTGCTTAAGCCTTGCAGAGGTATACTACTCTTTGGTCCACCTGGCACCGGGAAGACGATGCTGGCTAAAGCAATAGCCAATGAAGCTGGAGCAAGCTTTATAAATGTCTCAATGTCAACCATTACTTCAAAATGGTTTGGGGAAGATGAAAAGAATGTCCGAGCTCTTTTCACACTTGCAGCGAAGGTTTCTCCAACGATTGTTTTTGTGGATGAGGTTGATAGCATGCTAGGGCAGCGGACAAGAGTTGGAGAACACGAGGCTATGCGAAAAATTAAGAATGAGTTTATGACTCATTGGGACGGATTATTGACTAAACCAGGTGAGCGCATTCTTGTTCTTGCTGCAACCAACCGACCTTTCGACCTCGATGAAGCAATAATCAGACGGTTTGAGCGCAGGTACTTCTACAGCTTGGCACCAATCATTTACTTAGCTTAATTGCTTTTTCCAGTCCTTTGAGTTGATTTTCACCAGTATGTTATACATTTTGAAACTTCACTGCTGATCTTCCTACATCTCAAAAAAGAAATTCTGGAAAAAGAAAAACAAGAGGCAGAAAGAAAGCCAGATCTTTTTCCTTATTGGCTTGAACTACATGATGATGGCCTTAAGTTTCTCCACTCTTGGATGAAGATCTTATAGTCTTATTGCCATTTTCATTGATATTTTCTACCTTGAGCATAAATTTGAAAATCTACAGAATTGTTATCCTGCATTTGTTATGTGTTTCTGTTAATTCCTAAATAACCTTCTGCTAGACTAGTGGAGCGATTCTCCTGGTGACAATAAGTCTTCTGTCTCAGGACTCAGAGATATGTTGCTTACCTCAATGACTTTGGTAGGAAGTCTTGCCTCATCTTCTGACTGTTTATTAAAAGGCGATTTGTTTTTATAGATATATTACTCTGTGCAGTGGTTCCTATTGATAGATTGACATTAAGGGAACTTTCATTTTTAAATATCATGACCTTTTTCAGCTTATGATGACGTTGCAGAATGACATATGTTCTCAAATTTTGTTTTCTGTTGGGCAGAATTATGGTCGGTTTACCTGCAGCTGAGAATAGAGAGAAGATTTTGAGAACTCTTCTAGCAAAGGAAAAGGTAGAAGATCTTGATTTTAAAGAGCTCGGAGTCATGACCGAAGGGTATAGTGGAAGTGATCTTAAGGTTTGTGATAGTTCTTTTTCCAAAGTGATGTAAGAATAAAGCTTATTATCTGGTAATAACTGAAAGCATTAATCTCCCAAAACAGAACTTGTGCACAACAGCAGCTTATCGGCCTGTCAGAGAGCTTATACAACAAGAGAGAAAGAAAGATTTGGTAATACACACGTCTAGCTCCCAATTGTTCTTCTTCAACTTAACCTTTTTTGACTATCTTCTTTATTATGTATGCTTTGTGTTCTCTTATTTATTCTTTCTTTCTCATAGGAAAAGAAACGGAGTGCTGAAGAAGGGCAGAGTGCAGAAGGTAATTCAGATGAGAAAGAAGAAGCCGCAGAAGAAAGAGTAATTACTTTGAGGCCTCTAAACATGGAGGACATGAGACAGGCAAAGAATCAGGTAACCAGTCCTTATGTTGTGGGTCCGTTGAGTATTTGTAAAACAACAAGGATTCCTCACCATATTATAAAGATATTCCTGTTCTCTTTTGATTGGACCATCTGAAGCATTTAGTTCTTTCTTTAGTTTTTTTTTTGGTCCTGTCATCTGAATTCATAGCTACACAAACTTTCTTGGATAGACCTATCCTTGTAAATAAAATAGGGTTCCTTATACTCTCTCATGGACATTACAGTATCTCTTAGCAGGTTCATGTTTTTCTAACATAAAGTACAATATGAACCTAGTTTTCTTTTGTGGAGTCACAGAAGCAGGAAATATATACTTACAAATAATGCATGCGAAGGACTACAATATGAACCTAGTTTTCTTTTGTGGAATCACAGAAGCAGGAAATATATACTTACAAATAATGCATGCGAAGGACTTATTTCCTTCAGTTTTATTGTTGCATTCATTTTGGATTTGCACACAGATCTTCACGAATCACTTCTTTGGTTAGGTTGCTGCAAGCTTTGCTTCTGAAGGATCCGTAATGAGTGAGCTGAAGCAGTGGAATGACCTATATGGAGAAGGCGGTTCTAGGAAAAAGCAGCAGTTATCTTATTTCCTTTAGGTGGTCAAATCTATGCATCAAGAAATGATTGTCTGCATTATTTTTCGTGAAAGGGGTGATAACCATGATCACTGCATAACCTTCAGAATCAAATCCCCATTCTCCTGAAACTAAGGTAGAGATACTTTGAACCTGTGCCAACTGGTCTCCACTTCCGAGGGGTGTGACATGAATATGCATGAAATGTGTCTGTCAAAGGCTTGCTTGCTTGCTTGCTTTTGTATACGCATGGTCAGAGAAAAGGAAGGAGAATACAGCGTCTGTTCTGCTTAGAGCAACATTTGCCCCACAACAGTCTTGTAGGATATCAAAGATGATCTCTAGTGTGGCAATTGAAAAGGCACAGGGGCTTGGAAATTTCAGAGCAAGTTATGATTTTGTTCATCAATTGTGATTCCATGTAGTAGTGTATTCTAGTGTTGTATACAGTTGTTGTAATTTATCAATCTGTAGTTTCTTGGAACTAATATATTTGTCATTTGGAACACACGGATTTGATTCTTTTTTTTTTTAAATTTATTTTGGAAGTCAATGTACTATGAATGTGATAGCTGCCACTTGTTTCATGCAAAATTCTTTCGACACATTTCTATATCAAGTAATAATTTAACTATTTATAGGTTATATCCACATAAATATCTATTACTTATTTAGTATTTTTAGACAATAAGTTTCAAAAGTTTTCCTTTCTTTCTTAAGTTTCGTGTCAAGTCAAAATAACTCGTATAAAAAAAATGGGATGGAGAAAGTATATGAACAAGTTTACACTTACCTATTGTCCGGTGATTTTTATGAACGAGTTTACACTTGCCTAGTTAATTATATTTTAAAAAAAACCATAGGTATGATAATTGATAGTACAAATCATCGCACTAAACTTAATATGAGAAACATATTTCATCCAATTTAGCTATCATAATAGTTTAAAGTTCTACCTGTTCATGAAACTTGATACAAGAAAATATTAGTATGGCAATCACCAAGTTTAAGGGTGTGTTACGAAGGAAAATATCTTTCAATACAAATATATTTTTGAAAAATAAGTTACTTTCTTACTTACGTTCACAATTTAGGTGAAACATGAATGTAAGAAATTTATTCGACATTTTTTTATATTTGATAAATATACATAAAATATTATTTTCTCTGTTCCATATTAGTTGATCATTTTCCAATTTACACGATTCTTAAGAAATTATAAATAAGAAAATGATTTTACTAATCTACCCCTTAAAAACTTTTTAAACTTTCAAAAAGAATTAGTTACAAGGATAATATAGGAAAAATTAATTAATATTTTCTTAATTTAATAAAGTTATTAACTAATTAAAAGTGGACGGAGGTAGTATGAGACAACTATATATAAACTCCATCCGTCCATTTTTATTTTTCATGTTACGCTTTTCGAAAGTCAATTTAATTAATTTTTAAAATTAAATTAGATTACATTAATTCAAAAAAGAGCAACCGGGGCGCCGACTCTGTAGCTCCCCAAATACACAAAGGATATATAAATTTTACGATCTAATGTGTTGGTTTGGCTCGAAATAGTGGAGATGGGAAGTTCAATGATGGAGAGGTATCAAAAACTAGGGTTAAAGGAGTCGTTGAATCAACCCTATCGTTACCCAATTACTTGTGATGAGCTAAGCCGTATTCTAAGAAATGCATATTCCAGAATTCCCAAAAATTTGCAATCTCTCATCTTCCAAGACTCCCTCGCCGCCTTTGGTCTCCTCCCTGAGTAAGTCACGCCTTCTTTGTCAATTTTCATTCGAAATTACTGCATAGTTTGCCTGAAAATTAAATGGGTTTCCCCTTTTATTTTCTTTCATTCGATTAATAGGATTGTAACTCCGCTCTGTACAGAGCCAGTGTATCTACAATGAACAGGATTTCATGTTGTCAACTTAATTAATTTGGGGTTTGAGGCATAATTGACTAATGAATTAACTGGTAGAAAAGTTTAATTCTCATCAACAGCACATGATTTGTTATGTACTGAAGAATTGAAAGATGAAAAGAGATTGAGAACCGGAAAACTTTTATTAATCCATGAGTAAATGGAAGTATTACACCATTGATAAACTATTCTAACTCCTGCAATTCAACAATGGAAGAAACGAAAGGTTAGGGTGAGAGAGAAGTAGTTAGGAATTAGTTGTACACTTATACTTCATCATAAGAAAAAAAAAAAGAGTTAGGAATTAGTTGTAAGTGATTACTAGCTATTGCCTGATTCTCCAACTTCAATTACGTGTACTTAAATAGTAAGGATTGGTTGGTTCCTCTTCACTCACTAGGAAATTGTTCATTACTACAGTTGAGAATTCGAAGTTCCTGGTATATGTATCAAGAAATGGGGAAGCATGTAGCTAAACTTGTAACTTTGGTTATTAATGACATAGTTGATCAACATTTGCTGTGGGACTTGTCACTTGTGTTAATGTGTTGGTCGACCATATAAAGACACTAGTTACCAAGTTTTCACCTTTTCCTGTTTTCTTGATGGTAAGCATCTGCTGCTAATAAGGGCTTGACGGAGCCCTGCCATATTGAACAAGAGATGCAATCCTCTGTACCTTGTTTGAGGTCCCTGAATCAGAAGATTTTATAGATAACTTAATTTGCTGATATTGAGAAAAGAAAATTTCAGATGTTCCTTGTTTATGAAATTTGTTGTTGTTGGCATGTATTTAATGATATTTTTGCTACTCCAAGTAAAAGGAACTTTAATATTTAATGTTTTTGTCACTTCAGAATGCAGACACAAGCGGCTATATCAGCAGCACATGGCTTGCTTCAAAGCATGGAAGCTGCATTACCAAAACAAAAGAAAGCCTTAGCTGCATCTGAATTCAAACAGGCTATGGTTACTCATAGGAGGCGTAGGAAGGTCCGACCAGTGTTAGAAGGTACTTTTAATTGAACATGTGTTCTAAATAAAAATAGCACTAGACTCATTTAGTGCTTTTGGTGTGGACTCCCTCTTTGTGAAACCCTGGATTAGGACACCTGTAGCTCCTTTGCGTTGCTTTCCTGCCATAGTGACATTTTCTTGCAAGGCCATTTTAGATTTCAACTTGCAGCTGTGTCTGACGGACTAGAGTTGACAGCACTTTCAAAATCAAAATTTTGATATAGTAGACTTATTTCCAGAACTTGGACAGAGTTACCATACTTATGTTGGTGGGAGGTATCAGGTACCCTGGGGAATTAATCGAGGTACGTGCAAGCTGGTCTGCCCACCATTGTTATGTTTTATAAAAAGAGTTATTTCCAAAACTCTGAAATGCAAACAACATCTCTCGCCACCCCCAAACCCCCAGGAAAAGAAATTCAAGAGATGTTCGAGTGTCAAGTTCTGAGAGGCCTTAGATGAGAACATCCCTCCGCCTCTCTTTTTCCCTGTAAAGGGGAACACATTAGTGGAGAGATGGATAGTGTAGTATACTGCTTAGTGAGGCAAAAGTTCATCCTCCAGTGAACAGTTAAAACTCAAAGTTGTACTGCTTCCACCAACCCTCATGGCACAGCTAAAACTGATGTAGTTTTTAATAAGGAATGGTAATGTTAATAACAGATGATTTGCTTAAATAGTTGTAGAGAATCATCCAATATGGCATCCCTTCTTTGTTATGAAGCAAGAGACTTTCATTAAAAGGCATCATGAAGATGCATAACAAAAAAGGGATACAAGTAAAAAGTGAGCCTGCTCGTGTACAAAATCTATGTAAAAACTAAGGAGCAAACGCAGTACAAAAAATGATCACAACTGGAAGCATGGGCCTGATTGAGCCAATTAAAAAGATTAAGCAAACACATAGCCTTGAGGGCTTGGTTTGGAGTTGATATCCCATTAGCCGATTTTTTTTTATGCATTTGCCAACTCTCCACAAACACCAGCTTTCATATGCTTCTTCAATACTATTAGGCATGATCTAGGCTAGTCCAAAATTTAAGAAAAACATATTCCACATGTCTGCGTCACTTTACAGTAAAGAATAAGATGTCTCACATTTTCTGCGTCCATCTGACACATAAAGCACCTTTCATAGTGTAGATGTTCCTCCTACTGAGCATCAACTTGAATCTCTCAGCCCAGTTGCTTAGACCCACATTATAAATCATTTAAAAATAAATTAATAGGAAATTTACATTGTATGAACATTGAGATATAATTATTACATTTTTTTGCTCAACTTTCTAAATTTACCCATGATAGCCCACTTTTTTGGCAAAAGAAGTGGCTCCTCCATCGACTACTTTGTACAAATATGTCTTCACCAAAAGCAGTTGTTGAGCACTATTCTGTAGAATGATTGCATGTACTACCATGTCACTGTTCAGAAATAGTTGAAGCAGTTGGGTTATCTTTCACTGTGAATTTACTTTTTTCCATACTTGTACGAGTTCGATACATTATTTAAACATATTATATATGTTTTATATTATATAATTATGTATAACAATGTAAAAATATGTATAAGTACCTCTTATACACTATTATACACATTTGTATAAGATATGCTTGTTCACAGTGTATATATCTTTCACTAATATATATGCTTGTTCACAGTATAGATGTTCCTCCTACTGAGATTATCTTTTATAAGATATGCTTCATATAAAGTTATCTAGGATGACACCCAATATGGCATCCTTTTTTCAAACATTTCTTAATACTTCTGCATCTGCTCACTGCATTCTAATTTTGTAGTGCTGCATTTGCATTCCAGGTATGAGCCAACTTCCTCAGGATGTTCTTGTACACGTATTTGGTTTCTTAGACTTGAAGTCTCTTGTTACTGCTTCTTCAGTCTGCAGGTATGAGGCTTTCCTTATCCAACTTAAGTAGTTGCATTAATTAAATTCTGTGTAGGCATCTCTTGAACATTGGACCTAGTCCTCTATGTGATTTAATCAATTATCATATCAGATGGTATCTCAAAAAGTGTATAACTTTGCAGGTCATGGAGTGTGGCAGCTAGTGACAATCATCTCTGGCAGTCTATACATATTATCTTTTTTGGGAAGTCAAGTGACATCCCAAACATTATCAGGTTTACTAACGGTGTGGAGAGAATTTCTTTTACTCCGGGAAATACCTCTGCAGATAATGTTGACTGGAAAGATGCTTTCAAGCGAGCTTATAGAGGTATTTCCATTGGCTGTGATCCCACTTTGGTTAGATGGAACTACATTTCCAGCTATGGTTTTCATTATTTTTTCTATGTTGCATGGTTCATAGTCCACTTGGACTATTTTAGAATTATCGTTTGTCTTCCTTCATTCAGAGAGGTCTTTACTATGTCTGCTTGTTTTCTTTTTCCTTTCCAAATTTTCTTGTGTCGGTTCTTTTTATATACCTATCTGTTTTGACTCAGGTATTTCAAACAAGGTATCATCCCTGAGGGGCTTTTGCGAGCAGTGCAATTCAATTGTTTGGTTGAGTAATTCCAAGTGTTCCAATGAATGCGATGGGAAAATTTCTGATGAACATCAGATCATACCTGTGTCACTTGAACAGGTTTGTGAATGTTGTCTCCTCAGCACTGTGTATTCAGATTTTCTTATTTCATTAACTATGTTTCACCATCTTAAGTAGCTAGTCCTACAAGGTTTTCTCAATGATATCTTTTGTCGTTGTCAGATTGTTGACTATGTAATAGAGGAGTCCATACCTTCCTTGGATAGTGATAGTTATTCAGATGACTCAGATGACACAGTTGATAGATCACTCTTCAGGCGGTGGGGGCTATACTAGGCGAGTTAGTGAGCCACATGCATGATGTGGAAGCATATGGAAGATCCTTGTTAATATATCAAAACATACTGCGAATAGTTCCTTTGCTGGGGATTGAAAAAATGATGTGAAGGATTGTAACTAATATCAACATGAAAATACCACATTTTGAGAATCTGCTGCATATCAATCAAATGTAACAATAAATTAGCCTTGCATGTTGTTTCGGCATTTCCGGTGCTTCTGGCTTGCTTGGGGAGCTTTACATGAGATGTTCAAAGTGCATCCTCGCTAATTTCAAGATTATGGAAATGAAAAATTCTCATCCATGAAATAGATTTTGTAATTGGGTTCGTACAGATTGAGACTATTGATGATTATAACAACCTAAACATATATAAATTACCTATCAGAACTACTGCGAGTAGACAGACAATGGATAGCTACCAATCTACAACTTTTCCTAGAGGTAAAGTCACAAAAATATGACAATTTAGATATATCTTTTTTCTAAAGCTCGAGTCTTTCCCATCGTAACTCAAGCTAATAACTGTAATGAAAACCAGTGGATATTTGCATCGTTCCAGAATTAGAGTAGCCACTCACAGAGACAGACATTGCTATCAAACAAGAATCAAAGTTGTGTTTCCATTATCTGACTTATAATTTAAAGCAACACTCACTTGCATATTGATGTTTTACCGTCACATGATGACTGCCAAAATCTTACAGCAGTCTTTAAAAATTTAACAAAAAGAAAACCATATCTGGAACTCAAAACTACCACAAAAACGCCAAGCCTGTTTAGTAATAATCAAGCAAAACAAGTAAACAAAGGGTTTTCTACCATAACTGAATCACAACAACCAGAGGAACCTAAAGGGTGGTGCCACCTATTCATGTCTATAAGAACTTTTTGTCTTTCAGTGGACCTCTTGGAATTTTGCTTAGAACCTTGACGTTAAAAACAGCATACTGCTTTTTGATCTCTGCCTCAGCCTTCTCAGCAAAAGCATCAACCTGGTCCTCAAATTTCTCATAAAGTACAGGGACGGTATGGAGCAATACAAAGCCTGTTTTTGCAGATAGAAGAGATCACACGCACTATTAGAATTTTACTGAATAATACACCCTATACACTCCAAGTAAGCAACATTAGAGTAGATCACTTACATATGTAAAACAAAGTGAGGAAGTTCCAGCAGTTGCCCAATATAGAAAGAACCCACAAACCAGCAATAACCTGCATGTAATTTTTGTATTAAAACATGGAAGTAGTAATCAAGCTGATTCTCTCAAGATAATGGAGAGAATTATACAACAAGAAGGACATGATAACATACAGCGAGGAATTTCTTCAACTCCTTCCCAGAGGCAATATCCCGAAAAATTTCAAGAGCTTTGTTTATTTCAATCCTGAGTGCAGCAGCAACACCCAGGACAATGTCCTCAGGCAGAATGACATCTGGAATTTGGGGTGGAGACCTGGTGCATATATTTCAAGGTCAATCCTAAGGTATGTATATCTGGATAGACAAATTACTAAAGAAGATAAAGAGGATACTTACTTGTTGATGAAGGTGGATGCATTGGACCAAAGGAAAAGGACTGCCAATGCAAGGATCAGTATATGGCACACAAGTGTAAGCAAATGGTACTGAAGCAACTCAAAAAGCACCCAAAGTGAAGTGGCAAACCCAAGCACACCGGCAGTAATTTTCTTGTCCCTCCACAGAAAAATGTCCGCAGCTGCCCATAAGAATTTGAGTAATTAGATACATAAACACAACCATGCAGATATAAAAGAAACTGCATAACTGTTTAACTACACATCAGACACGTCTACTGAAGCTTCAAATTCTATGAACTTCAAAAGTAGGCCAAAAAAAGGAGTTTGAAGAAAATGGGGTGGAAGACACCTGGGAGGCGAAAAAACACTTGGCTATTTTGGGTCAAAGCAAAAGAAGATGAATCCTACATATAAAAGGTTCAAATCTTGACTAATGCACGTAAAAACTAAAAAATCCCTAGTAGACACATGCACACTAGCACTATGACTCAAAGCCCAAAGAGAAGGGGGTGTGAAAAGCTAGAATAGCTCTGACAATTTCAAGTCATTCAAGGAACCTGAACTTTTCAAAGGAAAAATGGACAATTCCACGCGCTTTACATAAATATCTAATGATACTCACACCCTGAACTTTTGACATAAAAAAATCATTTTGCTCTTCCAGAGTAAGAAATTCATGCTTCCAAAGTTAGATTTGTATATCAAATATACATTTGTTACATGAAAATTCAAAATTGGCCTACAAAACCTACTGATGGAACTGTTTTCTTCAGTCCATGGACTACCAATACGAGTAACATCGAAGCATGCAAGTACACCATTGATTTACAGTTATCAAATAGTATCTTTGCAGTGTAATCAATAAAATCTCGCCATGTACCACTACTACTACAACAACTTATACAGTGTAATCCTACCAGTGATGTGTGGGGACGCTATGTACCACTACTAGTAAAGGAAAGGAAAAGAGGAAAGAATTCACCAGGAATCCAATTCGAGCAATCATACTTAATGATGAAAAATAACAATACAACCAATGTCAGATCCATGCGAAGCCAATGAATAATATTGTATTAGAAAAGGACAACAATAGAAAAACGCTCGCCTGGATCCAAATGTTAGCTACATATTTTCATAATAAACGAACGAATGAATGAATGGAGGTCGAACTATTTCGATAGATCTCTGATTTCAGATTTTAGAAAAGGAAAGAAATTAAAGCGCATCTCAACACCAATGCCAAATAAATCTAAACACATTCTGAAGTATAGGCATACTGTGTTAAAACATAAACTACATAAATCTATACGAGAAAAATAGATATTGTGAGTGAGAGAGAGATGTACGTTTTCCACCGCCGAGAACCTTATGGACGGGCCTTTCCCTGCCAAAGAGACGATAGATCTTTGCCTTGACGGCATCGACCGACGATATTTTCTCCTTGTCATCTTCAGAATCCGATGAGGAAGAATCGTGGTCGTGCAACTTGTCGTTGATCTTTTCCATGACGGATTCAACGACTGATTCGTGCTCGCCGGCGTGATCGGCCATCGTATACTCCGATCTCACTAACGTGTGCCGCCGGCAATTGGGGATTTTTTGTTGATGGGTGCTTTTTGAGTGACTTATTCTTACGCTTGCAAAAAGTGTGAGAAAGAGGGAAAATATTGAAAGGCTTAAAGAGCCAGATTTCCAAACCTCAGGCTTAATTTCCGAACCACGCGGTTCGGCAAAATAACGGAAATCGATGAAATGCCTCCGTGAAATAAATAAAAAAGAAAAAGAAATACTGTGGTGTGCGTCAGTTGATTTATTCGAGGAAAAACGGGAGACGTTGGATTCCTTTGACGGCGTCAAGTTGTCGTTTATTCTAGGTGACTGCACAACGCACGGTTCGGGGACTTTTCCGGTAGAGTTGGAAAATGTCGACACGTGGGTGATTCTAAATGGCTTATTAGGAAAGATAGTGGGCCAGGAATGTTGTTTGGGCTTCATTGACCAAATAAGTTTGGGCCGGGTATAACAAGAGGAGACCGGAGTGGTTCACCATACATTACGTATTCAAAGGTCAAACATGGCATTTTGTTTTCTTTTCTTCTTTTTTTTAATGTAATAAGTCCATAAATCTTTAGATTTTCCTATTTATAATTTGGCTATTTCAAATTCAAGTAGGAAGGTCAATTTTGGGATAAAGCTCCTCAATAGTGATTTTATTTTCAGAGCTCGAATGTGAAATTTCTAATAAAACATAAAAAAATATTTTCTTAGTCCTTAATTTTAGTCAAGAAATGAAATTATGTAGTTCGTCATCTTAATTGTGAAAACTTCCTTAGTCCTTAAGTTTAGTCAAGAAATGAAACTATAGATCTATATAGTGATTCAAATGACTTGAATCAAAATTTAAATTTTCAATAAACCTACTTTTAGATTATTACTTTTTATTTTTTTTCAAATGTCCGATGGTCAATGTCTACTGTTAGATAGTTATAATTAAGTTCATACCAATTTCGACTTTGATTCGTAATACACCCCCTTTATCTCACTTTTACATTGTATCATTTAATTCGAGTGAATATCAAGTTTTTGTTTTTTCTCAACTCATATTACAAAAACTGAAGTGTAAGAAAGACTACAAGACTAATGATTGTAAAATTAATTTGTTGGAGACTACTAAAATCGACTAGTTAAATGAAATTGATTCTATGAACCTCTGTAAATTGGATCAGAGGGTTCCAAGTGCAAAACAGGGCAAGTAACAACCTAGAAATCACTCACCTACAGTATGCAGATGATACCTTAGTTTTTTGTGAAGCAGTGAGGAACCATTTTCTGATTTTGAGGACCATTTTCATTATTTTTGAAGCTGTGTCAGGCCTTCATATAAACTGGGGGAAAAGCTACATCTATCCAACTAATGAAGTGGTGCAAATTGAGGAGCTAGCCAATACGCTAGGGGGGCAAATAGGGGAGCTACCTACCATCTACTTGGGCACGCCATTAGGTGCAAAAAGTAAGTCAATAAGCATTTGGAGTGGAGTGATAGAGAAGTGTGAGAGAAAATTAGCAAACTGGAATAGAGTGTAAATCTAAATATTAGAATAGATCAAATAATACCTTATAACTATAAAATAAACGATTCTACATATCTTATTTTAAAATAAGTCATAGCTATTTATCCGTGGGAATAGGAATTTTAAAAATAAAGGAACAGTGCAACTAGGAAATCACGTTCGAGGAACACGTCTGATCATCATGCAAAAGTATATACACTTAGATTTTTTTTAAAATAAGATGAACAATATTATTTATTGGCAAGAGAATAAAGCTTTAATATATTTTATTTTAATTCCTGTCTGCACGTTTGCTTCATTCACATGACAGCAAGCCAATTTAGAATTTTTCATTAATTTTCTAAGACTAAAGATTTGCTTCAATATTCACACGATATACGTCGAATTTTAAATAGCGATACGGGAAAATGATCAATTATACCTTTTGTTTGTCTTAGTTCTACTAGGTCAAACCATATAATATGAGCAGAGTTGTAAATTAGGACAAGATTCTAAAAGGCAAATTGCAATGACAACTTGCTCTCTTAACTAGGTAACTTGAGCCTTGCCATTATTTCGAAGCGATTAAATCAGAATTTTCACTAAAGAATATCAATAAATAAAAGAATAAATCTAAAAAAACAAAGTTAAAGAATATATGTGTGTAATTTTTTGATAAAGAAATGTCAATTCACAACTGAATACATGTGGCACTGCCACTGCCCAAGTGACAATTGTTACCTAGTTGATCTTCGCCATGCTCTGTTTAATATCATTCAGTTAATTAACTGATACTTAAGTATTTAAGGTTTGCATTGTTGGTTTCATTAACTAGTAGGTTATACCCTTAAGTGTTTAGCTACATATTTTATGTTTAAATTAGCAAGCGTTAATAATAAAAAGTCTTTATATTTAGAGAATATATTTCACTTTAGCATGATGATAAGCGTAATCCTAATAAGCGGTATCAAATCAAAAGTCATGATTTCGATTGTCAAGAACAACATGTTGCATGAGGCATATATTGGGAGGAGAATTGTTGGATATATAATGTCTACATTTTGCTTATGGCAAGGCCCACGAGGGACTGAGATGGCCCAAGTTCTTTTTATGATTTGACAGGGGGAGACTTGTGGCGTTTGTTGTTGAATGAAAAGAAAGGGGAAGAATAACAATAGGCTTCTGGAAGGTCAAAGAACATTTCTCTTTTCTAGATGTGTTGTTATAACACAATACTAAAACAATCGATATTTTAGTGTCCTAATATTCCCTGCTAGCTAACATTATAGCTTATTATATTCTAGATCTGTAATTAGTTACCACTTTTACCAATTCAAGGACCTATATTTGGCTTTACATTTATATATATGAACTCTCGATATAAACATATTTATACGATCAGGTCATTTATCACGTAAATATAAATAACTTTCTATGACACGATTTAATCATCAGTAAACCGATAAAAGTATTAGTAGTACTTAAATTCTTACCTCACATTAAACTATACAATAATGATTGACATAAATATTGAAGAAAGTGGATATTGGAGTGTTACCTTCTGAAACATGGAGTAGAGCTTCTTCTGCGCTGCAGCAGCTCAATAGAGATAAAGTAAGTGAAGAAAATAGGCATTTATGTATTCCATTTGATTTTTTTTTGTCTTTTGTTTGGTCATAACTCATAATGAATAGTTTATTCGGGTATATGCTCTTCTTGTGGAACATTTCAAGAATATGCTCTATTGAGAGCAATGTGTCGCACTTCATATTCAGACAAAATTTGACACAAGTTTTCATACTTGAAATAATCACCCTTTGTACTAATTCTATGAATTAAAAAAAAAAAAGAGACTTACCATTGTCATATGATCATTGCCTCTAGTTTAAGTTGTGGAAATAACTAGCTTCTTGCAGAAATGTATGATGACACGTGTACAATATAGGAAGCTAACATATTGATAATTAACGAGTTCATTCAAGCCCGATGATTCATTTTTCTTAACTTCAAATGAGTTAGGTTTAGGCGAAAATTAAGTACACACAAAGATTGTAAATAATAGGTTAAAATCAAATCATCAACAAGATATTTATTAGAAAGATTTTATTATGGCATACAATCGAAAGGGCTCATGCAGAATATAAAACATCATATCTTTCTTGTTCATACATATAACATATTTCTAGAAGGCTAGAAAATGATTATGTAATAGGCTCCATCAAGTTGCTTAGGATATGGTCTCGAGTTTTGCCATCTTGAACCCCAAATCCATCTCCAAATTGATACATAACATGTCCCATTCGCGCTATATTTATTACATGCTTAGCAATTTCTCGATGGGACATAGAAAGTGTATTAAAATGATAATTGATCTTCTTCCACGAATCCAAAATTAAGCTTTCGATATGCTCTCGAGCTACATCCTCTGAGACATTTTCTTGTTGCATGTAACATATAATTGATGAAGCAACATCACCTCTCTCTAGCTCCACCTACGTATATTATGACAAAAAAAACTATAAGGGACAATGAAAATAGAATGAGGTAAAATTAAGTTTGAACTAGGACTTACCGTTGAGGTACCTTGGTCATTGCAAAGTCGAAATATAACTGAAGTGTGGTAAATAATTTCTTGGAAATTTTTGCTTGAATCAAGTGATTCATTTGTGATTTTATTATTTGTGAAACCATAAATCACATAATCAGAAAGTAATGGAACAGTGGATGAAATCCACCCATTGTTAAGATACTCTTCAAGTGTTGGTATATGGCCTTCATTGTACCACTTTGCTTCCACCAGCATGGCTTTACAAAAGTTGAGCCACTGAATTATTGAAACATAGATTAGCAAACTTTGGTTAAAAAAATCATGTAAAAGATGTAATATAAAGTTAATTAATAAGCACATGGTAGACACATAAGACAAAAGAAAAACACGAGTACGTGATTAGATAATTTGGACGACGGATTTTATTTGAATAATATGAATCTAATAAATAATGTTTATATTTTCGGCTTCCATTAGTATTTAGAAAAGAAAAAGAAAAGGATTTCGTTAATATAATGAAGAAATTCCTGGTCAGAGAGGACCTATAGTTAAAGTTACTGATTCGGTAAAACTCAGTAACTTTAGCTTAAGAAAGTGTATTTATATTAAAAAATCTACTTAATAGGTATAAATAACTTACTTCAAATCTTATTGCTGTCAAACCAATCTTAAAATTCGAATTTGAATGAGTCGGGCTAATTGTACTCCCTTTGTTCATTTTTACTAGTCATGTTCGCTTCTAGAGAGTCAATTTGATTGATTTTTCGAAGCTAAATTGAATGTTTTAAAATTAAAATTTAGGTATTCGAAAACTATTCAAAAATACTATAAGTTGCAAATCTTCTTATATTAATATGATGAAAAGGATACATTTTAAAGTGTTGATCAATATTCATGTAGTTTGACTTTTAAGAAGCGAAATATGACAAGTAAAGTAAACGGAGGGAGTATATATTAAGACTACTTTAGTATGTACTTACGCCTTGTTTCAGACGAGCAAATGCTGAAGGGCAACATCCTTTTTGTTGGTCATCAATTTCAGCAGATATCTCTTCCACTGTATCATACAATGCTCTGAAACAAATTTGTATACACTCTGGTAGACATTTTACTTCATTTGGATCCCACCTAATTAAATATGAAAAATCTCATATTAATTTTATGCATTTAAACTATAATAAAAACTCATTTATTATTAACAACGTACTTACTTGTTTATGGCATGAGTAAATTGTTGTGCATCGGCTAATGAACCATAAATATCAAAAACATCATCTATTATTAATACCAATTGAAACACTTTGGTAACCCATTTTCTAATGCTTCCATCTTCAGGCTTAGAGCCAATTCCTCCAGCAAAATAAAAGCATTCTACTATCCTGTCCCTTGTAAAGAACAAATCTTCAACTATGTCCAAATCCCTCCACCATCTGGTAATAAAAAGACGAGAATATAATCGATTTTCATCTGCTTTGATATTCGATGAAATAGTTGAGGTGAGGAATACACACACACAAAAAAAAAAAACCGCGTACCTTATAACATCTTTGAGATCTTTTAGGTGTGTGGCTTGAATTATATTGAAGTTAAGTTTAGCCAAGTTGAGCAATACTTGATTTGTGTTATTGTTGCCTTGTTGAGCAAACATTGTTATGTGTCTTCTAACATCATACCATCTCACTCTCCATGCCAATGGAAAATAATTGCTCAAATTTTCCTTATTATTAGTAGTAAAACTAGTATTCATGAGGTTATTAGTTGTGAACAATCTTATGTCATTTAGTAAATTTTCACCATCCATGCTCAAATATGACCCTTCCAAAAGCTCCAATAATGTTTTTATATCTGACATTTTCTTTGTTCCTTTGCTATCAAACAACTCCTTTAACATATCTGTAGTACAAAAATGTCATTTATTCGTTATAATATACTATGTACTTTTTCTCTATCTTAATTTATATGACGTACGTTTATATTACCTTGTGAAGCATAGTAGCCATGTTGCCTTAGGAGTCTGAAGCATAATGCAGTGGCATATAAGTCCTTATTCTCCTTTGTGCTACTACTACTTTTCATGCACATAATTGTTTTTTCCAAAGCTGCTTTTGTTTGAACGTCGAAGTAATTCGTGAGGCCAAATTTGTCAATTTCATCTACAAGTTCCAGCAGGGCTACTGGAGTATCACTCTTTGAAAACGTGCAACTCATTACTTCCTCTTTTAGCTTCTCAGCTTCAATTTGGTACTTCTTTTTCTGCACCACCAATTATTATTACTAGTAAAATTGACAGTTATTTAATTTAATTTTCCGTGTTCGATATATAAGTAAAAAATATTAATTTTAGAAGCAGCTAGACAAATATTATGAGATGTGATGGTAGACTGGTGTGGGATGGGGGCTACGAGGATGATGATGTGTATTGGAGGGTGGAAATGAGATATAATTAATAAAAAATATCACTTATGAAACTTTTTTTTCTTCTTACCCCTCGACCCACCTTAGGAGCTCCCATCTTTTTTTGCTTCATTGCTGACTCAAATCCACATACATCTTTAAGATTGGAAATTAGGAACGTTTATCATCCGTGTAACTCCTTCTAGTCCACTTGTAAAACTTATGTTTTCTACTTTCACTAGAAAAGTTATTATTTAATTTCGTCATTTTAAGGAACTGTTTCTCTAAAAAATATAAAATTTTAACCAACCAGACATGAAAATATTGATACCGAGAAGATCCTTAGACATTTAGATTTTGATAAACGATTGAACTTGAAAATACTTACAGAATATTGAGTTGTAAGAGAAAGTAGATGATCATATTTCCAAATGTTTGGTTTATATGAAGAAACCTTGGTTTCAGGCTGAATTTGATTTTTAATACTAAGAGTATGAAGTTTTTGTGTTTGCATGGTTGGAATAACTGATAATATGTATCTGCAAGCCATGGTTTGAGTACATTGGAAGGTACATCAAGTGTACATATATATAACAACCATTTAAAGGAGAAGGTCAATAAATAATGAGCCAATGTCATTTAATTAGTATTTTCTTTG
Organism: Solanum verrucosum; assembly: GCF_900185275.1. NCBI lineage: Eukaryota > Viridiplantae > Streptophyta > Magnoliopsida > Solanales > Solanaceae > Solanum > Solanum verrucosum. The sequence goes on from NW_026020254.1 coordinate 935,800, forward strand.
GGGGTACATTAAAAAAGACTAAAAAGAAATTAGGGTCTTTTAAAAGCAATATAGAAGAAACTTCATATATTAGAAAGCATTTGTTCAAACTTTAACAAATGTTACGTCATTACTATTAGAAATAACGATTTCTTTTTCACCATAAATTATGAGAATTTGTGTTGAAGAAAATGATTTCCCCTCATTTTCGATCAAATCATCTCACTGCAAAAAAAAAAAATCATGATGAAAAACAGTTTTTTCAAAACATTGGTGATAATAATCACCGAATATTTTTCACTAGAGAGTTTTTATTAGTGTATGACCATCTAAACAATCAGTTCAAGTATAATACTGTTGGGAAAGACAAGACACTAACAAGAATGTCAGACAAGATAGCAGCGGAATAATACCCAAATCTAAACTTTCCCTTTCAATTTGAACCAAGAGAAGACAAACCAAATCAAGCAATATGAAGAATGGACAGCAAGTATATCAATCAAACTAAAGCAACAAGATAAGAATAACCCAATCACACAAGACACAACGATTTACGTGGAAAACCCTTCGATGTGAAGAGTAAAAAACCACAGGACCAAAAGCTCCACTATAAACACCAAGAGTTACAAAATTGTTCTCCAAAATTGGCCACAAAACAAGTGCCAAACAACGAGCAACAACAAATCAAGATTGCACCAAAACTAGAGAATTAAAGAAGAGATTTCACCCAAAAATGCGCTACTGTTCACGCCCCAAAATCAGAAGCTACAGACCTCCAAATCCGATCTCCACCATTGAATTGCAAGAACCAGATGCTGAGAACTCCCAGTTCAAATTTGAGCACGATCCAACGGTTAACGAAGCGGCAAACTCTGTCTGAAGCGGACTGCCTGAGCAGAAAATTTCCAGAAGCGAAAACGGGATTTTTTCTCTTTTTCTCTCAATCTCTAAAACGAAACTCTCTTGATTTTTCTCTCTTGTGTTTCTGAAAATAAGACCAAATAAGCCTTATATATGCCACATAATATTTTGGGTTATGGGCTAAAGTGGGCTAGTCCTAATAAGACTTTTATTTATCCACATAGGAAGGGAAAAAAGATCCTAAACCCAACAATTCTCCCCCTCACAACTATGTGGAGGAGACCGTCATCCCGGCGATCATGCAACAATCCTCAAACTTTCCTCTTGGCAAAGCTTTAGTCATCATGTCGGAACCATTATCATTGGTATGGATCTTTTCAAGTTCAAGCAACTTAGAATCCAACACATCTCGAATCCAATGATACCTCACATCAATGTGTTTAGACCGACCATGAAATGTAGAATTCTTGCCAAGATGAATAGCACTTTGACTGTCGCAATAAAGCACATACCTCTCTTGAGCACAACCAAGTTCCCCCAAAAATCTCTTCATCCAGATCAACTCTTTGCAAGCTTCAACAGCAGCAATAAGCTCAGCCTCTGTAGTAGATAAAGCAACACATTTTTGCAACCTAGATTGCCAAGACACAGCCCCCCCTGCAAAAGTAATCAAGTAGCCTGAAGTAGACTTACGAGTATCAACATCACCAGCCATGTCTGAATCAGTGTAACCACAAAGAATAGACTACCAAAACACAAACTCAAACTAGAAGTGCCACAAAGATATTTCATAATCCATTTAACAGCATTCCAATGCTCTCTTCCCGGATTAGAAAGAAAACGGCTAACAATACTAACAACATGAGCAATATCTGGTCTTGTACACACCATCACATACATCAAACTACCAACAGCTGAAGCATAAAGAACTTTCTTCAAATCTTCCTTCTCACCATCACTGGAAGGACAATGTCTAGTACTCAATTTGAAGTGCATAGCTAAAGGTGTATTGACAACCTTAGGTTTGTCCATGTTAAATCTACGAAGTACTTTCTGAATATACTTCTCTTGTGACAACCACAACTTCTTGGCATCTCTATCGCGGACAATCTGCATGCCAAGAATCTGCCTTGCTGGTCCCAAGTCTTTCATAGCAAAAAACTTATTCAACTCTTGCTTCAACCCTTTAATCCTGCAAGCATTATGACCAACAACAAGCATGTCATCAACATAAAGCAAAACGATAATAAAGTCACCATCAGAGAATTTTTGCACAAAAACACAATGGTCTGAAGAAGTCTTCTTGAAGCCCTGCTGACTCATAAAAGAACCAAACTTCCTGTACCATTGTCTGGGAGCTTGTTTTAAACCATACAAGCTCTTCTTCAATTTGCAAACATACTTCTCTTTTCCCTTGACTTCAAAGCCTTCCGGCTGCTCCATATAAATTTCTTCATCCAAGTCACCATGGAGAAAAACAGTTTTAATATCCATTTGTTCAACCTCTAAGTCCAGACTTGCAACCAAGCCTAGAACCACACGGATGGATGACATCTTCACCACTGGAGAGAATATCTCATCAAAATCAATCCCTTTTTTCTGGCTAAAACCCTTCACAACTAATCTAGCCTTGTACCGTGGAACTGGGTTACCATCTTCATGTTTCACCCGAAAAACCCACCTGTTTTTCAAAGCTTTTCGATCTTTAGGTAACATAACCAAATCAAATGTATGATTATCATGTACAGACTTCATTTCATCCTCCATAGCATCAAACCATTTTTCTTTTTCTTCACTTTCCATGGCATCATCAAGATTCTCTAGTTCTCCCCCATCAGTCAAGAGTACATACTCATTGGAAGAATAACGAGATGAAGGTATTTTCTCTCTAGTAGATCTTCTGAGAGAACTCTCTGGAGCATCAATAATAGTTGGTTGCAGACCAACCACATCGTCTTGCACTGGAGCATCAGCGGCATACTGGTCATTCTGAATATGATCACCATCTTCAATATCAACTTGATTTTCATGGAGATTTTCACCTGGTGGAATAGTCAAAGGCACTGGATCAACATCAACTAGGTTGTCACTACTCTGAGAATCAACTTTGTCAAGATCTTCAATTGTTTGGTCTTCAAAGAACACAACATCACGGCTTCTAACAAGTTTCTTCTCAACTGGATCAAAGAAACGATAGCCAAATTCATCTTGACCATAACCAACAAAGATACATTGCCTAGTTTTAACATCTAACTTTGACTTTTCATCCTTAGGAACATGCACAAAGGCTTTACACCCAAAAAACTTTAAGATTATCATAAGAAACATTCTTACCAGACCAAACTCTGTCAGGGACATCACCATTCAAAGCAACAGTAAGAGATAAATTGATAACATATGCAGCAGTATTAAGTGTTTCTGCCCAAAAGGAATCTGGCAGCTTAGCATCTGAAAGCATACATCTAACTCTCTCAACAAGAGTTCTATTTATCCTCTCCGCCAAACCATTTAGTTGAGGAGTCTTTGGAGGAGTTTTCTGATGTCGAATACCCTGCTCTCTGCAATATCTATCAAATGGGCCAATATACTCACCACCATTATCAGAACGAATGCATTTCAATTTCTTTCATGTTTGTCTCTCAACCAAGGCCTAAAAACTCTTGAACACATCAAGTACCTGATCCTTGAACTTCAAAGAGAATACCCAGAGTTTGCGTGAATAATCATCAATAAAAGTCACAAAATAAAGTGCACCACCATGAGACCTTACCTTAAAAGGACCACACAAATCAGAATGTACCAACTCCAGCAAATCAAGCTTTCTTGAAGACGGATGACTCTGAAAAGAAACTCTCTTTTGTTTACTTGCTAAGCAATGAACACACTTGTTCAACTTTGCTTGTTTTACTCCAGAAAGCAAATTCTTCTTAGCCAAATTGTTCATCCCCTTCTCGCTCATATGACTCAGTCTTCTATGCCATAACAATGATGAAGTATCATTCTCCACCAAATTTATTGAGCCTCTAAAAGTGGAGCCCTGAAAAACATACAAGTTAGACAACTTATCACCACGGGCTACAATCATCGAACCTTTAGTAAGCTTCCACTGGCCAGCACCAAGGGTATTAACATAACCCTCATCATCAAGGTATCCCACAGAAATCAAAATCAAGCGAACATCTGGAGCATGTTTGACATTATTGAGAACTAGTTTGGAACCATTGTTACTTTCCAAACAAACTGTCCCAATACCAAGAACTGCAACCTCATGATTATTACCCATTTTCAACATCCCAAAATTACCTGGAGTATAAGAAGAAAATAATTCCTTCTTGGGTGTGACATGAGAAGTAGCACCAGAATCCACAAACCAGCTAGACTCATCACGAACAAGATTGACGGCATTTTCATCACAAGAAACAAGAAGATCATCATTAGTAACAACAACAACACGATTTTCATTGTCACCTTCTTTCTTTTGTTGTCTCATATCTCTCTTGTACTTAAAACAAAATTTCTTGATATGCCCATTCTTGTGGCAATAGTCACATGTAACATTCTTGTATTTAGACTTTGACTTACCTCTACTTTTATCTCTGTCACTCTGACCTCTGAACTTGTTTCTCCCCCTATCTTCAGTAATCAAAACATCAGAGTGTGAAGTAGAAGAAGTTGAGCCTTGAGATCTTCTTCTCATCTCTTCATTCAAGACACCACTCTTAACATATTCCATGGTCACAACACCACTGGGAGCAGAATTAGTCAAAGAAACTCGAAGAGTTTCAAAAGAGTCTAGCAGAGTATTAAGAAGCCATAGTCCCTGTATTTCTTCATCGAATTTTACATTCATTCCAGATAGCTGGTCAAGAACACCCTGAAAATCATTAATATGATCAAAAATATGAGTGCCCTCTTTATACCTGATATTCATCAATTGTTTCAATAGAAACAACTTATTGTTGCCAGTCTTCGAAGCATATAGCGTCTCGAGCTTGTCCCACAAACTTCTGGCATGTGTCTCATTCACAATGTGATTTCGAACATTATCTTCAACCCATTGTCTAATATAGCCACAAACCTGCAAGTGCTCAAATTCCCATTCCTCATCCGTCATGGATTGGGGTTTATTAGAGGTAAACACAGGTAAATGCATTTTCTTGACAAATAGAAGATCTTTCACCTTGCCTCTCCAAATATGATAGTTACTACCATTCAAACAAACCATCTTGCTCATATTTGCCTCCATAATCCAAATCAATAATGAACAACAACCAAGGCTCTGATACCACTTTGTTGGGAAAGACAAGACACTAACAAGAATGTCAGACAAGATAGCAGCGGAATAATACCCAAATCTAAACTTTCCCTTTCAATTTGAACCAAGAGAAGACAAACCAAATCAAGCAATATGAAGAATGGACAGCAAGTATATCAATCAAACTAAAGAAGCAAGATAAGAATAACCCAATCACACAAGACACAACGATTTACGTGGAAAACCCTTCGATGTGAAGAGTAAAAAACCACATGACCAAAAGCTTCACTATAAACACCAAGAGTTACAAAATTGTTCTCCAAAATTGGCCACAAAACAAGTGCCAAACAACGAGCAACAACAAATCAAGATTGCACCAAAACTAGAGAATTAAAGAAGAGATTTCACCCAAAAATGCGCTACTGTTCACGCCCCAAAATCAGAAGCTACAGACCTCCAAATCCGATCTCCACCATTGAATTGCAAGAACCAGATGCTGAGAACTCCCAGTTCAAATTTGAGCACGATCCAACGGTTAACGAAGCGGCAAACTCTGTCTGAAGCGGACTGCCTGAGCAGAAAATTTCCAGAAGCGAAAACGGGATTTTTTCTCTTTTTCTCTCAATCTCTAAAACGAAACTCTCTTGATTTTTCTCTCTTGTGTTTCTGAAAATAAGACCAAATAAGCCTTATATATGCCACATAATATTTTGGGTTATGGGCTAAAGTGGGCTAGTCCTAATAAGACTTTTATTTATCCACATAGGAAGGGAAAAAAGATCCTAAACCCAACAAATACTAGTGTTTTAAAACATCACAACAATATTCACAAATTAAACTTTTTTTTACCTACAATCTTAATTTTTGGATTCGAATCACTATGAAAGCAAAAAGATGGGAGTTCACGGTTAAAATAAAATGTTGTATTAAACTATGCCAGCTCTTGCAGCGTTCAAAGAGCCGCTGATATGAGAAAAATTATACTTGCAAAATAAAAGAATCTCCAAGCTAAGATGATGACTAATGACTAGTATTCCAGTCATCCATGTTTGTTGTATCCCCAAAAAATTGGAAATTATAATCAATTTGCTTGTTTTTTTAACTAATTTTAGTATTGAATAACGCATGTGTCCATTGACGAAATTGTTTAATACTCTTACCTACACCAAAGAATGGAAAATTGCAACTAATTACTCCATAAATTAAGTGTTCTTTTTTACTAATTTTATTAGGATATTCCAATGGAACAACTCATACTGCATTATCCATTTTCGATATTGTGTGTACTATTCTTAAACAATAGTTGCAACTTGCAAGTAAGTAATTAGAGAAGATTAAGCAAAAAGGACATTTTTGAAAATTCAATTGGTAAAATAGTCATTGATGTTATAAAATGGCAGCAAACAAGAAATGTAAAAAGATAAAGAATGATAAGAGATAGAACTTTTTTTATTCTTTTAAGTATTAACTGTCTTCAAGTGTACACAATATATATATATATATATATATATATATATATATATATATGTTTTAATACTTTATTTATAGTGTACACAAAAGATTGTCATAACATGACATTAACCATGAAGATTAAGAGCGGAGGTTAATGGAGATTAATGGACGTGAGAGTTAACTATACATCATGTAGAAGAGTAGAAGGAGTAACTTCTTATGAGTTATGGACATTCACCTTAATTCTGTTATTTCACAACACTCCCCTCTTGGATGTCCATAGAAATAGATATGATGTGTCTCGTTAAAATCTTATTAAAAAAAAATTCGTGAAAAAAACTCTAGTAAAGGAAAAAACACATATCTATAAGCCGAAAAAATATGCAAAAATTTAGCATCGATGAAATGATCACGTAAGTTGAGTTGATTTTTCAAATGACATAACTATTACTATTGTTGTGGAACTAATTGGCCTGAGGTTCTATTTTGTTTGTTACAATGACGGGCACCAATGTGGAAGATACTGACGGCTACTGGTATTATTATTTTTATTATTATAAATGACTAAAAACTCAAATAAATGGTGTTATTTTGAACTATAAAGTACAAATTGTGGTCAAAGAAATTAAGATAACGCATAGACTGTGTTTAGTTAAGAGCGAGGAAAATGTTTTTTTAATTTTTTCATGTTTAATTGGCCAATTTTTTTTTATTTTTTTTAGAGTCTGTTTGAACATATAATATGAAATCATGACATGAAATCCTGATATGAAGTTGAAGTTTGTTTGGATATGCATGCAATTTGGAGTTTTTATACTGTATGTTTTCTCATAAACATAAAAACTTCAAAACTTGTAAAATTATTAAAATTATCTCAATTCTTTAAACAATCTTACCAAAAATAAGCAAAAGTTTATAAAATTAAACCGCATAATATACTATCACAAAGCTATTCTAAAAAAAATATAACATTTATTGATCAAACTTTAATTCAATAAGAAAAAAATGAACATAAGTTGTAATGTTCGAGTTGTTAGTAAAGAAACTTGTTTTTTTCAATTAATGTCACATGGTTTGTCTTGTCCAATCAATATAATGATGGAAAATTATTTTTTATTAATTATTGATTTAAATGAAGTAGTAATAAATTTGATAAAAAAAAAAAACAATGAATTTGATGAATATAAATTGTAAAGTAAGAATTGATTTGAAATAAAAATAAATTTTATATTAGTGAAAATAATCGTTATATGAGATCTAAATGATTTAAAAAGTTATGATATAAATTATAAATTTTATTTATATTTATAATAAATGACTAATAAAAATATAAATAAATGTGATTTATTTTGGATTTCAAACATCATTTATGCCTAATGCCAACAGCCATTGCCGCCGCATAAGCAAAAAATGCTGATGGACGATGTTATATATCCAAAATATTATACTTGATTTGACCAAAACGTTCGAAGCTGATGTACTCTATGTGTCCACAATTTCATTTTATTTTTAATGAAATAATTTATAGAAAAATTCTATAGCTTACATTTTCAATGTCAAATAATTAGTCACTTTAATTCAAAACAAAACTATTACTATTACTTTAGAAATTTAAGATTAAAACTGATAATTATTTTTAATTATCCCTTTTAAAGTGTGCACAATATTTAAGAGGAAACATCAATATATTTTTATTAAATAGGAGTAATTTAATAAATTAATTTATTATTTTCTTAATTAGTGTGATGAATGCTAATGTGACGATGAAAATGGGATGAAAAAGTATTTTTAACACAAGTTTTAAGAATCACTTTTTCATTTTAAACTTGATGTTTATGTTAGTAATTTCTATTTTTATAGATTTAGATATTAATATATTATACGTAACTATGTTATTATTAAAACTAGCTTATTGTATGATCTTATAAAGTAGTATTAAAGTTTGAAGCCTTAAAAGTAAATATCTATTAATATGAGTTTATTTTAGATAATGTAATGACCCTAAAGGTCATTTTTGGAAATTTTCATAAAATGACCGTTTTACCCCTCCAGATAGTTGCCCCGAGTCCTAATTGTTGTATTTTCGAAGTTGGTTTGAAGGAAAATTGATGAAAAGTTGAGTTTTTAAGAGTTAAAGTTTGGTTAAAAGTGTTATTTCGAGTCATTTGGAGTTTTGAGACTCGAATCGAATTTCCGTCGATTCCAGCAGTTTTAGAACGTCGAAAAGGGTCTATGAGAATTTACGGAGTCGAATTTGGAGTTAAAACGAAGATTTGAGGTCCTAACATCAAGAGTTGACTTTGGTCAACAAACGAGGTTCCGGTGCTCGAAATGGAATTCCGAGGGCACCGTTTGATTCAGGGGGTGATTCTAAGTCTAGAATGAGTCTTGGTTGAATTTTTAGAGGCCCCGAGTGCGCTTCGAGTTTTTGAGCCTATAGTTAGTTTCTTGACGCCTTATCGGATACCGGGTCAAGGAGACCTCGAATTCAAATTCCGACGATTTTATTGAGTCCGAAATGTCATTTTAAAGCTAGTAGCATATTAGGTTTGTGTTCGGGAAGTGCCAAATGAGTTTTGGGTGAGCTTTTAAGCTTCTTGGATGCTTTGACACTATTTCAGCAAATTGTGGCAACTAAAGGGTTCATTATTAGTTTTAAAGGTCGAAAAATTATTCCGAAGGTTTTGAAATTTTGAGCATGAATTATAGTACTTATGTGCAAATTTTGGTGCATTTTCGCTAACCCGAGATTGGACTTTTATCACAAATAAGAAATAATTGTTTACCGAGTATAAATGATATTTGACTGGGAAATGAGCATGAAATTGAGCTTCGATTGAACGAGCAGGTCCGTATCATTATTTAAGACTTTTAAAAAAAAGAATCGGGTCATTTCACTATCGTATGAGGAAATTACGGCCTTTTTAGTGAAAGATTAACTACTATTTTTCTGGTGCATAACAGTCATGTACTGTTATAAAAATCTCAGACTGTGTTCATTTGGTATTTTGAGCATATCGGGAGTTCTAGAGATCGGAATGGAGTGATTCTTACGGGTTTTTTCTTGAATTAATATGAGGGTTAGTATTCAATCTTCAATTCGACATTTTCTCATAATTTCTTTATCTGGTTTTTTTTCCTATCCGTAAATCTCTTGGGAAAAATTGGGGTTTTATCGATTTGGACTCCTTTTTTGTTGAAATTTCATATTTGAACTTATATAAGCATGGGTAAGATGTTTTTCAAGAGATATTTCATTTTCGAGTTGGAATTTCAAATCTGAATATTTAGGCTTCTTCAAGAACGTGGATTTTCCTTCAAATTGAGTTTATGAACTGATTTCAACTCCGTTTTCAAATTGGTTTTCACCATTAGCTTCCAAATACTTTAAGAATCATTTTACATAAAAAATTTCCAGATTTGGATATCGTTTTCCGATATGAGACTTTTGGACCGTTTTGCCCCTTTTCCCTAAATTTCTTGATTTTGGTGTCATTGGACTCGAATTGTGATTGTGATTAATTGTTTGAATAGATTATCGTGATCCGGATTATACTCGGAAAGGAAAGGTTCAAGTCAAGTAACTTTTGGAGTTCGTTTTAAGGCAAGTGACTTCCAAACTTTGTAAAACTCTTAGACTACGCATAACTACTTTCCTAATTGTGTTGGGGAGTAATGGGGATTGAGGATGAGTTTTATTTGTTGATTGAAATTGTTATAAATGAAAGATAGGGAATAAAACGAGCTAAATGTGTTATATGTGACTTGAATTTGTTGAATAAGTCATGTGATAACCGATATTGAGGGAATAGAAGAGCATGAGTAGGTTATGATTGATACAGACATTGATGTTGAGACAGATGATGTGTAATACTATGATGTGGCCGTGATATGGTTGTGATTGAGACATGTGATGTGTAATACTATGATGTGGCCGTGATATGGTTGTGATTGAGACATGTGATGTGTAATACTATGATGTGGTCGTGATATGGTTGTGATTGAGACAGATAATGTGTAATACTATGATGTGATCGTGATATGATTGTGATTGATGACATGTGCATATTCATTATTCATCCCATATGTGAACTATCTGTTGCATGAGTTCTGATACACTGATATGAGGATGGATGGATATGAGACACAGTTGAGACTAGCTTCGGCTAGAGACATATGAGATGGACTAGCTCCGGCTAGCGATTTGGATGCCGATGGGATATGGTTTCGGCGGTGATACATGGTCCATGTGTGGCCCCCATGGGTTCTGATTTGAATATTCAGTGCGGACTGATTACGTCAACAGATGTGTATCGTAGGACAGACATGCATCACGACCACATGACATCATTATTGCATTTTGCATCGCATTTGCCTTATCTTTGTCTGTGATGTGTGGGTTGTATCGGTTTACCCTTCTTATGTGGAATTTGATCTACTTGCTCTTATTTGTTAATCTGAGGTTGATGAAGATATACTGTTGGTTCTGGCTGTTGAATATGATCTGTTTAGTATAGGTTGGTTGGTTTGCTGCTAGATTGAAGTTTCGGTGGTTCGGTTGGGATTGAAAGGAGTTGTTTGTAGCTGCTAGTTTTGCTTAGTTTAGAGTTACTTGCGAGTACCTGTGGTTTTCGGTACTCACCTTTGCTTCTACACAATTGTGTAGGTTGACAGCTCTCTCTCAGATTCGGCATAGTATTTTCTTTAGCAAATTGAGCTTTGGGACATACTCGAGAGGTAGCGGTTCAATCCAGACGTGCCCTTGAGTTATCCTTACTTTCATTTCTGTTCTATTCGAGAACTATACTCTGAGACTTGTATATTTTTATTCAAATTCTGTATTTAGAGGTTTGTACATGTGACAACCAAATTCTGGGTAGTGTTGAGTCTTAATTAAAGTCTTCCTCTTATTTATTATCTTTTATTTTCGTATTTCTACTTCTCTATCGTTGTGGTTGGGTTAGGCTGACGTGTCCGGTGGGAAATGGACACGTGCCATCAAATCCGAATTTGGGGTGTGACAAAATGGTATAAGAGCCCCAGGTTCATAGGTCTCACGTGTACAAGCCAAGTCCAAGTAGCGTCTCGAGGATCGGTACGGAGACGTCTGTACTTATCTTCAAGAGGCTATGGTGACTTTTAGGAAAGGTCTTTATCACTTGATTCTCTATCGTACATCCTTGGTCCGATCTAATTCTTATCACTTCACTATGTTCTCTTTCTCATTGTAATGACTCGTGGTTGGTCCTGCTTGGGTGCGAGTTTAGGTGTCATCGCGTGATTTTAGTGTTAGATCTGGTTTTGATGCGGAGGTGATAGGCTTGTGGAAAGGAAGTGTGATCTGACATGGAATTCTCTTCGAGACGAGTGAGTAAGGTTGTGGCCAAGGGATGTGTTTTGAGTTTATGGTATTTGAAGATGAACATTTATTAAGAGACTTCAGGAACGTCTTATTTCTCCGGTCATTTATTCAACAACGAGAATAGTGCTTGTGTGACTTATACGACGGAAGTGGATAGACAATGAAGAATGGTGTAAGTAAGAGAATGATTATGTTGAGAGTGCTGCGACTTTGGAAACTACAGTTTGTGAAGTTCGTCATAAGGGAATGGATTGCGTAGTATATTATAATGATGAAGTTGCACCAACCAAAATCAGAAGTTCTACGGTGGTTTTATAATGTGGGTGTATATCATTACAGGGTCATTGTACGGCGACTACGACCGTACTCGTGTTATCTTGGTTAGGGTTATGGGCTATGTTGTTTCTGCCATCGATCGGGCTTACGAAATTGTGCATATCATTTTCGGCCGGAGACTGAAGTGCTTTGGTAATGTTTTGCAACTATTTAATGAGTGTAAATGAACAGGTTGTTTGAGTACGACCTTCTCAATGGATCTGATGTCTTCTAGTGGTGGATTTAGTGGTTGTTCATGCTGTGGTACTAGTGATATATGGAAGTGGAAAAATCTGAGTTGTCAGTTGTTTCACCTAATCGAGTCAGAAGGTTGATGTTGCATTCTCGATTGAGAAATCAAGTAGTTGCTACTATGAACGCTTGAGTTAAGCATTAATTATAAAGAAAGTTATAGTGGTGGATCGAGTGAATCGATCCTGTCTTGTTTCTAGGACAAGGTACGACCCTTGGGTGGTCATGATTATATTGGGAACTAATGACTTCATGATGAGTCAAAAGAAAGGGGCAACAATAAGCCATGGATGAAAAAAGTTTTAACAAGTATACTCGTGTAAAGGCAATTAAAGATTTTAGCGAGAAGGTACGATTAAAAAGGAATCGGGTTGGTTTTGTCAAGATGTGGGTTGCCAAGGTAAGAGATGATTGGTTGTATCAACTTTTGAGCCATTGGAAGGACTTTTTGCATGGTTTGAGTTGTAGCAGTTAAATACTTGTGATTGTAGAAGAGTTCGATGAAGTTTCATTTGAGAAATTTGACTTAAGGTAAAAGGTAATATACGGTGGATGTTTGGCCAAGAAACTATAATGATAAATGATTTACGGGAAGAACAAGAGTCTTGCGCGATGGATATAAGTTAAGAGATATGAAGGAATAAGACATCACGTGTGGATCCTTAGTTGAAGTTGAGGATTGTGTAAATTTCTGCTTTTATGTTAGATATGACAATGCAAGGTGGACTGGTTCAACACAAATGTATGATATGTTATCAGCTACTTTCTGAACACTTGTATTGGTGTTGGTGGTAAACGTTGATGTATGAGGAATTCTGCAGTTTTTGAATTGTTCAGCTTATGGTAGGTGGCTTACGAGTGTCCAATCGGAAGGACTTATAGCTCTACATGGTTATTGAGGATTTTGAACTGGGTTGATAACTCTATTTATGGAATTATCCAAACTGTTGTAACGCATTACGTAGATCCTTGATGGTAAATAGAGGTTGTGTGCTCATAGTATACGGAAATTATTGGAGTGACCAAGAACTGCTTCAAGTTTCGGCATGAGATATATGATGGTTTGAATAATAGTTGAAGCTGGGTAAGTAAATGATCGCGTGTAATCGATATTGGTCGTGATTCAATAGTTCTATCTCAATGAAAAGGTACTATGACACTTAGAACTTGGATTATTAGCGATTGGTGAGACCCATATCGATCGTGGAATGCTTCAATGGAAGGAGAAAGGACCATAATTCAAAATTTTGGAAGCAACGATGTGTTTCTAAGAATGACTGGATACTAGTAGCCGTCTGAGGGTAAAGTAACTAGCCGGTGTGACTATGATGTTCTGGTAGTATTGATATTGTTGGCTTTAATGGATTATTGTAAAGAGTATGAGAAAATGGATAAAATGAGTATGTTTATGATTGTTATGAGGTCGGACTGGCTGATTGTGAAGTCAGACGAATGGGAAGGGTATGTTATGGACATCGTGGAAGGGATATCTTGGGTTGTTCAATTTCGGTTTTGTATATTATTATGTGACTACCTACCTCATTTTAGACATGGTTTTGGATTATGATTCTCTGTGTATGTTCAAACGTGTTTTTACTTTTGTGGGTGGATTGCCTAGTGGTGAATCAGATGGACCGATTCATGCTCTCTTGGCAGAATAGATACTTGTGTGGGTGGACCGATTCAGAGATAGTGGGTTCGATGTGGTATTGGGGTGGTGGAAGGTTTTCGAAAGTTCTACAAGTGTCATCTTGTTTTTGGAAAGGTACAGAGAGGCTACCGTATGTGGCTACAGTTTTTGGCTATTTTGGTATTTATCTTGCCCCTGTATGCATGGTTCAGCTAGGTGTGGTTCGATGCTTAGGTGGCCCGTGGGCCTAGTTCTTCTGTTGCTGGAGTTGTCTACAATTATGGATCCTACTTCAGTGTTTTGGTGGCATCCTTAGAGGTTTTATATGCTTGGATGGGTCGATCATCAGTTGGATACTTGATCATTTCTATCTGTGGGTTAGATAAGCGTGATTATTCCAAGATGGGTGCTCGATGGATATGCATCAGATTAGTATGACTCAGACTTGTGGTAATGAGAATGGAATTTTTTCTAGAGTCGGTGATGGTTCGTGTGTTGTGAGAACTTGGTGACTGATTTAGGTTCATCCTTGATTTTTCTGTGGTTATTGATTCCGAAATTTCTCTCGTGGTTACATGATTAGGGGTTTGTCATGGTAAATATGTTGTGGTTTTGAGATCTTAGATTCAGATTCAGTCTTTGAGTTAGTCGATGGTTTGAAATATCCCTTTGAGGGTTAAGTTGTCAAGATTGATTTGGGAATCCTTTTTATGGATTTTTGGGATAAGGTTTAAAAATGGGTTCGTTTGGAGTAGTAATTATTGAGTTTGAAAATTTCACCTCGGGGTTGATAGCTTCGAGTATTTTTGCCTTCTTCTACTTTATGTTCGAGGACGAACATGATTTTTAGTGATAAATAATGTAATGACCCTAAAGGTCATTTTTGGAAATTTCATAAAATGACCGTTTTACCCCTCCCGATAGTTGCCCCTGAGTCTTAATTGTTGTATTTTCGAAGTTGGTTTGAAGGAAAATTGATGAAAAGTTGAGTTTTTTGGAAAGTTGAGTTTTTTAAGAGTTAAAGTTTGGTTAAAAGTGCTACTTCGAGTCATTTGGAGTTTCGAGACTCGAATCGGATTTTCGTCGATTCCAGCAGTTTTAGAATGTCGAAACGGGTCTATGAGAATTTACGGAGTCGAATTTGGAGTTAAAACGACGATTTGAGGTCCTAAATTGCAAAAATTGTGAAATTTTGACCAAGAGTTGACTTTGGTCAACAAACGAGGTTTCGGTGCTCGAAATGGAATTTCGAGGGCACCGTTGGATTCAGGGGGGTGATTCTAGTCTAGAATGAGTCTTGGTTGAATTTTTAGAGGCCCCGAGTGCGCTTCGAGTTTTTGATCCTAAAGTTAGTTTCTTGACGCCTTATCGGATACCGGGTCAAGGAGACCTCGAATTCAAATTCCGACGATTTCATTGAGTCTGAAATGTCATTTTCAAGCTAGTAGCATATTTGGTTTGTGTTCGGGAAGTGTCAAATGAGTTTTGGGTGAGCTTTTAAGCTTCTTGGATGCTTTGACACTATTTCAGCAAATTGTGGCAACTAAAGGGTTCATTATTAGTTTTAAAGGTCGAAAAATTATTCCGAAGGTTTTGAAATTTTGAGCATGAATTATAGTACTTATGTGCAAATTTTGGTGCATTTTCGCTAACCCGAGATTGGACTTTTATCACAAATAAGAAATAATTGTTTACCGAGTAGAAATGATATTTGACTGGGCAACGAGCATGAAATTGAGCTCCGATTGAACCAGCAGGTCCGTATCATTATTTAAGACTTTTACAAAAAAGAATCGGGTCATTTCACTATCTTATGAGGAAATTACGCCTTTTTAGTGAAAGATTAACTACTATTTTTTTGGTGCATAACAGTCATGTACTGTTATAAAAATCTCAGACTGTGTTCATTTGGTATTTTGAGCATATCGGGAGTTCTAGAGATCGGAATGGAGTGATTCTTACGGGTTTCTTCTTGAATTAATATGAGGGTTAGTATTCAATCTTCAATTCGACATTTTCTCATAATTTCTTTATCTGGTTTTTTTTCCTATCCGTAAATCTCTTGGGAAAAATTGGGATTTTATCGATTTGGACTCCCTTTTTGATGAAATTTCATATTTGAACTTATCTAAGCATGGGTAAGATGTTTTTTCAAGAGATATTTCATTTTCGAGTCGGAGTTTCGGGATCGAATATTTTAGGCTTCTTCAAGAACGTGAATTTTCCTTCAAATTAAGGTTTGTGAATTGATTTCAACTCCGTTTTCAAATTGGTTTTCACCATTAGCTTCCAAATACTTTAAGGATCATTTTACATCAAAAATTTCCAGATTTGGGTATCGTTTTCCTGATATGAGACTTTTGGACCGTTTTGCCCCTTTTCCCTAAATTTCTTGATTTCGGTGTCATTGGACTCGAATTGTGATTGTGAATTAATTATTTGAATAGATTATAGTGATTCGGATTATACTCGGAAAGAAAAGGCTCAAGTCAAGAAAATTTTGGAGTTTCGTTTTAAGGCAATGACTTCCAAACTTTGTAAAACTCTTAGACTACGCATGACTACTTTCCTAATTGTGTTGGGGAGTAATGGGGATTGAGGATGAGTTTTATTTGTTGATTGAAATTGTTGTAAATGAAAGATGGGGAATAAAACGAGCTAAAATGTGTTATATGTGACTTGAATTTGTTGAATAAGTCATGTGATAACCGATATTGAGGGGATAGAAGAGCATGAGTAGGTTATGATTGATACAGACATTGATGTTGAGACAGATGATGTGTTAATACTATGATGTGGGCGTGATATGGTTGTGATTGAGACATGTGATGTGTAATACTATGATGGCCGTGATATGGTTGTGATTGAGACAGATAATGTGTAATACATGATGTGATCGTGATATGATTGTGATTGATGACATGTGCATATTCATTATTCATCCCATATGTGAACTATCTGTTGCATGAGTTCTGATACACTGATATGAGGAGGATGGTTATGAGACACAGTTGAGACTAGCCGCGGCTAGAGATATATGAGATGGACTAGCTCCGGCTAGGATTTGGATGCCGATGGATATGGTTCCGGCAGTGATACATGGTCCATGTGTGGCCCCCATGGGTTCTGATTTGAGTATTCAACGCGGACTGATTAGTCAACAGATGTGTATCGTAGGACAGACATGCATCACGACCACATGACATCATTATTGCATTTTGCATCGCATTTGCCTTATCTTTGTCTGTGATGTGTGGGTTGTATCGGTTTACCCTTCTTATGTGGAATTAGATTACTTGCTCTTATTTGCTGATCTGAGGTTGATGAGGATATACTGTTGGTTCTGGCTGTTGAATATGATCTGTTAGTATAGGTTGGTTGGTTTGCTGCTAGATTGAAGTTTCGGTGATTCGGTTGGGATTGAAAGGAGTTGTTTGTAGCTACTAGTTTTGCTTAGTTTAGAGTTACTTGCGAGTACCTGTGGTTTTCGGTACTCACCTTTGCTTCTACACAATTGTGTAGGTTGACAGCTCTCTCTCAGATTCGACTTAGTATTTTCTTTAGCAGATGAGGCTTCGGGACAT